>NW_019392798.1:154264-754264 GCF_000648675.2 Cimex lectularius
TAGATATAGATATAGATATAGATATAGATATAAATATAGATATAGATATAGATATAGATATAGATATAGATATAGATATAGATATAGTTTAGATATAGATATAGATATAGATATAGATATAGATATATAGATATATAAATCTATATTTTATATTTTCATATTTTGGATGCATTTGTACACTTTCAATAATGTTTTTAAATCCCAGGCCTTGAAGATGATATCAATAAAGCACGAAACGTTAGCGCGATAAACAAAATATTTTTCTAATCCTATATCACACTAGTTTGCATCTCACAATCTCTAATAAATTATATATATAATGTTTACATAACTTTTTTAATGTATGTTTTATATGCAGAGTGTCGTTTTTGGATTGCTCAACTGAATTTCTCCTCAATCAATGGCGTTATCAAAACAATATACGTCTTTACTATTTTTTAACCGTTTTTCTGAAAAAAGTTATACAGGGCAGGTCAGGACCAGTTCAACTTCAAAATTTCATATTTATTAAATTAATTAACTTTACAGTTGCATTAAAATGACGGAAAAAGATAGTTGGGGAAGTTTATACTATAATCATTGAGTACGGTGATTAAATTTGATGTTGAATTCGTGAAAATTGAACACCTGGTGATACCTTGAGGCTGTATCTCTATGTATAAAACATCTCTATGTATAAAACATCTTCGTGGCTGATTGACAACGCACAGACCAAACTTCTGGATTTAAAGAGTTGAAGTTACAACAATGCATTTCTATAAGTCATGGAGCTGCTAACAAGGATTTTTGGAAATTTCTTTTTCATCTATACAGGGTCTTTTTTTAGACGATCCGGCTGAATTTCTCTTGAACCAATGATGCTACAAAAAAAAAGTACTTCTTTAATATTTTTTAGTCTAGTTTCAAACTTTTACCCTTTTTTGTAGGAAAATTACACTGGGTACCTCAGGCCCAGTTCAAATTCGACATTTCAAATACGACTCTACACATCCTGCCACATCATTTTGGCATTTTTGTCCTGAAAACAATGGCGCAATCGGATTTTAAACATGTGAAAAAAATGACAAGGTTATGACAAAAAAAGCAGGTTTGCTGTTGGTTAATAACATTTCATGTTCGAACTGCCTTATTTCCGTAAAGATGCAAAGATTTGCTCTTTTTAACCTCTCTTTACCGGTGCTTAGAGTGATAGAGTCAGTGAAGATGGACTGACATATTTTCTATCCTTTCCCGCAATTCTTCAACTAGGGGTTTCTGGGTTATGATTGGCGTAGACACTGTTTTTTAAATGGCCCCATAGAAAATAGTCAAGTTGAGTTAAATCGAGTGACCGAGGAGGCCAACAGATCAGGCCATGAGGTCCTACCCACCTACCCAGGAAGAAACGATTCAAATAACGTCTCACTTCGAAAGAATTGTGAGCGGGTCATCAATCAAGCTGGAGAATCATTCTTTGTCGTTGTTGCAGAGGAACATGAACTAATAGTTAGTAAAACCTCCCTCAAAAATGGAGGAACTGAGCATCAATTAATTATTTTCGTAAAAATAAGGCCCAATTAAATTATTTCAGAGAAGTCCAAACAAAACTTTGATACAGTGAACCACCTGATGAGATTATGAAATTCTCGGATTTTCCTCCGCCCACGTTTGAAAATACCAGCATTTAGTGTGCCGTTAGAGGTGAACGTCGATTCATCAGTCCGTAGGTTGTTTGGAAAAACGTTTTCTTCAGCCTCTCAAATCGACATTTGTGCAAGGAACGTTAAACGCGTGTCATAATTTATTTTTTGAAAAACCTAAAACCCTTCCAACATTTCGGAGAGAGAATTCGGATTTTCG
The DNA here is from genome assembly GCF_000648675.2 of Cimex lectularius. Taxonomy (NCBI): domain Eukaryota; kingdom Metazoa; phylum Arthropoda; class Insecta; order Hemiptera; family Cimicidae; genus Cimex; species Cimex lectularius. The sequence continues at coordinate 156,104 of NW_019392798.1, forward strand.
TGAACATGCAGTAAAATATTCAGCTCCTCATCGAAATTACCTTTTTTGTTTCTTTTTGTCATTTTTGACCAATTTAAAATTCGATTCCACCATTTTTTTCAGCATAAAATATCCTTTAAAATGGTTTGTCAGGACTTGCAGGGTCCTATTTGCAATTTTGAAGTTGAACTGGGCCTGAGGTAACCTGTATAATTTTTCTCCAAAAAAGGTACAAATTTGAAACTAACTAGACTAAAAAATATTTAACACGTATTATTATTTTTTATTTGTTTATTTTTTTGATAGCGTCATTGAGTCAGGCGAAATTCAGCCGTGCTTTCTAAAAAGGACATTCTGCATACAAAACATAATTACAAAAGATATCTAAAAGTGTACAAATACATACAAAATATGAATATGAATTTATACAATGATGTACACAATAAAGAAATTTTAGGTTTAATCAAAGTATTTTTACTGACACAATGTGCGTGCTTTCAGTTTAGATGTGTCACTGTCACACTCCCAAACATAAAAGTCTGATCACATTCATTCCCCCAGGAGTAGTTGATATTCCTCGGGGCCGGGTTGAACCCACTCCATTCCCGCTAATAACTTACTTTCTTGCACTCCGGACGTCACACAATCATCTGAGAATACTCAATATTCAGAGTTAAACAGTCCTTTCACGCTAAAAGATTAAATTAGATCTAATAAATTAGCACAAATGTACATAGAATTCTGGTCACATTCACTCCCCCACATTCAGTACTAGATAGGGGCGGAGGTTCTTGTATAAAGTTTAAGTAAGATTTTCTTCTTTCGCCAGGTTAAGGTGTTAATAAATGAATTCCGTCAAACAAAAAATTGTTTTCCATTTAATTTTCTGCGTTTTTTTTGTTTTTGTTTTTGTCGGATAACTCTTGCACGTGATTTGGGTGATATTAACAAGCTTTTCGAACGTTATATATAACTCACTAGTTTTCGTGGTTCGCTTGACCCATTAATATCTTTCAATTAATTAACGTTTTTAGTTGAGATAAAAAAGTGAGTGTCACGAGCGAGATTCGAACCCACGACCTACGGCTAGATACGCCGTTGCTCTACCACTTGAGATATCGTGACCCAGATCCACTCAGGCATTAAATTCCCACTAAATTGAAAAATGGCAAAAAAGGAGGGAAAATTCAAAAGGTGGGGTTGAGATGGGAAGTTAGTGTCCGAGTGGAACGTCACGATAGCTCAAGTGGTAGAGCAGCGGCATGTCTAGCGGAAGATCGTGGGTTCGAATCCCGCTCGTGCCAATGACTTTTTTATCTCAACTAAAAACCTTAATTATTTGAAAGATATATATCCCATTTACGTTTCAGCAGTCAATTGACCAAGTTACTTCTTTCAATTAATTGTTCTTTCTATGTAAGGTCTTGGTTGAGGTAAAAAAGTCAGTGTCACGAGCGGGATTGGAACCCACGACCTTCGGCTAGATACGCCGCTGCTCTACCACTTGAGCTCTCGTGACCTCGATCCACTCAGAAACACCCAACATAACCCCACCTTTTAAATTTTCCTTCCTTTTTTGCCCTTTTTCTAATGTGTAATCTATTTGATTCTCCGCGACAAATGAAATGGCCACGGAGAGTTTAGTAAAGTTATATTTCATTTTTACTTATTAAATTCACTAGTTTTCGTGGTCCGCTTGACCAATTAATATCTTTCAATTAATTAAGGTTTTTTGTTATTATATATAACGTATACACTGAGGAGGAGGGTGGTAATGACCCAAAATGCATTTAAATACAATATATATATAATATGATAACTTTTTACTTGCTTTATTTACATACTCAACTGTATTATTATTATAAAAAACCAGTAGATCGGATTTATCGATAATGTTACGCACTGGCCGTCGCTCTGGTCAAACCATATAAGACTCTGACCAAAATTCTTTTCAGTCGTCGTAATTGTGTGGATGGAGTAATTACAAAGTAATTTAGCATCAACGTGCTGTGTAGCATGCTGCAATTGATTTATGTTTTGAAAGACAAAGGGATTGATGTAAATGTTTTGGCTTGATAAGGCCCCTAGAGAAAGAAGTCAAGAGGCGCGAGGTAAAGCATAAAGGATGCCCAAGGGTTTCAAAAACTATGAATTCAAATACGCTCTCCCTTACATTTATTATTGTTTGTAATATGTGCTGGACACCCATAATGTTGAAAATAAATATTTTAACGACAACAAATAAGATGTCATGTTAGAAAAGTGCATCAGAGACCAATTAAGCAAGCAATCTTTCTTCTACGGTGCGACGAAAAATGCACCACCCTGTATATGTCAAGATGTTTTTACGCTCACTGGCTTTTAAGAAAAACCCCGTATATGTTTTCCTTAATACAACGAGTTGATTTGTCACTAATGTTAACATACATACCTGTTTCTTTTTTGGAAGTAAATTTGTCCAGTATATGTTTTGCTTAAAGATTACACGCGCGTTTGAAATAAATGTTAATATATTTTTACCTGTTACAAAGGTGAATACCAACAAGTGTTGAAAGAAACCCTTAATCTAAACTAAAGGACCACTTCTCACAAAGTTTCCACCTCCTTACAATTGCCCTCTAAAGTGTAATTTAGAGTCCTTACCGTGTTTCGAGATTTGTGATTCCCCCAAATGGAATAACCGTTATTCCATTTTACAAATGTACTACTACGACAGTAATGTTACGGCTATTAGATGTAATTGAGATAAAATTTAATGGTGACAATAGGATTAGATAAATAAATTGGAGTTTATCCAGAAAAATTACTTAATTTCAGAGTGCTCGTTGAAAAACATGAGCGTATTTAACGGAATAAAGTGCAAAAATGTATGCCATATTTTGCAAGGCGAGTACCTAGAAAGACTAAAAACAACGAACAAAAAGTGACAAAAAGTTAGCCGTGTCGCGAAACATAAACATAATACGAAGTAAGCCAGATAAAAAGGGAAATGCACCAGATATGCGTGGAATAAAAAGAAAACCCGTGGTATCAAAATTAATCTAGGCATCAACGAGTAAAAAAAACAGAAAACTAAAACGAGGAATCAAGATAGCATCACGATTACTTTAACAGTAGAATGAATGAAAACGAAACAGAAACATTTTTTTCTAGGATAAATTTTCTATTCACTGTAAGGTCCCGGGTTCGAAGCCAATGACTTTTTTCAAAAAACACTGGCGCACCAGGGGAAAATTCATGGGTTTAGTGTTGATTAATTTAGTTTGGGTTAAACTTAAAAGTCAACTTATTTGGAGGTCGTGAGATGTGGTCTGGTGTGACGTAGGTTTTAGAAAAACATTTCTTTATCGTGCCAACGTTTCGATCTTTATTGAGATCATCTTCAGGACTCAAATTGTTTCTTTTCCGTGTAGACTGTCATTCTTGTCTGTCGTGTTGAAAGTGCCCACTGTGACTCACTAAACACCATACATTAAAAGTCAATCTTCATTGATGGTTAAACAAGACATAATGCGTCTGGAGTGTTTTAGATTATTTCTTGTAATTGTATTAGATTTGTACTATTTGGGACAGGCGGGTCAGAAAATCATTCATTTCAACCCGGGTAATTACTACTCGTTTTTTCAGGAGTGCACGGATCCTTGTCTGGAAGTGACGGTCTGGAACTCCGTTGCGAATTTAATCGCGTAAAACTATTGCCCTTGGCTGTGACACGATAACACAGTGAGACAGATGAGGCCCTTAGGCACTTGTAAAGGGCGTACATATAATTTGGTGGACGTCAATCAACGGGGCCAAACTAGCTGTAATTTTTGTCGGTGAGGTCGGCCCGGTTAGAAAGGCTTTTGTGTTGAAGCGTGAAATACCATTAGACATTTGTTACTATCAATTGAGCGGAACGGGTTATATTTAACTGCATTTAGGTGTGAAACAATTCGAAAGAAGGGAAACTCCCATTGTTTCCACCTCCAGTAATAAGGAGGTTGTTAAGAGGAAACACCTCGGGCCCAATTGCATGTTCGACCAGAATCTCATTCTTAGGGAAATAAATTTTATTATTTTCCCTTTTGAAGTCAAGTCAATCGACTACGGAATATTGCTGCAATATATATTGGGTTGTCCGGAAAATAATGCAGGATTTTAAGTTTTCATTAAAAAAAATCTATATAAAATATTCTGTTTACGTTTACAGGATTACTCATTTGTATGAATGTCAACACTTATTAATCCTCTTCCAAATGATATTGTTTGTTTACCTCTGTAGCATTCCGCTACTTGGAAATAATTCAGTCATCCTTATAATGTCAAAGCGAGAATTTCGTACGATTTTCTTTTACGAGTTTAAACTCGGCCGAAGCGGAGCCCAAACGGCTAGAAACATTAACCAAGTCTGGGGCGAGGGTTGTGTTAATGAGTGCACTGTGCAAAGGTGGTTTAAAAAATTTCGGGAGGGAGATTTCAGCCTTGAAGATGAAGAAGGTCGTGGAAGGCCTTCCTCTCTTAATGATGATGTTCTGCGATCAGTGGTGGAAGAAAACCCCAAAACAACTGTTCGAGAACTTGCAGAGCAACTCAAAGTCAGTAAAACGACCGTCGCTGACCACCTCAAGGCGATTGGAAAAGTGAAAAAACTCGAAAATTGGGTTCCACACTCATTAAACGATCGCCAAAAAAATCAGCGCTTTGATGTTTGTGCATCACTTCTTTGTCGAAACAAAAATGACCCATTTCTGGCCAGAATTGTTACATGTGACGAAAAGTGGATTCTCTACGATAACACTAGACGTTCTGGACAGTGGCTCGACAAAGGAGAAGCTCCAATACATTTTCCAAAGCCCCCAACTCATCAAAAAAAGGTAATGGTTACGGTATGGTGGGCTTCATTTGGTTTAATACACTACAGCTTCTTAAATCCTGGCGAAACCATCAATGCTGAATCATACTGTAACCAAATTAATACCATGCATCAGAAATTGGCAGTAATGAAGCCCTCTTTGGTCAATCGGAAAGGGCCCATTTTGTTGCATGACAACGCTCGACCACATGTGTCACGTGTAACGTCACAAAAATTATTGGAGCTTGGCTATGAAACTTTGCCTCACCCACCCTACTCTCCGGACCTCTCGCCTACTGACTACCATTTTTTTAGACACCTGGACCACTACTTACAACACATAATATTCAAAAATCAAACGGAACTGGAAAATGCATTTATTGACTTTATCAATTCTAAAAATTCTGAATTCTACTCAGACGGAATTAATAAGTTACCAACACGTTGGGAGAAATGTATTGAGAGTATGGGAAATTATTTTGATTAAAGAACATTGCTTTAAAGTAACTAGTTTCTTTTTTTTTGTTTAATACCAAAATCCTGCATTATTTTCCGGACAACCCAATATTTCGACTTAAAAAAAAGCTTTCAATGTGATGAAAAGTCTTTAGGCATTCTTGTTTTAATAATGAAATGATATAAATTGAATTTCTCTTTATAAACATACAAGCATATACCTGTAATTTATAAAAATTAATAAACTGAGGAATAATACTACATAATAGCCTTTAGTGTAATAATTTTATACTAAAAACACTTGGACAAGCTAAATTTTAAAAAAAAGCTTAGCCCCTCCCTCAAGATTTTGAGAAATATATTCACTTAATTAGGACATTGAAACTATTATTAATACTGCGTAAGGTTAAAAAATATCATTTTCGGAGTTAAATATAAGGTGTCGCATGAACAGACGACAATGCTTCAGACTACATGTCAAATTGGACAAAACAGCAGCACCTACTTCCAGTATCTGATTCTCAATTATATATCGAGTTAATACTAAAGATAATTTGGAGATCGTGTAACGCGCCACACAAGAATGACACATGTACAAAGAAAACAAACAATTTGGAAGCTGAAGATGATGTCAATAAAGATCGAAACGTTGGCACGATAAAGAAAATGTTTTTCTATATCCTACGTCACACCAGATCGCATCTCACTATCTCCAAATAATCATTAACTAACGGTCACTAAGCACCACACAATAATACGAAAGTATCATTTCAATTTTATAATTACTTCACCCTTTGACAACGTCACTCCATCAAGTCCTTCGTAACCCATAAAATGTTTATTTTACTGAAAATTTAATTACATCAATGATAAGGATGTAAAACCCTGTGAGGATATAAAAAAAAATTAAAAATTATATATATATATATATATACAGGGTGAATTGCTACTCGTGCTACAAACTTCTCCAGTAGATTCTTCACCCTAAAATGAACAAAAAAGTTNTATGGGAAATTATTTTGATTAAAGAACATTGCTTTAAAGTAACTAGTTTCTTTTTTTTTGTTTAATACCAAAATCCTGCATTATTTTCCGGACAACCCGATACTAAATAAGTAAACTTCAGTCAGCCAACATATACAGATACAATAAATTTCGAATAAAAAGCTGTTTATTACGTTTCCTTATTTTATTATTTATTAGAAGTAAAATATTTATATGTGGTGATTAATGACCGTTAATCGATAATTATTCAAGAATCGTGAGATGCGGTCTGGTGTGATGTAGGTTTCAGAAAAACATTTTCTTTATCGTGCCAACGTTTCGATCTTTATTGAGATCATCTTCGGGCCTGGGATTTACAAACATTGTTTACATTTAACAAATACATTTAGGATGTGGAAAAGTGAATTTATACAATGCAAAATATATTTTTTATATTCAATCAAAGTATTTCTACTCACTCAAAGGGTTTGTCTTCTGTGTAATTGTGACATTCTTGCGTGTCGTGTTGAGAGTGCCAGTGAGATTTAAACTGTCCGGCAACTTACACCGGTCTTACATCCCAATATTTTGACAAGAGAGTAAAGCAGCATATCCATGATTGCAAAAATCCTAAGCAAAATCCTACAGCACTCGCTACCCACCATTTTGAACACCAACACAATTTCGACTTCAAAAATTCAAAAATACTACATACAGAACAAAACAAACATAAACGTAATTTCTTAGAAATGGTTTATATCAACAGAGAAACACAGCATCAATTACAGAACAGACAAATGTAAACTCAGTCGCAGCTACACCAATATCATTAATCAAATTCAATATAGATAACATACATATATCATTACATTACATTCCACACATCAAATATTTTTCACATAGTATAATTGTCCAACAATTTACCTTTCCTTTTCCTATTTATCCCTTTCTATATAATCCTGAAAGGATAATCAGGCCGAACCATTACCAACACATTGTTTCCCTTCGTCGGCTCCGACTACCGACTTCCTTCCCCACCCCTTCAAAATCCAACATATATAAACATAAAACAGCAAAATCTCACTGGCACTCTCAACACGACACGCAAGAATGGCACAATTACACAGAAGACAAACACTTTGAGTGAGTAGAAATACTTTGATTGAATATACAAGAGATATTTTGCATTGTATAAATTCATTTTTCCACATCCTACATGTATTTGTTAAATGAAAACAATGTTTGTAAATCCCAGGCCCTGAAGATGATATCAATAAAGATCGAAACGTTGGCACCATAAAGAAAATGTTTTTCTGAAACCTACATCACACCAAATGGCATCTCGCGATTTCTGAATAATTAAAATATTTATGTATACATTTATATGATAAAAACGTGGTTAATGGGTGCTAAGTTTTTCTCAAGCACATTTATTTTAGAAACTTTCAAAATTAACAGTTTTAATCTTGAGGTTTTACATTTGAATAATTTTTTCTGCAGTTAAATTAATTATATAATATGTCAACCCTTATTCAGTTTATATCTTGTATATATACAAAGGCAGGACAGGATCAAATAAGTAGAGGGAGAGGGAGGGAGGGAGGGAGAGAGAGAGAGAGAGAGAGAGAGAGAGAGAGAGAGAGAGAGAGAGAGAGATTGGATATAAACTACAAGAATAAGAGTTTTTGACTGAAGGACTAGGCATCAATGAGATAAAAAGTTGCTCCAGGCGAATCCTACCGAAAAATATGTATTTTATTATTGCAATGAAATTAGTACTTAAGGGCTTTAAAGAGTTATTAAAACAAATCCGAATTGTTCTTTCAAAAATAATTTTTTAACTTTCTGACAAGCAGCGTCTTTACGTTTTCGTAACCGTATATGTACATATAGAGGGTGTCAGCGGCACAGACTTTGCCAGTGAATTTCACACCCACAGAGTCACACAAAAAAAGTTTATATGAACCAAGGTCCGATTCTCAACGCTTTCGTAGATATTTAATTTTTTTCAGTTATCTACAGTTTTCATCATAAATCTACTCATAGCTCTTGAATTATTCATTTTTGGAGAAATAAAAAATCATTGAACAGAACATTAAATTTTCTTTAAGAAGACATCCTTCTAGAACTTTCAATTTAATTTTTGGTAAAAATCCAAACACTTAATTTTTCAAAAACAGCTAAATTTAAAATTTGTAAAAAAACTAAATTTGCAACCTCATTGGAAAGATGGACGGCGTAGCTTGGCCAATTTCATAACCATTTATTCGTTTAATAAGCTTTCTAGCAGTATACACTTTACTTCATGTACATCGAACCAAAATTCAGAAATTTTACCCTACATCGGAAAAAAGTGGTGACGGTGTGAAAAGGGTGGATGAGGTTAATCTATTAATTCAACTTTTCGTTCTGGATAAAATTTATTTCCCACCTTGAACTTAATAAAAAAGCACAAAAAGAGAAAAGTGATACGAGCACATAAAAAAACGAGACAATAAATATAACGAACGACCAAAGCGGAAAAATTGTCCACAATATCTACACTAAGCTCAGACAAAATGAAAAACAAAAGATCAATACAGAAGTTGTAAAACCCAGCTCTATCCTAATAAAAAAAGCACACAAAAAATAAAAATGCAACCTAATTTGGTTGTTCACTAAGTTTATTGTCTCTATTTCATGTGTTTTGTTTGATTTTTACTTTTCAATTTTGCTTTCGAGGTTGCAAATTAATCTTTTTTTACAAATTTTAAATTTAGCAGTTTTTGAAAGATTTAGTGTTTGGTTTCTTACCAAAAAATAAATTGAATGTTCTAGGCGGGTTTCTTCTTAAAGGGAAATTAATTCTCTTTTCAGTGCTTTTTTAGATTTCCCCAAAATTTGAATAGTTTTGGAGCTACGAGTAGATCGATGACAAAAAACGTAGATAGTTGAAAAAACATAAATCGTTAATATCTGCGAAAGGGTCGAGAATCGGACCATGGTCACTTTTTTTGTAACTGAGGTGTGAAATTCACTTGCAAAATTTGTGACGCGAGTAGTCTGACACCATGTACAATCTCATTTTATACGATTATTTTGTTACCTTTGGTTAAAAAAAAGACGAATGCAACAAAGAAAGAAACACACGTGTCATATTTTTTGAACTGATATTGCCAAAAAAGTATGATATAAATTGATCCTACGTTCGTACCCTCGCCGTGTTAGATGGGGAATTGAATGAACAAATGAATAGATACAAGTTAAAGTAGAAATCAAGAGAAAAAGAAAACAAATTAAAAAGTATATGTTAAGTAGTGATTCATTTAAAATAAACCTGGTGGAAGATTCTAGTAAAAATAGAAGGCGAAGCTTCGAAATGAGGGGTAAGAAGAGGGAGAAAAAGAGAGATATTGTGTGGGTAAGGAAAATATAAGATAAACAGGTTGCCAATAATGTACTGTACAATCTCATTTTATACGATTATTTTGTTACCTTTGGTTAAAAAAAAGACGAATACATGCACAACAAAGAAAGAAACACACGTGTCATATTTTTTGAACTGATATTACCAAAAAAGTATGATATAAATCGATCCTACGTTCGTACCCTCAGAAATCAAGAGAAAAAGAAAACAAATTAAAAAGTATATGTTAAGAGTGATTCATTTAAAATAAACCTGGTGGAAGATTCTAGTAAAAATAGAAGGCGAAGCTTCGAAATGAGGGGTAAGAAGAGGGAGAAAAAGAGAGATATTGTGTGGGTAAGGAAAATATAAGATAAACAGGTTGCCAATAAATAATGAAAAAAACGAATACTTTGGTTGATCGGAAAAGAAATCGGCAAATTGAACTTTTCGCTGATTAAATTTATATGATCGTAAAATGAATGGAACTGTAGTTGACAATTTTTGTGATACATTTATCGTAATATGGAAAATGGTTGTAAAATTAAACAAGAAATTTATTGTTCGCTGATGCAATTTTAGTTATTTGTCCAAAAAGAAATGAGTGCAATATGCAACCAATTAACTGATTGACTCCGTAAACTGTTATTTTGTCTCAACAATCTAATTTTTTTTTAAATGCTATTTCTTTTAAGTGTTCACGAATTGTTAGTAAAAATAGATCAAATTTAAAAACAGTTATTTTTTTAAATATTTATAATTGTTCTGCTTTTTTATTTTTAATTACTTAAAGTTGTTGGTAATTAAGTGAGTGATAAACTTATGAAGATCTATTTCTTGAATTTTTAATGTTGTCTTTTAACGAATATTATCTAATTCATTTTAATTAATTTAAAATTTATCCAATTTAACACTTAAATCAAAGCTAGGACTACTGGTATAACACTAAAAATAATCAGCAAAAGTAGTAAAAAACACCACCTTGATATTATGGCCAGGTCCATTCGAGGGCTCACATCTTTTGACGAGCATAGCATTAAGACAGTTATCTTTATGGCGGCTGACGGCTTTATTAACAACATTTTGTGCTTCACCACAGCTTACTCAGAGACGTCTTTCAAAGAGGTATTTACGGAATGAGATAAATCAAACCCGGCTCAACACTTTTATGTACTCGAATGCCGAATTGGTAAAAACCGCTATCGCTCCTTTTTGTCAACACACCTCTTACGCAGGGCCACACTTTTTTCCCCCTTAAACAATTTAGGACGGTTTATATATTAACTGTTTACAATAAGTGTATTATTAGGTATAATTCTGGCGTTGAAACTCCACTCTGTTTAATTTAAACGTGGTTACATTCACCGGTTGGCAAACAAATAGGTGCGTACATACCCGGTAGGAGGCCGGCTGTGCACGAAGGTCCGCTGAATATGTATGTTCACACTGTATTATTATGTAATAACATCATGCTTAAACCATTTGTCACTGTTCCTACGCGACTGGAAAGTGTAGGAGTTTCTTAAGTTTTTACATTTTTGAAAATTTAATTTCAAATTCTGGCTATACTTAATTGCTAAAATGAGAACACTAAAAAATCTCTTTTAATGAAAACGAAATTTAAAAAAATTAATTTTGGAGTAGAATTAAGAGCGCACAATTTTTTAAAAATTTTATTTAACTTATCTCATATGTAACAAGGATAAACAGTTTTAACGGGGTTCCTTTTGAGGAATATTTAATTTTTTCTGATATGTTTACTTCGTCAATGTTTTTCAAAAGTTAATATATTCTAAAATATTTGCAAAAATGTTTAAAAAACCTAATTTTTAGCCGAAAAATTGAACGAAACGTTTTTCATCCTGTACAGTGGGTAAGCTCGAAACCCCCCCCCATTTTTTTAAATAAATTTATATAATTTTTTTGGTCTTTTATGACTTTTATAATATGTATATTGTCGAAAACCTGACTTGAGCATGTTACTTTATGAGTAGTGCCTCTGGATGCGTCCTATATACAGGGTGAATTGCTACTCGTGCTACAAACTTCTCCAGTAGATTCTTCACCCTAAAATGAACAAAAAAGTTCATATTGTCCATGGTCCGATTCTCAACCATTTCAGAGTAATTTCGCTTTTTATCGATTTTGAAAGATATCACGTCCTGGCGTCGGAAAATCGTGATATCTTTTAATCTAAACATTTCTCTTAAAATCTATAAGCACCGTTGAAATTCCCGTTAATTTTTCAATAAGAAGATGACGGTGGCAAAATGTTTGGGCTAATTTTTTGTGTTTTATTTCAGCCAGAACTACAAAAAGAGTGGAAAATTGTGTAAATCGGAAAGTGTATAAAGTAATCCAGAGTTTCTAATTTTAGTCTCAGAAGGCAGCAAATTTGAGGAAAACTACCTGATTTAATAACGCTTCCAACGCACTCGTCATTTTCTTATTTAGTGGTTGTGAGACCAAGATGTTGATGACAAAAAGAGAAAAAATGGTGGTTCAAGGATTGCTAATGTTTGAGAGTGACTTGCTTCTCGTGCTACAAACTTCACCAGTAGATTCTTCACCCTAAAATGAACAAAAAAGTTCATATTGACCATGGTCCGATTCTCAACCATTTCAGAGTAATTTCGCTTTTTATCGATTTTGAAAGATATCACGTCCTGGCGTCGGAAAATCGTGATATCTTTTAATCTAAACATTTCTCTTAAAATCTATAAGCACCGTTGAAATCCCCGTTAATTTTTAGAGAGAATCAAAATCACAATTCCATCGAAATTTTTTAATTTAATTTAATGCCCATTTAGTATGTAATGCTTAAGAAGTTTACAAACAGCTAGAAGGTCAAGGAAGAAAGACCCAAACGTTTTGCCACCTTCATCTTCTTATTGAAAAATTAACGGGGATTTCAACGGTGCTTATAGATTTTAAGAGAAATGTTTAGATTAAAAGATATCACGATTTTCCGACGCCAGGACGTGATATCTTTCAAAATCGATAAAAAGCGAAATTACTCTGAAATGGTTGAGAATCGGACCATGGTCAATATGAACTTTTTTGTTCATTTTAGGGTCAAGAATCTACTGGTGAAGTTTGTAGCACGAGTAGCAAGTCACTCTCAAACATTAGCAATCCTTGAACCACCATTTTTTCTCTTTTTGTCATCAACATCTTGGTCTCACAACCACTAAAAAAGAAAATGACGAGTGCGTTGGAAGCGTTATTAAATCAGGTAGTTTTCCTCAAATTTGCTGCCTTCTGAGACTAAAATTAGAAACTCTGGATTACTTTATACACTTTCCGATTTACACAATTTTCCACTTATTTTGTAGTTCTGGCTGAAATAAAACACCAAAAATTAGCCCAAACGTTTTGCCACCTTCATCTTCTTATTGAAAAATTAACGGGGATTTCAACGGTGCTTATAGATTTTAAGAGAAATGTTTAGATTAAAAGATATCACGATTTTCCGACGCCAGGACGTGATATCTTTCAAAATCGATAAAAAGCGAAATTACTCTGAAATGGTTGAGAATCGGACCATGGTCAATATGAACTTTTTTGTTCATTTTAGGGTCAAGAATCTACTGGTGAAGTTTGTAGCACGAGTAGCAATTCACCCTGTATATTGCATAAAGTATACGATATTTGTATAAAGTATAACTTAATTTTTCATTTTCTAGTTCATTTTTATTCTATACATTAATGTCAATTGATAATTGAAATTTTTGTTGAAACTGCTAACATGGGAAAACTTTCGTCCCATTATCAAACGTTATTTGGTGGGACTAGGTCGAAAAATACTAAACGCTAATCGGCCAGAAAACTTGCAAAATTATCTTTGAAGAATTTCAAAAATTCACTACGCAATAATGAAACCTCCTATATATTAAAAAAGATTATTTCATAAGCTTTCGAGTGGTACGCTTGGTAGGATCGGCGCATTCTTTTTTCGAGAAATATAGCAGATCAAATACCAACTATATCAATTTTAAATATTATTGACGCACGCTGAAAATTATTTAGCTTTCCACCGATAATTGAAACGTTGAATTTTGGTAAAATTCAGAGGAGTTATTAATTTTTAAGTGCAACATTGAGATTTGGAGAAAATATTGAGGTTAAATGAACGAAAAAAAATTTTTTTGTTGAACATAAACAATCGTATTGAGAGCTTAAAGAGTGCTTAAAATGAATCCTAATGTTTTGGTTTTTCAAAAAACATTTTTTGAATTACTTTATTGGAAGCGTTTTTTGGGTTTGGTAACTTTGGCATGTCTAAACTCATTTAATATAATCTTGCGTATTATTTTTTCACACTAGGTTCCTAAAACCGGAAGACGACTGATGTAAAATAACCAAAAAATACATGTACAATAAAGAAAATCCACATTTAAAAAAATTAAATTACATAAATGTTTTGTATTTATCGGCTCTTAGGGCTCATTTGCAAGAACGCTCGGACTTGTCTAATATTTTTGACCTGGTTTCATCAAAATCGGTGATCCCACATCCCTAGCATCCGCATATAAAATTATTATTAAATTCTATGCCAGTTTTGCACGTAAAAATTGCTATAAAGATCTATGTTTATTTCAAGTACCGCACGTTTACAGAAGTAATTATTACGCTGTTACATTTGTCAACGTAAGTAAATGCAGGTGAGTTATTATTACTATTATTAGATTGCTAGTAACCCTGTCTAACATAATCTCTTGTTCTCTCAGCTCCACGTCTGTTTGTGGGCATTATCAGGTATTTCTGGAATTTGACCTGTGGATAATGGCATAAAACCGAAACACAAGCTGAAATTAGCGAGAATATGCGGACCAGGAGATGGTCGTATTGATCAAACTGCTGACATGATGAACCCGCAGAGACCCAATTTAACGTCACGATTACATTATATAAGATAAAAGCACGTTTCCACTTGCATCTGCTTGACACAATTATTACGTGATAATTACAGCTGTACAGGCTGTTGACTTCCAAAATAAATTCGATGTGCTTTATGCCTAAACCCTGTAGTCATTTTTTAATGGACTTAAGTGGAGGTATAATCGTGAAAAAATATTACAGCCGTTGATTACAACTTTATAGCGACGACATTCCTAAAACCGGAGTGTGTAACATATGAGAAAGAATGTTTTCGGTTTAATCCTTATTGTTGTTATGCCGTTCGGCCCGACGTTTATCTAAAAAGATGTTATGAAATTTTGCCGACCGTTACAAGTGCTAAAGCGGTTGAAATATTGTTGGCTGAAAGGGAATTAATTCCTATGGTAATCTCGAAGTCGGGGCATTTTTCGTTGTCAAAATAAAATAAAAAAAGATAGTCAGAGGTAGATATCCAGTTGTTCTTTCTTTGAGATAAATATGAGATAATATGTGAAACAGATAATTCAGTAAAATACTTCAAATTCCATACTTTAAACTGTTGATTTTATTTTTACAACAGAGAAGGTTCGCTGACTATCGCTGAAGTGATTATTTTCTTTTACTCTGAATTCACTTGGTACTTGCTTCAATAATGAAAAAAACTCTTTTTATGTAAGGTCTTTACAGAGATGAAAAATGAAAATAACTTAGTAGATGATTATTTTTGAATAACAGAAACAAAATGTTTGTAAATATTTTCTATTATATTCTATGAATATGTAAATTTTCTGTAGAATTTCTTAGAAATAAATTAATACTTTATCTTAAAAAGTATGTTTAAAAATAATTAGATGCTAATTTTAAACAAAATTTATTTTGAATAGTGATTTTAATTTATATACTATATGTTAATTAATTAATACAGATTGATATAAAAACAAAATTATTAAAAAATATATCAAAAATGTGACATAAATAATATATTAATTGGAAAAAAATATTGACAAGTTCTACTCAGAAATGATTAGTTGTCAATTTTAGACTATATAAGTTTAAGCTTGCAGGATGAGCAATGTATTCATTGCTGACCTTTGCATGGCATTACCGAACGGCTGTTGTACTTCGGACCATCAATGGGTGGTTGTTTTTCCCCAATAAAACCTAACATAATCATAAATGAAAGGTGTTAATAATTGTTTAACGTATTTTTAAAAAAAACCGTTAAGAATACAATTTATTAATAAATATGTAGACGATGTTGTTAGCCGTATATAGATATAACGTTGGCAAATTGTTAGATCAATTTAACGATGGTCATCCTACTGTGAAGTTCACAATGGTGATTGCGGAATCAGATAATCAATGTAATTATGTATTATAAGCCCGATAAAAGTACATAATGGTTTCAATTAATTATTCTTCTTATGTAAGGACTTGGTTGAGATTAAAAATTTGAACCCATCACCTCGAAGTCACGATTGTTCAAGTAGTTAGAGCAGCGGCGCATTGAGCCGAAGGTCGTGGGTTCAAATCCCGCACGTCACACTAACTTTTTCATCTCAACCAAGACCTCACATAAAAAGAATAATTAATTAAAATGGTCAATTAGACCACTAATCATAAAAGTGTTCAACTATTATTCGTGTCACCCGTACTTTCAAAAAATAAAAGTAATAAATAACATAATAAAATTAATTTTAAAAAATGCCAAAATTCATGATAAATAACCCCAAAATGTACATATTACAATGAACATAACCATAGGTCAACATGAAAATAATGCAATTATGTAGTAGTAATAAGGATAGTTTTAGAGGCTTTGTATGAGCCGTATACTTTACCGTCTTTTTTAAAATTTAAAATTAAAATTTTATAATTTTCAAATAACCCTTTTCAATTTCAAATTAACAATTTTTTCATTCAAATAAACTCTTACATATCCATCAAAAATTTACAAGATGGTATGAAATATAAGCATGTAAAATAAAAAAATTTACTTTTTGTATAAGGATATTTGATCCGCTTAGAAGACCTTTTGAAAATTAATTAGAATTAAAATTTAAAATTATATACAATAAAATAAAAAATAAAAAAGTCTTCTTTTAAGTTGAGAATTGTGAGAAATTGTGGATCATAGAAGCCCAATTATTTTATGTTTAAAAAAACCTTCAATTAGAACGGGCTAATTTGAAATTAAAATGATTAATTTTATGTGAAAAATAGTTGATTTTTATTAATTTATTTATCATAATTATAATTATATTATAATATAATTATATATTATTGTAATAATTATATTATAATTAATTTATTTATAAGGTGAAGAGGAGGATTTGGAATTAGTCCGATATGCTTTCGTCATAAAAAAATTAAAAAAATTAAAGCACTGGTCTTAATAAAACAATCCACTATTTATGGATAAATAGTAACTAGTAAAAAAATTCACCACGACTTCATTAAAAATTAATTTATTGTAGAAATAATTATTTTGTTTTTATAACATTTTGAGAATACGTTATCACCGTTGATAGAAACTTGATGGACGGTTCTATGAGATATTTGTCATTATGTACAGCCTCGTTTGGTTAAGTATACACTCCAGCAGATCAAATACCAACGGTATAAACTTTAAATGTTATTAACCCACGCTGAAAATTATTTAGCTTTCCACCGATAAGTGAAACGTTGAATTTCGGCAAAATGCAGATGATTTTTTTTTGACTGGGGCTTCCGACATCTAGGTCATTTCAGCCCCAACTAAGTTTATATTCTATTTACCCTTTCAAACACTACATTCATAAAAATAAATACATTCATACACATAATACACATAAATACATCCATACAGTACATTCATTCCGTTTGGTCGGTGGAGTACTTGATATTCCTCCACGTCATATTTCACCCTCACCCCTCGCCATTTACGCTAATAAATACATGCACTCAGACAAAACATATAGACACACAACACATTAGACATACTATATACAATAAAAAAAAAACAATTTCCCCTAAAAAGCGGAACAGGGGACTCTGAAACTCGCTCCGTGCTCGAGAACTCTCTACGCCTCTATTATGTGGGACATATCGAGCAACCTTTCTCTGTATAAGGGCAGATGATTTATTAATCCTTAAATAAAGCTTTCGTCATAAAAAAAATTAAAGCACTGGCCTTCATAAAACATTCCACTATTTATGGATAAATAGTAACGAGTAAAAAAATACACCAAGACTTCATTAAAAATTAATTTACTGTAGAAATAGTTATTTTGTTTTTATAACATTTTGAGAATACGTTATCACCGTTGATAGAAACTTGATGGACGGTTCTACGAGATATTTGTCATTATCTACAGCCTCGTTCGGTTAAGTATACACTCCAGTCTCCAGTTGGACTCATTCGTTCCTCCTTTGATGTTGCCCCCGGGAGGATTAATTGAGTGGTCAGATCGCGCATATCTTCCCCTTTCGGATTCGAAGGGAAAAAATTATGACAGAGCGATCCGAACGTTCTGTAAACAGTCTATATTTTGTATATCAATGTTAAGGAGGGTGTGGTTCGGCCCAGTAGGCAGGCCCCGGGCATCGGTCTTACCGAGAAAAACGTGTAATTACTAAGTAATCCAATTGTGAAGCGTGGGCGGATATATGCTCCGTTCAATAAATCCCTTGGGCCGATTAAATCACGAAACACCATCGGCCTATGGGGCCCGTTAGCAAGGTGATTCACTAATTGTTGGTTCTGGCCGGCTCTGTTCAACACCTAGGATAACTCGTGAGAACCCAGAGGAACCGCTGTCACTCCAAGGGCACGAGCTGCACACCATTTTATCCGAAACGAAAAATAAAAAACCCTTGACAACCTTGAGATAGAGCGAAAAGCACGATATCGGACTTCTACAAACGACCGCTCTCTCCGGTTTTATCAATGATTCAGATTTTTTGGAAAAGGGAACCACATCACAAATGCAAACTATTTTTAAAAATATATAAACCTGACTAAATACACCACGAGGATCACAATAGCCTTCCAATCATTCATTGTTGAAAAATGATTTTACAGGTTTACAAATATTTGCAAAAAGCAGATATCGAATAGTACGAAAAATAATAAACTTAGGCAGCTGGGACTGCAAGAAACATCAGTAAGGCGTTTGGGGAAGTTAGTGTGGGTTTGCTAAGTTTTCGGTAGCGAATACCTAATTGGAAAACGAGCCCTGCGGAAGACCTCCAAGTTTAATTGACAACGATGTCCTTAAGCTTCAGGTAGAAGAAAACCACTATCAGAGAGTCAGAGGACTCGCAGCCCAATTAAATGCAAGTTCAGCTACCGTATCAAGATAATTAAGAAACATAGGAAAAGTCAAAAAGCTTGATATATTGGTCACTCATGAAATCACTGAGCGACAACAGTCCAAGTGCCTTGAGACATGCGTTTCGTTGCTCGCCAGGCAAAAACCGAGCTTTTTCTTGAAAGAAAAGAAACTTGCGATGAAAAATGGATTGTATATGACAACCAGCGTCGGTCAGGGCAGTGGTTAAACATGACGAAAGACCAGGACACATGCTAAAACCAAATTTACACCCCAAAAAATTCATGGTGACTGTATGGTGGACCATGGCTGGAATGAATATTTCAAACTACTCCTTTTTACCTAGAGGTGAGACCGTTACCTCTACATCGTATTGCATGAAAATTGACGAAATGTATAAAAAGTACTCAAAAAACAACTTGCATTGGTAAATCGGAAAGGTCCTATACTCCTTCACGACAACGCCAGGCCTCGTATTTCAAAACATACTGCAAACAAATAGAAAGTGCTTGGCTAAGAAATTTTTCAGCAAATACCTGATTTTCCAGATTTGTCTCTAACAGATTTTTACCCGTTTAGGAATTTAGACAACTTCGTAAAAAAAATTGTTTTTTGAAAATGATGTTCAAGTCCAAAAAGCGTTTTCAGATTTTGTCTCATTTCAAAGATCAGAATTCTTCTGTTCTGCCATAAAAAAGTTGCTCACGCGTTAGGATAAATGTGTAGAAAATGAAGGTAAATACTTCAAATAAAATTATTTTGTTTTTATATAGTAATTTTACTAAAAAACCTTTACCTTGGAAACGTACATTTATATATATATAAAATATTAATTGTATTTTCTAATTGGTGGTCAAAAATTAATAATAGTAACAATAATAATAATTTCCTTTACTTTTACTTTTCTTTATAAAACGATAATTAACGTCAATTTTAAAATTAATGTTTGTAGATTCTGAAATAGGTTTTATTATAGAATAAAAGATTCTTTAAATTAAAAATAATAATAGAAATAGTCATCTTTTTTTAAAATAAATTGTAATAAAAGATTTAAATTTAATTAATATTTTGGTCTCATATTTATTTTGGTTTGAATTGAATATTGGAATTTTGTATATCAAAAAAAGGTGCCTGATCATTAAATTAAATTANTATATATACAATATAATGTACATTTCCAAGGTAAAAGTTTTTAGTAAAATTACTATATAAAAACAAAATCATTTTATTCGAAGTATTTACCTTCATCAGCATAATAGACCAGTTGATCAGTGTCACCACCTTAGTAAGTGCCCTTCAGAACTTAGTCTCCGTAAGTACTTCAAGTAAGTTCAATGATGGTTAAGTTTGTATTGGGTATACATCACAACTTGCAGACCCCCGGTCGCATATAACGTTTGGTATGGTTGCCAAAACACTACATAAGTGTTTGTAATCTTTAGCCATTTAATGCTTGAAATCTGGATTGCTGCTAAAAACAGTTTGAGAGTAGAACCATCCCTTACAAAAAGATAATTGAAGTTCAGATGCAACTCAGCCGTCCTCGCAATGGCTCGTTACAACAATAAGTATTCTTGTCAGGGGATGAGTTTTACATCTACCGTAACATTCTTCCGAAGTAAATTCCCTTCTTATTGCTCTTCTATACTAGATTATGGAATAGAAGGAATACAGAGAAATCCTGAAAAAATAAGCCGCTTCCACCCTACCCAAGTGCCTATGATTCTGTCTGTAAGAGAATAAGCCTCTGTACAGAAATTGACCTACACTGTCTATACCTTGCCATTAACTCTACCAAAAAAGGATTGGTTGTAATAAACCGAATAGATATTGAGAAAAATTATACCGAAATATGGCAACTTTTTGAATTCTCTTTCAATTTGAATATACTTGAAAAATGTTCAAGTTTGATAGCCTTAAGTCCTTCCCAAACTGTGGTCCGCGAACCTCTTGGGGATACGCCGATCCTAACTAGGAGGTCCGCAGTAATCTTCGAGAAAAATTAATAACTGCAAAAATAAACGTAGAATGAATAAATAGGATTAAAAAACTAATAACATCGAGTACTGAAGTTTCCGAAAGTTTTTTATTTTTCAGCAACAGTTATTGTGTTCTCTAAGACACGCTTTATCTATGAAACACTTGCCAGCCACTTTTAGGAAAGTTTTGGAAGAAACAAATGATTAATTATATCAAGTCGCAGCCATTGAAGTCGAGACATTTCACAATACTGTGATATGGGATGCTTTCTTCTGTCCCTGCTTCTACATACAGAAGTGAGGTGGCTGTCTCACGATTACAGGATTACGTTCTGAAATCTTATCATCTTCATGGACCACAATGCCAAATTAGCCAACGTTTTCATTGATGAGAAATGGCAATCTATACTGTCGTATGTATCAGATATTTTCATGAAAATGAATGAGATTAGTATTACTTTGCAAGGGAAGAGTAAAACTTCAAAATATAAATTTCGTGCCTTTAAAAGAAAAATTCTGTTTTGGGTTGAACCTGTTGAAAAAAGGTGTAGTGTTTTCCTCGTCAAATGATTTTTTTAAAAGTTTATTGATGAAATTTCGGCTTCGAAGTTTGGATATGTCCTTTGAGCACTACTTCCCAACAGCTCGCGATATAATCCTGCTAGTCCAAGAATGGGTGGTCAAATCGTTTTCAGTTTCAAAAATTAAAACCAACGTATCCAAATTGGCTAAAACAACCTCACTCCTCCAATTAATTTATCAATCATTGATGCTCAAGCTGTTACTTTTGAATTTGGCTCGAAATTTACATACCATTCATGCCGTTCGGGTCTAATTTGAGTTTTGGGTCCCGGATTTGGTATATAAAGTTATGTATGCCAATCTAATGTTTTGCTTTCATTGTGATATCTCTCTCCATTACCTAATTAAACTAGTAAACTGAAAGTACATACTGTTCTGAAAAATAGATGCTTGTCAAAATTAAAATCCTTTGAATAATAATATAAACATAAAGGATATGTTCATAAAATAATTGGTTAAAAATTTGAAATTAACCCCATCTGAAATTGTTTTGAATACTACATATAAATTTTAATAGATTTACTTTCATTTGTATACTATTGATATTTAGTTATTTAGAAATTATTTACTTTGGCCTATTTTATTTATAGATCAAAGTGTTTATGTTCTTTACTTGGCCAAATTTCACTTTGTGTATGATATCAAACACGTTCCAGTTGAAACGACTTTTATAGTTAATTCATTGTTGTTAATTATTGAATAAAGGTATTCAATTAAATCAGTTTAAAGGGGTAATTGAAACGTATGAGGAAAAACTTATGGGAAATTATCATTTTAGGGGTGGTTCGTTTCAAAGGTACATTCAATCTATTAGCATTGCCATTTAACATTAACAAACAGTTGTTGAATTCAAAAATCGTTAGGGTTTTTCATTAATCCTCGAATTATGGTAATATTTTCCTTTCAATTACGGATTTCTCAAGTAAGTTTAATTAAAGGCCGAATTGACCGTACTGTAGCAACGGTCACAACGATGTTTCACTATGCCGGGATTGAGTTGACAGTCCTAAATAAATATATCGGGTATTTATCCAAGAGAGTGTTGCAAAGCGGCAAGAGTGAACCAGTTGGATCAGTGGGAGATTGAGTTCAACCGATTGCTAATGGATCTCTGAAGGGGATCTATGCCTCGGCGGTTTTATCAATGATTAATTTCTTATTTTCTTCTTTTTCTCTTTTTTTGGTAGCATATTTCAATGCAATTTAGAGGCCTTTTAAGAAAAAGGACCATCAACGGTATAAGTCACACTAATTCGGCTATTTTATCTTATTTTAAAACCTAGTGAGATAATATAAATGTAAATTAAATCTTGAAATCAGAAACAACAAAAAATCATTTACGTTTTTTATACTTTTGCAGTTATCTGATAAAAACCATTAACTGATCATTTTTCATAGGTTTTTATTTTTTTATCGAGATTCACGGAATTTGTCATTAATTGGAAAAATAAATTCCTTCTTTAGCAATATTGATCTAAAAATAAATCAAAATTACCGTTATACTGTGGTATTTGGTAAAAACTAATTGACTTTACACTATTTTCGTACCGGAAGGTTATTAACAATAAACCACAACAAGAAAAAATTTAAAATAAAAAGAAAGCAGTTTATATTGTATTTATTTATTATGCGAGTAAGTCCTCTGTCCGGCGGACGGTTCATTACCATGTCATTTAATGGAACATATTTATTTTATGTATATAAACAAATTTATATTTCATTTTTCTTGATCTTGTGTTTTAGCATTCTCTTTCTATTTCATTTGCAGCAAGAATGGGCAGACCAAGATGATCAGTTAGGATAAAATTACTTGTGATTATTGCACAGACCAAGATAATCGTACCAGAAAACTTATCGAGATAAGAAGGGCTTTTTACTTTCAATGCGATCTAGGAGAAGGAGGTGTCATCCATCGCCTTGAGTAACAAACTCGAGGGTCTCGGCTGTAAAGCTTACTTTGACAACTTTTAAGCAGTCCGAGTTTACAAGAATAGTTTTTGAAAAAACAAATAAAACAAATTTACTCTTATGGGACATATTGAAGTAACAGAAATATAGATGAGCAAAACCTATATATATATATATATATATATATATATATATATCATGTGATTAATATATTACACAGCACACTAGCACTAATGCCAGTACTGCACCGGTAGAACACATGCTTTGAGGAGCCAGCCATTGCTGGCACTCAGTGTGTATGATTAGGGGTCAAGGAGGTCTCGAGGCCATCTTGGTTGAGGCGATGTGGTGGGTTGTCAGGATGGGAATGAGTGGAGAGGGCTCGAGCAGTATGGTTAGAATGGTTAGAAAGGTTGGTGTGGAAGGTTTAGAATCTGGACCGGATTAGTTCGTTGACAAATAAAATGTTGAGATCTTTGTGGATGGTGAGGTTAGTGACATAATAAGGTGTTTTGAAAATTTGTCTAAGTACTTTCGATTGGAAGGACTGAATGCGTATATTGGAAAGATTGTCCCACAGTTCCACTCCGTATGTCCATATTGTTCTTAGTAAATTCTTGTACAGTGTTAGCATTGTCTTAATTGTCCAAGTCGATTTCGGTCTTAGAAGTCCTCGTAGTAGTCCAAGTCTTGTATTAATGTAGTTTTTTAAGACTTGTGTGGGGATTCCACGTCAGTCTGTTGTCGATATATAGTCCCAGGTATTTGACTTAAGTGGAAACTGGTATCTCTTTGTTGGTGATGTACAATGGAAGGCGAGACTGTTTTTCACCGTAAAAATACACCGAGTGCACTTTTCTTCGTTCAGTCTTGTCCTCCATTTTTTATACCAGTCTTCGATAAGGTATTCCTGGATGTTGGAGATAACTTGGACAGGATTCGAGTTAGAGGATATTGCGGTGTCGTCGGCGTAGGTGGTGATACTAGTGACAGGATGTATTGGTAGGTCAGCAGTAGAAATGATATATAGGATAGGACCAAGGATACTGCCTTGCGGTACACCGGCTTGTATCTGTTGGGCTTCCAAGAATTCATTGCCGCACGTCACTCTAAAACAGGGATCAGTTAGGTAGGATTTCAATAAACGGTAATAATAAGATGGTAGGAATCGCTTAAGTTTAAAAAGTATGTCTGGATGCCAGACCCTGTCGAAAGCCTGTGCTACGTCTAAGCACACGCCTAGGCAATACTCCTTTTTTTTTCAAGGACCGATGAGAATCTAAAACATAGTTGGTAAATATATTGTAGGTTACCTTTTTCAGTTTACAACCGTTTAGCTTTTTTTTATAAGATGAATATAAAAAGTAACCTCCAAAAATTTTAAAAAGAAGCACCCTTTGGATGAAAACCAATTTTAATTAATTATATTTTTTATTTAGGGTCTTGGTCGCGATGAAAAATGCAAATGTCACGAATGGGATTCCAACCTACAACCTACCGCCAATACGCCGTGGGTTCGAATCCCGCTCGTGATAATAGTTTTTTCATCTCGACCAAGACTTTACATAAAAAAGTATAATTAATTAAAGTAATTAGTACGGTCAATTATGACTACTAAAAACATATATTGATTAACACCTATAATAATTAAGGACATAAAAAGGGAAAATATTATAAACTAACAATGTGCCTCTTCTACTGAGTTATTATAGCTAGTCCTAATCCTATCCGGCTTTATATCCCCTGTAGAAAGTGGTCAGAAGAGAAGCTGGAACCTCCTGAAAACTAAAAATGGAATGTCCGCAGCAGTCAAGTTCTACAACGCCAATGTAGAGTTTATTTGACGGCAAAAAATTAAACGATATTGACAAAACCTCACAGATGAAATATTACCAGAAACCTCTTTGATTTGTTTGATATTTCCATATAACCAAAATTAAACTACTGACACCACTTTAGTTACGACGTTTGGCGATATCTCGAGAAGGGTGCGCAGCCATCATACACTAGAACTAGAGCAGGGAAAACTTGCGACAGATGCAGCATTTGATGACGAAAACAGAAACACCTCCTCGTCCTCACTGCTACCGATATAATTAAAAAGAAAACCAAAACTAATATGTACTATGTGTTAACTTGTGATGTTTTTCCGTGCTTTGCAGCAACGTGTAACGTATAAACTGCTTTGATGAATATCATCCCAAACAAATATGTCATTAAATTGCTGAAATGTTATTTGAGATTCTTAGACATTAAAATTCAATAATATGTCATTAAATTGCTGAAATGTTCTTCGTTGCAAACTACTATTAATTTAAATGAACTAAATGTCAAGTTTGGCTCGGAGATGTTTATTTACCTTTAAACACATTAGGGTTATAGGCGACCTTTAAGAACTTATAAGTTTATTTGCCTTCACATCTTTACTCAAAATATTTGAGATTAATTTATTAATATTTAAATATTTGTCACAGGACTCACATATAGACTTTAATAAGTAAGAGATGAAATTTACATGTTAATTGTAATATATTAATTGGTCAAGCGGACCAGGAAATTAGTGAATTTAATTAATTTAGACGAAGTACACTTCACTAAAACTCTCCGTGGCCATTTCATTTGGCACCGAGTATCCAATCCGATTACACGACATTTGAAAAAATGTCAAAAAGGAGGGAAAATTCAAAAAAGGTGCGGTTGATATGGGAAGTTAGTGTCCGAGTGGATCGAGGTCACGATAGCTCAAGTGGTAGAGCAGCAGCGTATCTAGCCGAAGATCGTGGGTTCGAATCCCGCTCGTGCCATTGACTTTTTTATCTCAACTAAAAACCTTAATTAATGTTAATTAATTATACTTTTAAATTAAGGTATTAGTTGTTGTTAAAAGTATAACTAATTAAAATAATCAATACGGTCAATTATAACTACGTATATGGATTAATATTTTAAAACTTTAATATCTGATATGAATGATAAATAAATATAGGAAGAAGGAGAAAATATACCTCTGAAAGCTTGGAAAAAGTGTCTTTTGTCTAATTCAATTGACCAGCATCTAACTTATTTATAGCCTACAGGTAAAGTTGACTCTTCATTCTTATGGATAGTTTATATAATATTTATAGCGTTTAGTAATGAATTGAATATGAATGCTTTAAACAAATCCATAAATCAATATCAAACTGCTATTCTGGGGCAAAATTACAGTCACGTTCAGTCGTTTGAAAGAGTATATTATAAGTTTATAATATAACGGATTTTAACTTTGCCAACGTGTTTATTGATTATAAGAGGTTTATCCAGCAACATGACTCTCACGTTTAAAGCTGAACAAATATGAAATATGTCAACACAACGTTGGAGTCAAATTTTGCTGGTTATATTAAGCATGTTTGCATTTACTTTATGACCCTATGGAACAAAGTGGTGTCATTTTTATTTGAAAAGGGATAAAATTGAAATTCCCTCTTAACTTTATGTCCTACGCAGGAATCAGGCGAAAATTGATCTCTATAAAAATAGTGAAATGGTTATTAACAATTTTTGTGCTTTATCAAATACTTTAAAATATAGAACATAAAAATTGTCAGTTAGAAGCTATATGTATAATATATTCTGAAAGAACGTAAAAATTATAAGAGAGCCTGCATTTTTGGGATTAAAGAAAATTTTTAAAAAACATGGGACTAAAACATCATAAATTATGTCTATTTATCTAATATGTTAAAAAATAGCGGATTTGTCTTATTAGGCTTAATTCTCGGATCGCCCTATTACCGAAAATATAACGTCTTTCGTACTAAAATGCAGTTATATCACATTGCGTCTGCTTCTATTTACATCATTAGGCAAAATATTTTCTTTTTGCGAATTCTGCATTGTCATATATAATTATAATTTAATGATTGACAAGAACGGATTGTAATATGAATGATCTGTGTATTGAAGTAACACGCTTGCACCAGCGTTTTGTAAGTTTTGTTGAGTCACCCACGAAGTATGAGCATTGTGTTGTGATGTAAACCAAAAGTTCATTCAAATCCGCTAAGGATAAATTCTTTATGATTTGAAATAAAGACATAGTTAAAAAAGATAAGATTAATCAAACATTTTTCCCTAAATGTTTTTTTTAACATGTTTACATTTGTTTGTCCTCTGACTTTAATAATCTCAATAGAATAGAACCATAGAGGAAAACTTCAACACACCCAAATATGTATCCTATGTCATAACTGACAAGCCAACGCCTTACTAAAACCTGTAGGTATCCTTGCCTACATTGACAATTCTGTCCTTAGAAAAGGTGAGAACATCCCAGAACATCCTTAGAAAAAATATGATCCCTCATCCGGATGAATAATTGCTGCTTAATCCCATTCTCCTCATCCTTCATAATGACAAACGAATACCTGACTAACATATTCTAATACTTAGTATCGCCTTGAAGTCATCATCACTACATTGCTTTCCTGTATGCTCGGTCGTCCCTAAAAGGACAATGAGGATCTTTGACGTCCGCACCTAGTCGTTCAGGCCTTATCGGACGTTTTCATTCTCAAGATGAAAGCAGACGCACCTCCGCATACGACAGATGGGTGTTACAGCCGCAGCATTGGTGTACAGGCCCCGCTTCAAGGGCCTAAGCCGAAATACATCAGCCTGGTCTCCCGCGCACTCCCTAGATAGAGAAGGCCACTATATCTCCCTGCGTATTAGCGTATTGGGGCTTACCCAGCGTAGAAACTTCCGAGTTCGCTCCGACCACGGTTTCGTTTAAAGTGGAATTGCTGACCACCCCCTAGAGGAGACTGCCTACGGTAAGATCATCATCGCTAAAGTCATGAACGAAGTGAGAGACCCAGCTTATACCAAGGTGTAAAGCAAGACTTTGATGATACTGTATGACTTTCACAGTTCCTCTGGCCAATACCTGCTCTTAAATCCTACTTAACCGCCAGAAACTTTCTTCATCACTGGCTCCTCATCAGTCGGCCATCAAGAAAACAAATCAATGTGGAAACGGTGAGACTGAGGGTAATTTGGGATATGGGCGTGCTTTTCAGATCAGGCATTATTCATCGAGGAGGACGGTTTCTGGACGAAATGGTTTCGTCTAAGAACTACTTCCTGTATATTATACCATATTATGCAATGGTACCCCAAAGAAAAGCATCTCAGGACCCATGTTCTAAACAGTATACGTTCATACTCTTTTTGAAATATATTTTACCAACTTCACAGAAGATACAGCCATTCTTTACTCTCATAAAGGTCCTGAATCTCCACGAGACCCTTCAAACTCATGCCACATCCTTTGACCAGTAGTTTAATAGGTGAAAAATGACAAAAATGTAAACATCGCTACGAAGGATAACCACAGCCCCCATTACAACGTGCTACCTTGGGCCTAATTGACAAACGACTTAAATGTCGTTATTTGCACACAACTCAGCAGACGCTTCACACTTCTTAAAAGAGTGCGACGAAAAATACAATCTGACGCATAACAAATGGCTCATTTAAATCTCCATTCGGAGACCAATTTGGCTGGGATTAAACTTTGGAGTACGACCGACCACGTATCAATCCGTACAATCCAAAAATCAATCCTTTTAAAAAGGTTGAAGGTTCTACAACCGGATGATGAGCTAAAAGCTCGAAATCCGGATCGTTGAAAACAACTTACTATGAGTAGGAACTACCTTTTTAAAAGGATTGAACACCGCACTCATTCCACAATTCCTGATGTCTATCCAAAAATCAATCTGACAATTAGTGACTTGTCGCGCAGGGTGCGCAACTCACTAGAGCAGGGAAAGCGCACGACAATACATGGTAAGCTATTTATAATTATTAATAAATTGGTTTTATCATTATCATTTTAATCCAATTTTCACTAAAATTCCTTCTTAGACCCGACTGAAAAGGTTGGAGAACCGAAACGCGTTACGTGACATGGAAACCTGCGAGTGACCTGATAAGTGACCCAGTGCCAGTTCAGCATGTGTTCTCCGATTCGCAGAACATCTACTGTCCATTGTATGTATCAGAATATTTCATTTTGAAAATCATAGAAAATGTGTGGTGTTTAGTGACCGTTAGTCAATGATTATTTGGAGATCGTGAGGTGCGGCCTGGTGTGACGTAGGTTTTAAAAAAGCAATTTCTGTATGGTGCCAACGTTTCGATCTTTACTGAGATCATCTTCAGGGCTCAAAAGTTTGTTTTCCGTGTAGATGAGTCATTCTTGGGTGTCGTGTTGAAGTGGTTATTAGAAAATGTAATGAAACTAAAATCAATCAACAAACAGTGTAAACGTAATGAGAGATGAAATTAACACTTAAAAAACATTGAGTTGAAGTTTATTGGTCTCATACTGAAAACAAACAATATAAGTAAATATTTACAAGTAAAACTAAATATAAAAAAGGTCGTTAGAAAAAACCCGAAAAATTAATACATGTACAAACAACGAAAAAGTAATAAAGAGAATTGGTACATAACAATTATATGATTTCAAGTTTGAAAAATCTGAAACTGAAACAATAAACAATATAAGTCAGTATGCGAAACACAAAATGTAATTACAATTCTTTCATAAACGAAGTGTTATTTATATTTTATGGTGCCTGAATGGAAGGGAGAGGTGTCAAATTTGTAAGAAAAATTGGAAAATGGTATGAAGTCAATAATGCGTAAACAAACAGTGCATTATAGTATACTGGTCTCGACTGGAAGAGAAACATAATATGTTGGTATGAACAAGTACAACATTTATGGCGATGATAATAAATATATCCAGTTAAAAATTATTAACAATTTGTCTGAAACATCTATTAAATAAAGATTTCTAATTGTTTTTTATATTTTATATATTTTACATTTACAACTACAAATGTTGTATTAAGTAAATATATTCATATAAATTGTCAATTTGTCAATTTCTAATTGTAAGATTAAATTTTAAAAAACAATTTATTTGGACACTTTTGTAGATATCGAGTTAACAAAAAAAATTGTCAGAACTAAGTTAGGTTTTAAGTTGAAAATTTAAGCTACCCAAACATTAATAACTATAAGAAACATAAATCGTACGCTTTTCCCCCTCGCAATATATAAATTTTAACTGGAATCATTAATAACGCAAATAACAAAAAGTTTCATGACTACAAATATCTCATTTAGACAAAGTCAACATTCCTTCCAGCGACAACACACCCTTTGATTTTATTCTTAGAAATAGTCACAGTCACGTAATTAAACACACTTCGAATTGAAGTGAAGTGAAGGGTAGTAAACAGACATGAATAAGAGATGCAAGTCATCTGAAGCACGGTCGGTCTTTAAAAACTCTTCAAGACCGATGCGTTCGATTACGTTATACAATTGTTATTAATTTTTCATGTAATTTATCTTGATTTGTGTTAGTATATTTTAAAAAATGTTGTATACAATTTAATTTTATTAATTAATAATATAATTACTGATATGGAGAATTTATAAATAATAACCATTTTGTGAATATTTCGTTTTATCAACTTTTATTCGTCGGTTCATTCAATATTTATTAATTATTTGTTCCTTTTTACTAAAAATGTAGTTGCTATTGTATATTTCTCAAGTTTTTATAATTTATAATTATTCTTATGCTTATAGTTCATCCTAAATAGAGTAAAATGCAACTAACTTAACAATTCTCTCAATCCAGTAAGATTTTATGAATTTTTATGTGTTTTTTCGAAAAACCCCGACCTTAAGACACAAATCGACATTTTTTTCGTGATCAAGGGCATCTGTTCTAATTTTAGATCACATTTTTGAATTTTAAATTAAATTTCCTATAAGAAGGAGCTATTTTTAATCTTATCAAACGTCGATGTATGTTTATTAATTAAAACCAAAATTAAATATTTTTTTAAAAGGAAAAAATTTTGATAAATTTCCAAAAATAACTCTTTTTCAACAAAAATATTTGTAGGGGTGCCAAATGTTTTAAAACCATCTTCGTTTAATAAACTTTCTTTTGATAAGTTCCAAAACCGTCAACTCTTCAAAATCGACCTGAAATGTTAAAAAAACTTGGTTCAAATGTGTAAATTTAACAAAATTTATTTAATAATAACTCCCCTTCTGCATTAAATTTCCACATTTGAACCAAGTTTTTTAACATTCCTGGTTGATTTTACCGTTGACGGTGTTGGAACTTCGGGTACAGCATAAGAAAGTTTATTAAATGAAGATGGTTTTAAGATATTTGGCACCCCTACAAATATGTTTGTTGAAAAATAGTTATATTCTCCTTGTTTAAAATTTTTGATTTTGGGTTCAATTAATAGGCATACATCGGCGTTTGGTAAGATTAAAAACAGCTCTTTCTTATAGGAAATTTAATTCAATTCAAAAATGGCGTTTAAAATTGGCACAGATCCTCTAGATCTTGAAAAATGATAATTTACGGCTTAAGGGCGGGATTTTTCGAAAAAAACACGTAAAACTGATAGCTTCCGACTGGATTGAAATAAAACAGTTCGGTTGGTTGCACTTTACTCTATTTAGGATGAATTATAACCTTTTTTTTCTTTCGCGTCGTCCACCCTGTATAAGCTCAAATATGCACATGTATCTACATACATATACACAATGTATAGAGTTCACCAGCAATTCGAGATTTTGTAATTTATTGTTAAATTACCGGTAAGCTTCGAGAATCACCCACCTCGGGTGTTCGCAGTCCGGGGTCAGATCTCGGTCATACAGTCCAATCACGAGGTTGGGCTCCGGATGCTGCAACAGATAGGTCAATTCAGCACCCAGCGTATGCTGTACCTAGAGCCAAACCCATTCACTCTCTCTAATTCATTCTTTAGCACATTCTTTCCTAATTACACACCATTCATTAAAAATTCTTCCATTAGAACTAGAAATTCCTCCGTCACCCTTTACACCTATGATATAACTAACCTAATTGAGCGTCCTTCATCCTCCCTCTCACTGTGGTACCCGGATACTCCCTGACGTACTCAAAAGCTTTGCAAATTTATTTAATAGCTGTTTTAAATTGAAATCATAAATCGTCGAAAATACAATTCTCATTATCTTCTTATCCAAAATTGAAGTAATTAGTTCACTTTAATAATTTTATACTTTCTTTGCGTGTGTTTCTTAGTGACCTGTTATTTCATAATTTGCTGAAGTCGTGAGGAGCGGTCAAGTTCCTTTCCTTCGTTATCGTCCTTCATAATTAACTTCCTTTTCTATATTGAATGCCGACTCACAAATCCAATCGAGAAAAATCCCATTCGCGACTTCCTTTGACTTAAATAAAACCGCCTATGATCAAAGAAAATTTCCCAGATTTACCGCATGTCCCACACTGTCGCAATCGCATAAAAACAGTATAGTACAAATTCATGTTTCACATTTTCCCACAAAACCAATATGACCCCTAAGAATAGCACCACACTTTATGTGAGTTTCAATTCTTGGTTCGAAATGTATATTTACATCTTAAATTGTATTTTTCTAATCTACATATGTTTTGTAATTTACTCAGGTCTTGAATATTACCGAATGAAGGTCGGAACGTCGGCAATAAAATGAAAAAGAAAAATTTCTGAACTACCTCATTCTTGACCGGTCCTCACGACTTCAACAAATTACTTTTCTTTGCTTAAGATCAAAAACGAATTATTTTAAAAAGAATGTATATACGAACCAGCGAGTAGTATCAATTACTTCATTCGTTGGTAAAGGCAATTTAAGCAAATGAAGTACGACCGCTTGATCACACTAAAGTAATGATCTGTGTTCAATTTACACTTTCTCCGACGGTTATGTCACTTTGCCATCCAACCTGTTTGATTAAAAATTAATTGCAAAGGCGTAGATATTACACATCTCGAAGAAATAATTAAGTGGATTCGGAGCGTTTTGTAAATCGAGAATGAGATTAGATCCTGCTTTTCGAGTACGTACAAAATCCTTTAATGGTAGGTTTTCCTCAGATTAGGAAATATCCGTTGATGTAGAGTTGCGAAAATTAACAACATTCTCACACTTATACTTGTAGCAAATAGCATTTTGCATATTTTTAATGGGTTAGGGCGATTTGAAAGCAAATAGCAAACTACTCTTAAACTTACTAATGTTATTTTTCTTCCAGAATTGCTTTTCTGGTCTTAACAACAATGATGTTTTAAAATTCCAAACATATTCGAAAGAAATTTATTTTAAAAGTGTAGTAATTATTAACTAAGTATAATAAAAATATGTTCTTCATAAGAAAGTATGTGTGTTGTTTAGTGACATAAGTTTTAGAAAAACATGTGCTTTATCGTGCCTACGTTTCGATCTTTATTGAAATCATCTTCAGGGCTCAAAGTGTTTGTTTTTTGTGAGATG
The DNA here is from genome assembly GCF_000648675.2 of Cimex lectularius. NCBI lineage: Eukaryota > Metazoa > Arthropoda > Insecta > Hemiptera > Cimicidae > Cimex > Cimex lectularius. The sequence continues at coordinate 189,806 of NW_019392798.1, forward strand.
TGTCATTATTGGGTGTCGTGTTGAGAGACATTATTGGGTTAGTATTAACTTTCAACACGACACCCAATAATGACACATCTACACAGGAAACAAACACTTTGAGCCCTGAAGATGATTTCAATAATGATCGAAACGTTGGCACGATAAAGAAAATATTTTTCTAAAACCTGCGTCAAACGTATTACAATTAATTAAGGTTTTTAGTTGAAATAAAAAAGTCAATGGCACGAGCGGGATTCGAACCCACGATCATAGGCTAGATACGCCGCTGCTCTACCACTTGAGCTATCGTGACCTCGATCCACTCGGACACCAACTTCCCATCACAACCACACCTTTTGAATTTTCCCTCCTTTTTGCCATTTTTTAAATGTCGTGTAGTCGGATTGGATTCTTCTGCAGGGAAAATTCAAAAGGTGTGGTTGAGATGGGAAGTTGGTGTCCGAATGGATCGAGGTCACGATAGCTCAAGTGGTAGAGCAGCGGCGTATCTAGCCGAAGATCGTGGGTTCGAATCCCGCTCGTGCCATTGACTTTTTTATCTCAACTAAAAACCTTAATTAATTGTAATATATTAATTGGTCAAGCGGACCACGAAATTAGTGAATATAAGAAAGTATGTTAATAAGTATTTCAGTTAATTTTTTGTAATTGTTATATGTAAACAATGTTTGTAAATTCTAGGCCCTGATGATGATCTCAATAAAGATCGAAACGTTGGCACGACAAAGAAAATGTTTTTCTGAAATCTACATCACACAAGACCGCACCTCACGATTTCTAAATAAATATCGATTAACGGTCACTAATCACCACACACTTAACTTAATACGAAAAGAAGACTACACAACAAAAAATAAATAAAATAAAATAAACATTTGATTTGTGCTGTTTTATTATTCCGAGTTTCTTTAAATTAAAAGATGAAATATATAGCAAGAAAACTAGAATAAAATTAATACAGAAAACAACTTACTGAGTTAGTAGGGGAAAAATACCAACAAAAGATCAGTAAGTAAAATAATTTCAATCAAACAATTTTGGTGTTTCTAGGTCGAAAAATATTAGATTGTCCAAGTACAAATCACTCGATTTCTTTTTCAATGTAGGATAAGAAATCAATATGTGTGATCATATTCAATGAGATTACAAATATAAAAAAAAAAAAAAAAAAACCAAAAGACGCTTTGCGTAAAGTAGGCAAAAAGAAAGCAAAAATCAATTCGTATTCGTTTTAATTTAAAACCCTTAAAAACAAAAATAGAATTTTTGGTCTCGGTCAGGCCTTTTTTTTCTTTTATATACTCTGGTTAACGTCAAAACACAATTACGATGAAAATTTAATCAACATCTACCATGTTAAAACTGAAAGCTGCATTTTTCCTATTTGAAAGGCATCAACAATCTTTGTTTTTATATTATGAAAAGTGATAAAAATAAAAAAGAAATCAACAAAAACTCTCCGAACGTTTTATTTTATATATCAAAATCTTGTTTATTTACATACATCTATAAAGTTCTTGGTTAAGTCCTTTTAATATTATCACCATTTTTGTGATTTTCAAAAGACGTTAGAGATATTCATAATTATTTGTTAACCGAGCAAAGTAGGTCAAAGTATTTTTGTTTAGCAAAGCAAAAAAATGATATTAGTTGTTGCACTACGAAATTTTTAAGATAATAAATAATTTTTATTTATATTAATAAGATTTATTTTAATTCTAATAATAAATTGAAATTTTTAAATTATTGTAAGAATAGATTTAAAGGAATACTTGAGAACAGTTTTATTTTGTAGATTGAGGGTTACGTAATTGTTATGTTTTCGTATACATATATACATGTATAGCCGGTTTGTCAAGCAGATTGTATACTACTATGTAAACTTGTTTAATTGGGGCGCGGTTGAAGTAGAACTCTGTAAATTATGTAAAGTAATATGTGAGAAAAAATAGCTTCGATTTACCAGGGTGGCCTATTTTTCAATTTTATTTTTGTAAGTTTGAATAATTTGGTACAATCCTGAGCTGTTATGCTTTTATCAAATTGTAGTTACATTTTTCAATTTTCGTGTGATAATTCTACAATATGAGTTACATTGGTATGAGAAAAGCTAACATGCTAAGTATCACAGACGAGGGGTAAAACGACTTTACATTATTTTTTCATATTACATACAAATTACTCAATCTAAAAAACCATGGGCTCTAGCGAGGTTTGAACCAAGATCTGATAGCGTGACAAATATGAGAAGGTTTATTAGAGTCTTTTATAGAATTTTGTTTATTTAAAACGCATACACTTTGATAAAGTTTTTTATTATTTTGTACATATAGTTAGGCTCCTGGTGGTGCCAACAGCTAGGCCATTTTAACCCAGAACGCTTGCAGTTTTTAAAGTCCACTCTTAAATTCACCCTTTCTCATTTACATACCATTCACTCAATTAGGGGTGATGGAAAACTCAATATTCGCCTATCACGCTTTACACATATTATAAACTAACCTAATTGAGGTTAGATGGGGGTACGCAATATTCAACAATTGGCACTCTCACACTAACATTCACGATAATAAATATATTCACTTTCAATGGACACGAAAGGAAGAATATCTGCGAAAAACGGAATATCTGTCAGTACTGTTGTTATAACTCTCATCTGGGTCCCATTTAAACTAGCTGAGTTGTTCTATTATCCACCTTGTTTTTTGTTAAGATTTATTTTCTAAGACACGTTTTATGTCCGCTAGGAAGAGTTTGATTCCAATTATATTTTATTATTTTAAACATTGGGTACGCAAAACTATTTAATTGGAAGACTTTTTTCGTTTAAAACTTCTTCTTATGGTAGACCAATGTAATTATTATACTGTTAAATGTATGCTCCGTTTTCAACTTCAATAGAATTTTTTATAATTTCAGTTTGAGTTGAACGATTTTTATCTATTTATCAAAACATCTGTGTCAGTGGAGTTGTGCGTGAACTGAAAACCTGATGTCTTCTTTCACCAGGAGTTGAAACGTTACAAAACGGCATAGTTTGAAATAGCAAAGTTCCCACAGAGTGTTTTAGTTCTCACAATTGTTTTCTCAAAATTAGGCTTCCTAGTTGATTTTAAACGTTAAGGGCCGAACAATAACTTTGAAAAATGAATTAATGCGAATCAAAACGGAAACGGTAGGATCCGATGTGTAATAGCCGAACAAATTATTGTTTCCTCACAACTAACCCTCGGTGCACAAAACGCCCTGCTCCCACGGTAAGATAAACTTAATTTGAGAAGTTTGCAGATTAAATGCGACGACGAAATCAAATACCTTGGAGATATTTCGGAGGGAATTGGAGGGAAATGCGAGACCAGGACCGGTGAATCGATGTTTCGGAGTTTACAAGTGGATAACTTCCTTATCGTATGCATAACGGGGCGGCTTATCGGACTATGTATTATGTCTTAATCAATTCGTATGAAACGGTCTTCTGTTTATTGCTAAACGGCAAGATCTTTTATCTCCCTATTATATATCACACTATGTCTACCTTTAAGCGATTCAATTCAGGTATTGTAGTGTCTTTCATCTAGCTTTTATTAAGTTTGATAACAACACAAAATTGGACTTTATATGGAAGATAGTTTGTGGCAAAATCCACAGTAATAAACTATTATTCTACATCTATAACATTTGGTAAAGAAAATAACGTAATTCCTGTCATACTTAAAGTCCAACTATCTTTTGGGAATATATTTGAACATAATTATTATACTTCCTATGTAGGGCACATGGTTGAGATAAAAAAGCCAGTGCCACAAGCGGGATTCGAACCCACGACCTTCGGCTAAATAAGCCGCTGCTCTACCACTTGAGCTATCGTGACTCCGATCCACTCGGACACCAATTCCTCATCTCAACCTACAACCTTTCGAATTTTCCCTCTTTTTTCCATTTTTCAACCATTTTCCATTTCAACCAAAACCTGTCAAAAAAAGATTAATTAATTGAAAGAAGTAATTTGGTCAGTAGACCACTAAATATAATAAATATACAAACGTTCCAAAGGGCTTTGAAAAAAATGTCGTTTTTACACATGTGATGAGCGGGTCAAAGTCACGATAGCTTAAGTGGTCGAGCAGCAGCGTATTTACCCGAAGGCCGTGGGTTCGAATCCCTCTCGTGACGCTGATTTTTTTATCTCAACCAATACCTTAAATACAGATTAATTAATTGAAATCAAATTAATCATTATTTATAAATTAGCTCGTATACTCTTTACCAAGATAGACAAAATGAATGTGTAGACTATGTTAAGATAATATAGTTTTTGTTTTTTATGAATTTATCATGGCCTATTTTAACAAATGCGCTACAAACTTCCTGATAGATTTGATGTACATTATTTGCATTGAAATTTATCATAACTGTTTATAGGTATGTAAATATCAAACTTGTAACAATTTCAGTTTAGAAATTTGCCGATGTACGTCTTCATCCGTTCTTAAAGATGTAAATCTAATAGGAAAATTTATTGTTTAGGAAGCATCCAACATGATTATTCCGAACCCGATTATTCATTCGATAAGATTACTCCAAGTGGTTGAGTTATTGAGTGAGGTAAAGAAGTAACAGCTAATTATTTTGCTGATTATTACAGATGAGTTTATGAGAGGGAAAGAGAGAGAGAGAGAGAGAAAACCAAAAACCAACAAAATAACCAATCAATAATATTCATCCGCTAAATTATTCATTTAATCTTCCAATGAAAATAGTACTCAATTGTTATCTCATTCACTAAATATTTCCCTCACTCATTCAATCAATTAACCAATGACAAACACATTCTGTCAATAAAGCAAATGCTTACTCGATACATCATTTATACATTACTCCTATGACTTCATAAACCACTTCACTCATTGCTCACTCACTATCTTGGTCATCATCATCATTTGGCTTGACACGTGCCAGGTCACCCACTTTAGAGTGTAAAAGAATATTTTTCTAAATCAATGATTTAAAAGATCAAATGCTAACATTCTCTTTTGGCCAATGTTTTACCAAATTTAACATAAATCAAAGACCTAAATCAATCAAATCCTCAAAAAGAATGAAAGAAGAAATAATTACTCGTTAAATCAATGTACAAGTCAATCAAAGACTAAATAAATTATTATTAAACGAATCTAAATATTACTAAAACATTTACTCATCAATTTATTTATTCTATAGAATCATCACACATTAAATCACTCAACAAAACAAACGTTGCGTCATTCACACAATAAAACCATAATAATATCACATACTAGCTCATGACATGAATAACTTAGAAATTTACTCATTCAATGTGAGGGATAAGTTTGTTTAACAGAGAACAAAAATATGAAAATAAATTTCAAAAATATACCCATGTCTCTTCCAGATAAAAATATAGCCATTTCAGATAATCCAAGAGAACAATTTGGGCTGAAAATGAAAATTTTGGTACTTACTGTGGAACATCATTTTTAAGTGTATACTGTATCCTTTGTACAAATAGCAGCATCTTACGGGTACAGTCTCACGAGGATTAAATAACTTGTCGTTGTTCTCTGCAGAAAAGCATACCGAAAAATATTATGAAAATTACTTAATTATTTTTTCTCCGTTTTTAAGGCTCATTGGCAAGAAGATAGGAGAATTGTTCTTTCAACCTATCATAATACAAAATTTGAATGAAGCACCGAACATCGGTGAGGAAAAAAATTACCCCAATCGAATCCTGCCAAAAAATTTCTTGTTTATTATTGCAATGAAAATTCGTATTTAGGGCTTTAAACAGTTATGAAAACAAATCCAAATTGGTAGCTGTTTTAGTTTTTTTTTATATCTTAACTATCAACTTATTAACTTTTTATATCTCTAATCTCACATAATATTATCTTAGATATGAATTTCTTCTTCCAGATTAAAACATCTAATAACGTTGAAATACATGCGAAAAAAACTGAAACTCATATTAACAAAATTTATTTATTTTTTTAATTACTTAATTTTTGTCTCAGATACTAGGGCCCATTGGCAAGTTCGCTTGGACACATGTCCTAAACGTTTCGACTTAATACTAAACTACTAAAGACTAAAAAAAGTTTTTGGAATAGGTGACCTCACGCATCGTAGTCATTGATTGTCAGTACATATTGATTTTATTGATTATTCGGAAATCATGAGATGCGGTCTGGTAGGTTTCAGAAAAATAATTTTCTTATCATGCCAACGTTTCGATCTTTATTGAGATCATCTTCAGCTTCCAAAGTGTTTGTTTTCTGTGTAATTGTGCCATTCTTGTGTGTCTGTTGAGAGTGCCTACGTCACACCAGACCGCATCTCACGATTTCCGAATAATCATCGACTAACGGACACTAATCACCACACATTGATTTTATTTTTTTTCCAAAATGTTATTTTTATAATTCATTATCTTAGGCCTCTCCTCAAGATGTGTGTGATGTGATATTTTTCGACCTAGTATCATCAAAAAAAGCTTCGTTATCGGTGGTCTCACGTCCGTAGCCTTCTCTTATAATTTAATTTTTTAATTATTTAATTCCAAATATCCTGTTATTAAGTGTATCAATAGGTTTGTACCTATATCTCCCTATTTTAAAGGTTCACCTTTCATTTGTCGTAGTTATATAGCGACTTATATTAAATCATTTACTTTAGATTTTTCAACACTGACTCTTTCACTCGACTTTTAACAAAAATGAATGGATCTTTTCTTAAACGAACTTAGTAGATTACTACAAAGGTGTACTGTTTTGATTTGCATAATCTATTTTATCGCATACATTTAGGTATATAAATTATTTATTAGTACTTAGTACCACATTAATCTTCTTTTATAGAATATATAAAGAACGTACAATGCTACTAATTTGATCAAATTTGGCAAAATTAATCGAATACTGTTGGCAAGCAAGGCTAGCGCGTGGGCTTTAAACCTGCGCAAGCAATACATTTTTAAAAACTGTTGAGAAGAAACTGGATCTACAAGGACGGCGAATTACACAAGCCCAATGGCTCGGCTGCCGATAAACCATTATTGGTTTGTGAAAGGAAATCGTCATATGGCATTATGTATGCACGAATAATTTAGTCCCTCGAGAAAGGATTTTTGTCAAGGACTAAAAAACAGAGGCATTGTGATAAAATTTGATTGTACAACTGTTAGAACGTTTGAAAATTGCAAACAAACTGTCATAAAAATCGATCGGAAATATTAGGTTGAAATTTTGATAGGTTTCGGTTCTTGATCCTATTAGGAACGATGAATATAAATCGACCCGCACGTCTGGAATGCTTCAGAGTAGCTGTACAAATTCTGAAATATACTCTCCATTTTTTTCCGTTGAAAGTTGAAAAGCAAAAGTCCTTCTTTGTCGGCGGACATTTCAGTTGAATGTGTCGGGAAATCAAAATCTTATCCTATGTCCTCCTAACGATCGCCATGCATAATTGCGTTTTTTTCATCAGAGAAGAATTTTATAATTGACACCGCTAGACGGACACCAGTGTCTTGTAAGAATTTAATCAAGAAGAAACGTTTGAACGAAGATAAAACTACATTACGCAGTTTAAAAATTAATAAGTTATTCAACTTCAGTAAAGTGAAAAAACCTCTTAAAAGACAGTTTTCCCTATATTTTTTTTATATTTGTTTTAGATTATTTTACTTAACTGGCTGTCATCGGGTCTGCGTTTATATTAAATGTTCTATTATATATTTAAATACTATGTTATTTTTTCTTTTATACTTAAGATTGACAAGATAAGACAAATATGTTAAAGATAGGTACGAAAGCAATCTTCCCTAAAAAATAACGATAAAAGATATAATCAATTCAATATAAAACAATTCCAGGCATATACGTCAAAAGATAAAGCAAACATGTGTTTGCCCATTTCAAGCAGGACGGCAATATTTTTGCCGCCTTGATATTTGGATGGCTCGCTCCTAAAACGTCAAAATTGCAGGTTTATTGTTTTCCTTCAAAGCAACAAGATGAAGATTAGTCTTCAGATTGAAAAGAAGATTTTGAATAAGAATATGGTTTGATCGTAAAACCATTAGCGACATCATATTTGACATGACCCAAATATTTCTGGTTTAAATTTTAATCTACACCAAGAATCAATTATTGTTTTAAAAAATTAGCAAACTTGATTAGTATTTCATTAAGTCCATTAGATTTCGTGGTCCGATTGACCAAATAACTTCTTTCAATTAATTAATCTTTATGTAAGGTATTGGTTGAAATAAAAATGCCAGTGTCGCGAGCGGGATTCGAACTCACGATCTTAGGCTAAATACGCCGCTGCTCTTCCACTTGAGCTATCGTGACATCAATTTATTCGGACACCCAATCGAAATCACGATAGCTCAAGTGGTAGAGCAGCGGCTTATTTAGCCGAAGATCGTGGGTTCAAATCCCGCTCGTGTCACTGACTTTTTATCTCAACCAATCCCTTACATAAATGTGTGGTAATTAGTGACCGTTAATCGATATTTATTTAGAAATCGTGAGATGCGGTCTGGAGTGATGTAGGTTTCAGAAAAACATTTTCTTTAACGTGCCAACGTTTCGATCTTTATTGAGATCATCTTCAGGGCCTGGGATTTACAAACATTGTTTACATATAACAATTACATTTTGGATGTGGAAAAGTGAATTTATACAATGCAACATACATTTTTTTTATATATTTAATCAAAGTATTTCTACTCACTCAAAGTGTTTGTCTTCTGTGTAATTGTGCCATTCTTGCGTGTCGTGTCGAGAGTGCCAGTGAGATTTTGCTATTTTGTGTTTATATACGTTGGAGTTTGAAGCTTGCTATCACACAAAATAGCAAAATCTCACTGGCACTCTCGACACGACACGCAAGAATGGCTCAATTACACAGAAGACAAACACTTTGAGTGAGTAGAAATACATTGATTGAATATATAAAAAAATATATTTTGCATTGTATAAATTCATTTTTCCACATCCAAAATGTAATTGTTATATGTAAACAATGTTTGTTAATCCCAGGCCCTGAAGATGATCTCAATAAAGATCGATACGTTGGCACGATAAAGAAAATGTTTTTCTGAAACCTACATCACACCAGACCGCATCTCACGATTTCTAAATAAATACCCTTACATAAAGATTAATTAGTATTTTATTTTAAAATTTATAAACAACTCTTTTTACAGCTTTATCCCATTCTCGATTCCCTAATTTAATCTCAGAAATTGATGATCAGTTTGACTTCGACACCTACATTCTACAGTTCAGTAATGCCACCACGCTATAGAAGTTATCGCCTTGTCTTTTGAAAGGAGATAGTACTGACCGGCTGTATTTCTCGCAGCACCGGCTGTATAAAGTTGTAAACAGATTGACCATGCACATTACCATCTACTAACTCATTCTATTGTCTTACCTTGTCAATAGTGTCCACCGCACGCAGCGAGTGGAACCCGAACTGATGGGCCAGTGCGTCCTGAAGAATATGGTAAATTCATTTAATGAGGAATTTTTCATGGAGTTTTGCTGATGGAACGATAGGAACTAGGCAGTTGGACTGGTTTGTTCGGTTTCGGGATCAACGTATTACAGTGCATTTCCACTGAATTGGAAAGTAAGTTGTGCGAAGTGCTAAGATGTATATGTATGTCAATAGAAATTGAAAAAAAAGTCCTTTCTTGGTCAGTTGCGCAACACTTTAGGGTTAATCAGGTCGTAGCATGGAGCTTTTTTGGATAATTTTTGTAAGGCGTACACAATGTCAGAAGGACTGCGTAATGCAATGAAAGTTGTAGTGGTACAGCCAAGTTTTGTTCAACAGTCAACGTGTGCGTCTGTCATTGTGCGGTGTAACAATACAAAGAAAGATGTGCGAAAAGGTTCGCTTTTTCAAAGTCAGTTCTAACGTAGGATTAGTTATCATCACAAATCAGAAGTGAAATGTCCTTGAAAGAAGTAACTTGTTGTGTGTATGATAATTTCTAGTACTAGACTAAAATTAAAAGAACTGAATAGACGATCAAAACTAGACCTCAATAAGAAAAACTATCTACAACCCAAACCGACATGGGACTGTATGGGGTTTATCCATAGAATCCGACAATCCTTCCAGCACAAAATCCTTCATTTGTTGCAAGCGCTCATTTCTGTTTGCCCAATGTCATATCTCATATCTCTTTCGAATCCCATGTCAAAACTTTGCGAAATAAAAATTTTCTCCAATAACGGGTCATCCAAATCCCTTAATAACCCAGCTTCCCTAATCCTCATGTTCTTATAAACCTCAATGTTTTTGATTTTTAAAGGTATACTTTATTAATACATGTTGCACTTTATTTAACGTAAAACTGAATAACATATTCAGGGCACAGTTTTCTACATAATTGTGCCATTCTTGTGTGTCGTGTTGAGAGTGTCCCCCCGTTTGTGGGCACTCTCAATACGACACACAAGAATGGCATTACGCAGAAAACTATCACTGTGAGCCCTGAAGATGATCTCAATAAATGTCGAAACGTTGGCATGATAAAAAAAAATGTTTTTCTAAAACCTACGTCACACCAGACCGCATCTCACGATCTCCGACTAATCATCGACTACGGTCACTAACCACCTCACTTATCAATGATTTTTATTATATAATTATAATGTTTAAGGCGTATATTAATTGTATCGAAAATGATAAAAATAATCGCTTGAACGTTTTTAAAAACGGCAAGCATAGCGTCGAAGGGGCGTCGGTGGTCGCAACGGTTAAGGCACACGACGCTCATAACTGTAAGGAAAAGGTCCCGGGTTCATATCCAACTGAACTGCATTCGAACGACATACTTACACACGGGCTTTTTTGAAAAACACCGGTACTCGGAGGGTTGATATGACCTCTGATTTGCGAACCCTCCTAAAAGAAAAAGTAATTTACATAGATTTCATACGTCTAGGTTTTAGTGAAGTTCAAAACTGTCACTCCTGTCAAAGTAAAGGCAAATTGATCGTATGTAATTTCTGGGATTAGGCGTGTTGACAATTGCACTTACGTGACTACAAAGTAGGCAATCTGATTAGAGCAGGCACAGTGAGCTTTGCTCTCACTATGATCCTCCTGGAGATCATACCAGTACAATTCGAACCATTCCGAATACAAATACATTGTTGTAAATCAATTGATTTTTAAAATAGGAATTAATTATTTAAAACAAGTTTTATGGTAATAACTTTAACTTCAGCTTTTAAACCGGAATATCCAATTTTGGCCGTTTTTCAACGATCATCAGAAAACTTGATTTTGAAACAATATACATTAGCTCTCTGTGTTTAAAAGTTTGTGTTTACCTTTGGACAAAATATAATACTGAATAAAATATAACCACAAAATTATCCATACTATTAGATTTAACTAACATTGAACACATAATTATTAATAAATAACATGTGAAAATGGCTGATTGTGAATAAATGTTGTAATTAGTCACTTTTCTCATATGCATTATCGCAGTCGAGAATTGAAAATTTCTTACATGGCCACTGTTTCCAATCTGCCAATATATCTCTAATTTTCGCATACAAGAGGATGGTACATAAATTAAATAAATAAAAATAAATAAATAAATAGGAACACCGGATATCGAAAAAAGATTACCTCCGACGAATCCAACAAAAACAATATATTTTTAAATTACTATGAAAATCCGTAATTAATCGTATTAAAAGATGCTTAAAAAGAATTCTCTGTTTTTTCCAGAAAATATGTTTTTTGATCTATTTTAGAAGAAACGTCTCATTTGATAGGATTTTGTATTATTTTTTTATTCTATGTAAAAAAAACGACTGATATATGATAACTTAGAATGTATGCACAAAAAAGGCAGAAAAACATTTTTTTTAATGAATCACATTTGCTAAAACATATATTTTCTCGACTCTTGGGGCCGATTGGCAAGAAAGCTCGAATATGTGCCTATTATTTTTTGTGCTTAAAAGTAACTCTAAAAAAATTACTTATTAAGTCGGTTAGCCTACTTCCTTTGTACGAAAACAACAAAACTGACAATAATATAATAAAAAACAAATCCGAGGCCGTCAACATATTTTTATTATGAGTGTGCGCGTATATTTTTTATTATTATTTTTTAAATATTATAAAATGTTAATTATTTTATATGATATGTAATATATTTTTTTACGAGGGTTACATGAAGCCTCGGGGTGCCGATGTTTGGGAGAAAAGCCCATTTGTAAGTACGTCTGGTACGAATACAGAGCCGCTGGATTTGAACTCTGGACCTGTATCTTAGTAATGTACGCCTTGTCAACCCCTAAACCGTTGCGGCCACCGACGCCTGTGTGTGTGTGTGTGTGTGTGTGTGTGTGTGTGTGTGTGTGTGTGTGTGTGTGTATTAAAAAAATTGCGAAACCGATTTGTAAATGCTTCAAGAACTCTCAAGCAACAGCACATCAAAAAAGAACCCTTTTAATATTTTATGAATGTGAACAACTGCAATTTTTAATACAAATGTAAACAAATCTTTCCAAATGTGCAAAATTATATCTTCTTTAAGCAAAATTTATGAACTTCAATGCAAAAAAAATTGCCAGGAGCTCCTTTGGGCAAGTATAGAAGAATGTGTGTTTTATTTAACGTTTTATTTTTGTTTAATTTTTTCATCGAATTTAACCAAGTGAAGGCCATCATGGTATCAGAAATAACCAACTTTTATTACATAAATTTTTCTTTTTATTGCAAACTGACTTTAAATGCTTCTAAAAAACGCAACATTTGCTCTAATACGTATTAATACCAACAGGATTCCATTTTACATACGTAGTCCAACTAATAAATTTTTTTATCATACCAACTCAACATTATTTTTTGTTAAAGCCGGATTTAATCCATAAAATATATTATTTAATTCATCTTTACAGATAAGGTGAGTTCTTACGAGAAATATTCATTGCTACACGTTTGTAGTTATTTCCGCATAACAGATGTTGAAATTGTCTTTGGAAAAAAACGTCGCAAAGGTTACAAGGCGACAGTTATCCTAGGAGTGGTAATTGTTCTTCAACATTCTTCGTTAAAAAATTGTCTTGTTTGATCGTAACCGAAGCCGCTTCAAATTGCCATTTGATCGACATTACACCATCTTCGTCTTCTTACCTGTGTCAAGAAAAGAAATATGCTTTGAAAATAAAAGCGTATTTGAATTATGGTCTAGCATCTAATAAGGACAATCGACCCTCGGATCGTACTATCCACGTTTACAAAGAATTATAAATTAAAATGCTTGATTTCTACAAGTTCTAGGAGGACGCAATTTCCTATTACAGTGACAAAATTAATTACCTTCATACAATCTATTTAACATAAAAAAACCCCAACTACAGCATAAAAATTTTATTAAGTAAGTCATAAGTGATAATTAACTAAATTTATTCAATTGTATTTTTTTCTGGCGCACTTAATGAACACGGATTGGTGGAAATGAATCTGATGATGAATGGATCTTAATGAAGCGGATGACAAAAGGTCGTAAAATTTCGGAATTATTTTTAATCAAGTATAATTTGGGTAATATTTAATTAACGATCGATTCTGCATCAAACTGTTCAAAACCAAAAAACGATTTAACACTAAAAGATAACTATTCAGAAATCGTGAGATGCGGCCTGGTGTGATGTAGGTTTCAGAAAAACATTTTCTTTATCGTGTCAACGTTTCGATCTTTATTGAGATCATCTTCAGGGCCTGGGATTTACAAACATTGTTTAAATTTAACAAATACATGTAGGACGTGAAAAAAAGCGAATTTATACAATGCAAAAAAATATTTTTTATATTCAATCAAAGTATCTCTACTCACTCAAAGTGTTTGTTTTCTGCGTACTTTGATTGAATATAAAAAATACATTTTTTTGCATTGTACAAATTCACTTTTTTCCACATCCTACATGTATTTGTTAAATTTAAACAATGTATGTAAATCCCAGGCCCTGAAGATGATCTCAATAAAGATCGCAACGTTGGCACTATAAAGAAAATGTTTTTCTGAAACCTACATCACACCAGACCGCATCTCACGATTTCTGAATAATTCTCGACTAACGGTCACTAATCACCATACACAAAAAGATAACTGTTAACCATGCTAGAAGAAGTAATTTTAAACGACACTTACTATGTTTACAGTGTTTTCCATGCTATTTTTAGGTCCAAAAAAGCGCCGTCTTTCTTTCAAGAACTTAATTGATCGTGCTCGAGATCAACTTGAAAGTCCGTTATACAAGGGGCTAAACTTCTCAGAAGTTGTTGAAGCACTTGGCGAAGTTTTGAGAACCTGCGGCAAATATAAGAGAATGAGCAAAACGGATGTACTTTTTTGCTGATTGTATTAATTTCCTTGTTTTCCCTTCAAAAGAATTATTGACGGCAATTTTTGTCACTTCAAGGTGTTGAATAAAAGCTGTCTATAAAAAATCCATTCTGAGAAATATGCACAGCTGAATAAAAGATGTCACTAAATACGTCAGAAGTCATATCAAAATAAAATTTATTGTTGGATACATCACACTTTAATTCGACATAATATATAATTAGAAAAAATTACACATTTTAATATAAATTATTATAATAAAAGGATGTTTATGTACTTTGGTAACTTGCTAATGAATCATTATTTTTAGCTATTTTTAGAATTTTATCGTGCGAAACTCGACAGGAGGGCGTTCAGTTTGAGAACGGTCAGATGTTCATAATGATTCATTATAATTCCCGTTAGTAGTGATAGTATTTACTTCCGCGAACATTCTCATGCTCCAGTGATAATAAATCTGGCTTTGTGTCCGGAACTGGCTGTTGATCTAGTCCTTTTTCTAAGATTGATTTTATTCCAGCAAGACGCCACACTTGGGTTTTTAACGCCATGGTACAGGCTGCATTAAGCCTTGCGTTGCTGTATTTTACACACACGGCTGAAACCATCAAGACATCAAAATTAATCGTATGAAATGAAATTGGAAAAGCTTTCTTTTTTTTCGAGGGTTCGCAACAGCAGAGGTCGTATAAACCCTCGGGTTGTCGGTGTTTTTGAAAAGAAGCACATTTGTAAGTATGTCGGGTTCGAATGCAGGTCCACTGGATTCGAACCCCGGACCTTTACCTTACAGTGATGAGAGCCGCGTCAACGCCTAAACCGTTGCGGCCACCGACCCCCCCCCTGAAAAGCTTATTATGAAATCTCTAATGTAATAATCTATAAGTAAATCGTCGGGATGGTAAAGTAGGATGTAGAGTTGTTATATATGAACCAAAAACAAGAAAATACCCCAACTATTCACACCAAAGGTTTAGATTAGCTGAACATTATAGAAGTAATCAGGCTCAACTCCTGACTATAGGATATGCCCCATAACAAGCGTCAACCAAACCAGATAAAATTGGACAGGAGGACAAATAACACTGGTAAAAGGTAGTCAAAATCAGCTCAATCTGTAAAAGAATGTCTTTTCCTTTCTTTCCTATAAAATAATAAATAGGAAGTCTTCGAAATAATCACGGATGGAAGTAGATTACAATTGGGTAAAAGCGCATGCAGGGGAAATTAAATGTTGGATTTCTGTGCGAAGGAAGCAACTAGTAATTAGAATTTAACCAATGAATTGAACATTATACCAAAGTCATTAATTGTGGCAAACAAGATATTAAGTACTGTGGGATACTTGATCTAATATTAATGAGGAGCGTACTGTTTTTCCCTTCGATTAAAACTAGATAATTTTATGCATTCCTTCCTACCACGATGGTGCTAACCAGCCATGGTAAGAATTTTCGTATCATTTCAACTTACCATATTATGAATGCACATGTAGAAAGGAATGCACAAAATCATGGCTATGTCTGATGTATCATTGTTCATCACAAGAAAATAAAACTGCCAAATAGAGAGGAAAGTATTACTTATCATAATTTTAATATATCACAATTAATTAAGGTTTTTAGTTGAGATAAAAAAATCAATGGCACGAGCGGGATTCGAACCCACGATCTTCAGCTTGATACGCCGCTGTTCTACCACTTGAGCTATTGTGACCTCGATTCACTCGGACACCAACTTCCCATCTCAACCCCACCTTTTGAATTTTCCCTCCTTTTTGCCATTTTTCGAATGTGGTGTATCGGATTGGATTCTCGTCGAGACATGAAATGGCCACGGAGAGCTTTAATGAAATATACTTCATTTTAAATCATTAAATTCACTAATTTTGTGGTCCGCTTGACCAATTGATATATTACAATTAATTAAGGTTTTTAGTTGAGATAAAAAAGTCAATGACACGAGCGGGATTCGAACCCACGATCTTCGGCTTGATACGCCGCTGCTCTACCACCTGAGCTATCGTGACCTCGATTCACTCGGACACCAACTTCCCATCTCAACCGCACCTTTTGAATTTTCCCTCTTTTTGCAAATCTTAATTAATTGTAATATATTAATTGGTCAAGCGGACCGCGAAATTAGTGAATTTAATAATTTTAATAATTATTTTGAATTTCGTTAAATTTTATTACAAGAATAATGTTCACATAGAAGTCATTCTAATATACTGCGATATACTTTTTGTGACAACGTCAAGAATTATTTGATAACGACATGTTAAACAATTTTATATTTAGAAGAACATATGCTTAATTTTTCATTCTGGAAACTTTTTTATGAATGCCTGACATCATTAATTGGTTAGATGTCAATAAATACATTTTTATTTGAGCATTTCAACTAGTCGAACGAATTTTTTCTTGATAATACTTCCACAAAGAAGCCATGTTTTACTTATTAACCTTTAGGATTAGTAATACCTTGGGTTTCTTGAAGGGAAAAGTAGGTTGGGTAACGGACAACAGGTAATAAATTTTATTTTAAAAAAAGAGCAGGTGGAAGACGGTGTCGAGATTGAAACTGGTTGCCGCCGGACTGTCGGGGCGAAGGTGCATTTCGCAATTATCTCCTCATTCGAAAGGGAAATCCTCGAAGCAAATCGTGGATCGATTTAGAGAATATTCCGCACCGCGGTCGACTGCGATCATACGTTTTTGAAGTAATGAATGTGTTTTAACCTGTCATTGATCCACTAAAAGTAGTTTTTTTTCTTTATTAGGAGCCCAAACGGCATTCGTGTAGGCGTAGAGCGACAAATACACCAATCAGGCTTGCTTTGTAGAACTCCTTTTCTAAAACGGCCTCCAGACAACGGCAATCCAGTGATAAGTGACTTTCTGTATCGGCCAATTCTTCGGATATTGTTTTCTCGAGAAATTTTAACTTTAAAATCGCTTGAGAGCAAGAGGCATGCACGCACTCAAAAAATCGCCTCAGAAAGACAAGTGACTCATTTCCTTTAGAAGGAGCTTGACAAAACATGTATCTTGCTCTTATATGAAAATTATAATAATTATCATAACGTGTTATACTTCCACAATGCTCAAAAAAACCACATATATTTAGTTGATTTTTAGAAAGTAGTATGCTGAAAGAATTGAACAGGTTGGAAGCTTAAGCTGGACAAATATTTAGATCAAGACCGACTATATCCTCTACCTTTATTAAATTATATCAGGTTTTTGTTGCTGTTTCAAAATTAATTTGCATCGCCAAAATATCTATCTACTCTTAATATGATCTAAGTTAGAAGTTAATTTAAGTATATTGTGTGGTATTTCCTTTCTATGGCTTTTATTTTATTTATTCGCTTCTTTAATTTTCTAATTTATCAACTAAACCACCATAATTCTTCGTCAATCGACTCCAAAAGAAAAGGGTATAAATACGCCGAAAAAAATTACCTTCGGGTTTTGTCTTCATCTTCCTTATTTTGAGGTATAAAAACTCCTTTCTTGCAACTATCGACTAAGGAGGATGGAATACAAAAGAAATGTGCATAAAGACATCGAAATTTTTTAAAAATTTGTATTAAATTTTTTTTTGTTTATCTAGCTTATTATGAGGTTTTACGAGCTTAATCGTATTGACAATTGAGTCAGGAGAGTTGATTACAGAGAGAGAGAGAGAGAGAGAGAGAGAGAGAGAGAGAGAGAGAGAGAGAGAGATAGGCAGACAGACAGAGAGTAAGTGAGTGAGTGAGTGAGTGAGTGAGAGAAAGAAAGAGAAAGAGAGAAAGAGAGAGAGAGTGAGAGAGAGAGAGAGAGAGAGAGAATAAATACGTTGAATTTTTTTTTCTATTTTGAATTTATTCAGAAATCGTGAGATGCGGTCTGGTGTGATGTAGGTTTCAGAAAAACGTTTTCTTTATCGTGCCAACGTTTTGATCTTTATTGAGATCATCTTCAGGGCCTGGGATTTACAATTTACATTAACGGTCACTAATCACCACACATTTCTATTTTGTTTTCATCTTCCTTATTTATAGGGTTACCAGCTTAATTGGTGCAACGATCGTTTCGGTAAGGTCGATTGCAAAAGAAAAAGTATTATTACGTTGAAACAGTTATTTTTTCATTTATCTTCCTTATTTTTACGTTTACGAGTTTATTTATTTATATATTTATTCTTTGAATAATCGTCTCTTCCGAATTGATTCCAAAGGAAAATTAGTCGAAATGCGTAGAAAAAGTTTTTTTAATCTAATTTTTACGTTTATTTTGCTTATTTTGAGGACCTTAATTCTTCCGAAATATCAATAAAGATGGTCGAATCCAATAGAAATTTGTATAAATACATCCATAAAGATTTCTTTTAGGTTTTTCGTTTGACTATCGTATTTTGAGGCTTAATTATGCCGACATTCGACTTAGGAGGGTCGATTATACGGAAGAGAAGATAAATATGTGGAAAGCATTTAAACAAAGTTTTCCTTGCTTATTTTTTTGGAAGCTTTACTTTTTGTAAATGTTTTTCTTTGATTCTTATGCAATTACCTTGCTTATTTTGAAATTTATTCCAGCTAATTTATTCGAAAATCGACCCAGGAGGATTTTAAATGAAAGGCGTATAAATAGGTAGATAAAGTTTCTTTATTTTATTTTTTATTTTATTTCTTGCTTATTTTAAGAGTTAATACATTAATTCTTGCAAAAAAGAGGTTGATATACGTAAAAAAACAACAAATGGTTTTGTTTTTTAAATTATTTAAGGTATAAATTTAAGAAAATATAGCTTTTGCTGTTTAATATATAAATGTATTCTTTGCGCATTTTTATTATAGAAATCAATTAGCATGATAAATTAAAAATGAACACTAATTTTATTTTTGTATATTCAATAAAGTAGCTAAATCTGTTACCATTGAAAATAAAAGCTCAAAAGACCCAAGGACGATTTGATAAAACAGAAAAAAAAAACTATATGCCTAATATGAAATCTTTGCTTTATCTAACTTGAAAAGTTCACTGCAGTGTGCACTTCAGTACTGCTTATTTTAAAATTATGTTTGTTATAAATAGTATTAGTATAATACCGTATTATTTTTTTGCTTTTTAAAAAAGTAGCGATGATTCTCAGTCCAATTTTTTCCTGAATTTCAAAATTTTGAAATTTTACAGCTACGTTGGGAGGTCAAACTAGATCTGGATTGTTGAAGTTCCATTTATGGCTATAAATGGCCTGATTTCTATCTGAACACAACAGATATAATCGAAACCTTGTTTTGCATAATATAACATTAAACATAATTATAGGAGATTTATAATGGTAAAAATTTTTAATGTTATTTCCTTGAAACACTAATGTGCATACCGCAGAGGCAGGTGTTTGTAAAGCTCGGCTGCCAAGGCCTCGCTCTCGATTCGCCTTGTATCCGAAGCAAAAAACGATTGTAAAATCTTTGACGGCTTAAAATCAATAGCCGGACAAGTATATTCTCCGAATAAAAAAAGTAGAAAACGAATTGTTCGGATTATTAGACAAAAGAATGATAAAACTGTAGCTGGATAAGAAATAGTAAAAAAATCTTGTTTTTGTGGCCAACCTCAGATTTAATTATTCAGAAATCGTGAGATGCGGTCTGGTGTGATGTAGGTTTCAGAAAAACATTTTCTTTATCGTGTCAACGTTTCCATCTTTATTGAGATCATCTTCAGGGCCTGGGATTTACAAACATTGTTTAAATATAACAAATACATGTAGGATGTGGAAAAAAGTGAATTTATACAATGCAAAAAAATATATTTTTTATATTCAATCAAAGTATTTCTACTCACTCATTTATCACGTATTCATCATGTATAATCACCACACATTTCACAGATATAATAACGTAGCAATAAAATACACTTTAAAAATTTAAATTAAACATACTTTATGTCTATCCCGCTCCTGACATTAACTTTTTCATCTCAATTAAGACCTTAGATAAAAAGAATAATTAATTGAAATAATTAATGCGGTCAATTAGGACCGCTAACCATATGGATTTATGTATAAGATTATACTTTTAAAAAAAGCTATAGAATAATAAAAACATTTCAAGTTGTAGCAGAAAATAATTATTTGACAAATAACATTTTATAATAGTATTGGGTTGTCCGGAAAATAATGCAGGATTTTGGTATTAAACAAAAAAAAAGAAACTAGTTACTTTAAAGCAATGTTCTTTAATCAAAATAATTNACAAATGAGTAATCCTGTAAACGTAAACAGAATATTTTATATAGATTTTTTTTAATGAAAACTTAAAATCCTGCATTATTTTCCGGACAACCCAATATTTTACAATTTAGTAATAAAAATTGAAGTGTATTATTAATCAATTAATCCTTATTGGCTAATTTCAACCAAAAACCTTAGATAAAAAGAATCATTAATTGTATTATTATTATAAATCTCACTTGAATACCAGCAAACAATAAGTTCTAATATAACTAAAATCTCCTTTGATATAAAAACATTAGATTCTTATTGAAAACATTGTTCGACCTAAAGTTTATGTAATTGTTTTTAGATCATGCATCTTTCAGTATTTTCACTAAAACTTTTGATATATGATAAATTCTAACGAGAAAATCTTAAGTAATAGACTAAATTACCGTTTTTCTGAGACTGTGTTAGCAGAAAAACTAGGTACAAAGAGTACTTAAAATATTTGTCATGCATGAATGATGATATGAAATGAATAATGAAAATATGAAAGATAAATGATTTTTCATAAGGAATTCTTGAAAAACTAAAATCCGTATGCAGTGTCTAAATCAGATTTTTGAAAAGATCGATAAAAATTTAAATTTAAAAAAGAAGCACCCAGAGAAATGGGTTATGCTGTAAGTATTATTGATTTGAGGTTGATTTTCAACTGCTCGTGAGTTTAAAAAAAAACGAAATATCCAATTTTTACAAACAGAAAAAAAGCATTCTTAAGAAACAGGTAGAAATTAGAAAATTTGTAAAAAAATAATCACCAATTATGATAGACAACGAAATATGGATAAAAGGTTTGTATAGAGAACTAGAACTGCAAATAAAAATTCTAACCCTTGATTACATATCCTCGGCAATTTCTCACTCAAAGAGAAGGACGTTTGAGACAAGTACGTGCAATTGAGCAAGACACACTTAATACTTTAAGTACGTTAAGACCCGCTTGTGGTTTGCAAAGGCTTGAACTAAAATCCACATGGGCCGACCAATCAAACTTGGACATCTTCTGAAGTGCTACTAACTTCGACCCACTCCTTAAAGTTTCTGCTTTTGATGACCATTAGAAAAGTATTTTCCTTTCCTTTTTAATGTAGGATGTGTGATCATTGTTTTTCAGAATATTAATCGGTTATATTATGTCATTATAAATTGAATATTGATATGATTTTTTTTAGTATGTTCGAAGTCTGTTACTTGTTTTGTTAATATAATAACTGTACCGATGATATCGTTTATTTATTAAATTTTACAAAACTAAGTGTATTAAAACAAGAAAGTTTATTCTAGAAAAATTAATATTGTAAACTCGTATATAATATTAAAAAAACATGAGTTGAATAGAAAACACGATAATATTAAAAAGAAGGGAAAAAGCCAAGGTTAATTTGCGGTATTACCGAAAAATAAATTAGATGATTAAGGCAATTTTTGTTTAAACCAAAGAGCAGGGGTAGCAATAGCGGATCTAACCCGAAATCGCCCATTCAGCAGAAAATGAAAGGAGTTATCAAAAGATCGCATATTACAAAGACGTCCTTCCAACCACAGAGAGATAAATTCAGAATCTCTTCTCACAGTATAAAAAGCCGCAAATTCTCATTCTAGTAAATAAGCAATTCATTGTTCTTCAGACATCTGTTTAAACTAAATAGCCAGTTTAGTTTTAAAAAGTGTACTGAATTTAAAGGCTAAAGCCTCCAGACTCTTTGGCAGCATATATTGATAAAGTGATAGTTTTAATCATTACGCGACACATTGTCAATATTAAAATTAAACTTATTTAACTTAATATGAATTATATAAAATAATTAAGGTTTGAAATGTTCAGAGTAGAATATCACACTGTTCCTATTGTTTAATTTTTTTATGGAAATGATTTTTGTACTTTGTTTTAGGAACATATGCAATTAATACGACTTTTTAAACTGCTCAAAAATGATAATACCTTTTTATGATAATAAAAAGTAATACAGTCTTACTTTCCCTAGCATTTTTATTTTATTGTTATTAAAAATGGCACTAAAATTGATTAGAAATTATTATGTTTTTTACTGAAGGAAAACTTAATTGAGGGATTTTAAAAAATAACAAAATAAAAGGGTTTAATTCATAATTTTGTTTATTGGACACATTATTTTTTTAAACAATTAAAACCATGTATAATGTTCACAGTTAGCCTCTGTGTTAGGCCTATTGTTGGATATAGAGATTGATGTTGCAACGGTGCCCGCAGTTGTTGCAGGTCAACTGGCTGCGGATCGAAAAGCCTTGTTTGCAACGCATCCTACATGTACTCAATGTCTGGAGACAATGGGGGAAGGGGAAGATGGGAAATTGTCTAAACATTGATGAATGCCCCTATGAGGTCTGGCATTGCCATACGGAAATCGAAAATCCCTGGTTTGAGGGATGTACTCCTTGATAATTTCTTGAACATAACGGACTGCGGTGCTTTCAACAATAAGGAGTCCGGTTCGTCCTCCGGTAAAAATCCCAGCCCAGACCATTACACCGCCTCCTCCAAACTGCACTGAAGGATGCACGTACTGGGGCATTGTGCGCATCCCCTGTTCTCAGTAGACTGTCAGTATAGTTATCAGTAAGCATAACAGCATTCCAATGGTGTTCTCTTCTCGGCGCCCACTGCACCTCCTGAGTTTCTGGTTGCGGGCTGTTGCTGCAGGTCGTCTCAAAGGGGCACAAGAGTGAGGCCAACTTCCCACTGTGTTGATAAAGGCCTTGCCAAAACACCTTGTATTCATTTAGGATTTGGCGGGCACTATGGGTTCCGTCTTGCAGCATTGTCAGTATTTCTGTCCTCCCTAAGCGTCGTAATGCTCCGAGATCCACTACCAGGCCTCCTACTCGCACCTCCAGTCCTTGAAATAGGGCTAAAGCTATTTGTATGTTTATTTACAAAATGAATGATCTTCATCTTTACTCTTCTTAAGTAAAGCAGTTATTAAAAATGAGAATTGACATTTGCTTTGAACTTTCTAGTTTGTTTTATCCAACTAACCAGAATATATTGGTTAATTTAATTAAAATTAATAGAATAAGAATAAATTACAAATATCCCCAATCATTTTTCAGCAGTTGACTTTTCGTGGTTCTTTAGTGTAGGTATCTAAGGTAAGTTCTTTGGAAAGTGGGTGGTCCGATTTAACCTAACCCTGGAAACTAATTCGTAATAAATAAATTTTAATCAATTTCTTTTAATTTAAACGATCCGTGGATAACTTGATTATCGCCATTATGGGCGATTAACCATTTTTTGTAATGCGGAATTTTAAAAATAATTAAGTCGATAAAGGCAATTGAATTTTGTTGATTATAGCTTAATTTTAGTCGTTTAACAAGATTGATCTTTCCTCACAAAAATAAAATAGCATTATACTTTTCCTCGTTCGCAAATTTTGTATAAAGCGTAAAGAGATTGAAGACTCGTAAATTCGGCGAGGAGACATTCCCTCGGCGTAATCTATCAATTCATCTGCCCTGACAACAACGAGAAGAATCTGTAGGCAACAGCCGCTCTCCACCTAAAAAAAAAAAAATATATCCAATATTCCTTTCGTTTAGGCGGATTGGCCTTTTCCAGAGCAGGTGTTGATAAGTGGGCGAGGAAATCTTCCGGAAGCCTTTTCCAACACCCGCCCCACCAGTGGCATAAGACTGCGAAGGACTCTTTCCACCGGCTGATACCGATCGGACGGAGGATATTCTACTGTTCCAAACACGAGGCATGTTGATTCTACTGGGGGAGGGGTCGGTTTAATTTACTTGTCCTCTTAAAAACTTATACAGACAACTTTATTATTTTAAATCCAAAAATTTAGCCAAAAGAAATTTAGATTTTTTAAAAATTCAGTGCATAATAAACTACTACTAATGTACTGAACCAAGAGAGTTGAGTTAGTTTCTTACATAATGAATTAACGTTAGCAGTCAAAACTTTTAAAACTCCAATACGAATCGATAGGTTAGTTTTGTAAAAAGATCAGAATTTAAAAAACAGATAATAACATGCCCTGCAGACATCCGATATGACGTTTCAATCACATCTGCTCCCTTTCCCAAAAGACGAATGGGGACTTCTAAGTTGTCGAAGAATATTCAACGAACTTTTAGACGGGCACATCTGGCTTGTTATCTTCGAATTTTCGCATTTTCAATTCAATTGACTATTGATAATTTTATTGCAATTCGAATAATAAAGCAAAATATATCGTTTAAATACAACCAGATAAGTAATACAATTTAAATAAAGTGGATATCAAACAAAATATATATTTTTATTAAAAAACTCTGTTTCTAAGGCTTCTCAAACTTTTTAAACCTAGTATTTAAATAAAACTTTTTGTTTAACAATATCCACATTTTAGAATGGTTTTTAATATAATCCTTTTTTAGATGAGTGCAATATCTTATGAATTTTTATTAGAAAATTATATCTTAAGCTTAACTAGGAACTCGGATTATACCTGTCAAGATCAAATTGATAAATAAAAATAATAATCTGTAATCAGATGAAGTTATCTCAGTTAATACTTATTTATACTTACCAAGAAACCAGTCAAACGATTTCGAAGCGGATGCATACTTCACAATGGCTACGACACCGTTTTTCTTTCTCTCATCCCTGACCGTAGAGATTAAGCCACAGTTTCATTAGAGAACATCGAATCAGATAATCATTCCTAATTTTTAGGATCCATCAGAGCGAAAAGTGAGAAAACAAATTGAGTACGATCTCCGTTGCGGCTCTTCCAAAGGTCAACAACTCCAGGACGGGTTTAATAAAACAATTTGAGAAGAATGAAAATTAGGTATTTGTTAAATGGTTCACGGCCTCCGTGGGAATGAGTATATCAAGTCGCAAATTAATTAAATGTTTATTTCGGATTAAGAATGGTAGCATACTTAGTTCCCTATGATAAAGTCTTCTTTTTCAAGACAAATTAAGTGTGTCGTGTTTTGTTGTGTTTTATCGCCCGGTTGTTTTTCGACTAACTTTCATTGAAACCCTTTTTATCGACAGGTACTCAGTTTAAGCTGAAAACCTTGTTTGTTTAAATAAAAAGAAGATACAACGACAGAAAAACTATATTTACATACAATGTTTTGAATAATGTTTAGATTGCCTTTATTTGGCCGATTTTTCTTTTCTCTTGTGTTTTATGTTCTTTTTCACACTTCCAAAACATCAAACAAGAAAGATTACATCGTGATTTAACAATCATGGTTTTTTCTTTTATATTTAATCAGAAAAAGTACAAAATATTAGCTCATTATGGAATGTTAATTGAAAAAATAAAACGTTATAATTCGTCATATTTTCGGTTTCAATTATAACAAATTTACACTAATAATTACTAAAAAATTGAGAAAATCTGTCCCCCTAGGAATTGGATACAATTTACCATAGCATTTTTCATCAAAACGGTTCCAATTATAACAAATGCATATGTTATATGTATTAGTCATCACCAGCCCTCTTTTTCTTTGCTACTATTTTCTTTCCCGTCTCGCATTATATTCCATCAAAACTTTTTGCTGGCGCTGCACCCCGGTTTTATTCACGTCAATTAGGCTTTGGGTGTCAGGGTGACCGCTTATCTCGTTTCTCAATCCTGTTGCCAGACTCTCTCTAATTCATAGCCTAGTAACTAAGGAGAGAAATGTACCCATAATAGAACACAAACTTTTCACATATAATAAAATTATATACATTTCAAACCAAGTTCTCTGGCTAGCATACATTCTGACCCATAGTACTCGATATTTCTCTGGATGATTGGGGAAGAAGACCGTCAATTCACGCTAATAAATAACATGCCCCCACCAGACTTCATTCACACTGCCCCAGAGTATTCGGTACCTCTTGGGATTATTGGGGAAGAAGTCGCTCTTTTCACACTAATAAATCTCATGCATACACTGGAGTTCGTTCACATTGCCCCAGAGTACTCGATATTTTCCAGGAATTTGGGAAGAAGCCTCTCCATTCACGGTAATAAATTACGTACACACACTAGACTTCATTAACATTGCTCCAGGGTAGTCGATACTTCTCGGGATGATTGGGGAAGAAGCTCCATCCACGCTAGTAAATTACATGCATGCACCAGAGTTCATTCACATTGGCCCAGAGTACTCAATATTCCACCTACAGTTGCAATCATACTAACAATAGTTAATTAATTAGTACAATTAGTGCATTTCTCCAAGTAAAAACTGTTTATCATTCACTTTTTTCATTCAAGCCAATAAATACAGACGTACGTGCCAGAAATTTCGATAATCCTTGGTGATGTGGAATTAGGTACCTATATTCACGCTAATAAATACATTCATTGTAATAAATAATAAAAACTCGCTTCAATTCGTTATTCCATTTTTTACACTGACAATCTCCCTAGACATTAGGCACTAGCGCGAGGAACTGTTTGTTAGAAAGCGCAAGAGTGATGCGCAACCTGGTAAGTTTGACTTTTTCATTTCTAAACTTAGCCTCAACTGTCCTGGGCCGGTTGAATGTATTTTTTAACTTTAAATGATTTTGGTGTGTTCCTTTCAGTCCAGGGGCTTCTCCATTCACTTTTTATTCCAACAGCAATGCTTTTATATCCGTACTAAATCTGTTCGTTTCTGCAACCGTTTCACCACTCTCTGCCTAGTGTCTGTTATACTCTTATGTCTTGCCCTGTCTCGCTTTCCCCATTAGGATATGGCCTCCAGTTCTATGAAAGGCGCTCTAATCCCTACATATTCGTCATTTGAGGGCCATTTAAAGATGCAGTGGAGTGCCTCAAGGGTCTGTACTGAGTGCAACTTTGTTCTGTATTGCTTTGAACAATATTATGCGTATAGTCAAACCACCGGTTCGAATACTGCTCTATGCAGATGATATAGTTATCCTTTTTACTGGAAAAAACATAAGAATTATGGAAGAAACGATTCAAACTTCGCTGAACGACGCGTCATGATGGCTTAATAGAAATGGGTTCAAGATCTCTGACAAGAAGACTGTTGCTGTACTGTTTGCAAAGAAAAGACCCAGAGAAATGCCAACACTGATGATCAATGGGCAATGTGTGAGATTCACTGACTCCGTCAAATACTTAGGGATTGTTTTTGCCAGGTGCTTGAATTGGAGAGAACACTTCAAACATGTGTGAAACGTACGCAGTGTACGAATTCATTCCACCTCCTAAAAGTGATAGCAGGCGCTTCATGGGGAGCAGTTAAAGTAAGTATGCTTAAGCTTTATAGGAGTTTGATTCGCTCTAAGCTCGATTATAGCTATAAGCTGTGCTTATGGATCCGCAAGTGCAAGTAACCTCAATCTAATAAGAAGTGTTCAGAATGCAGGTTTGCGAACGGCTTTGGGAGCTTTCCGCTCTAGCCCAGTGAGCAGCCTGCACATAGATGCAGGAGAGCTTCCCCCTCGACCATCGTAGAAGCTTACTAGAATGCAAACTGATAGCCAAAATTCTTTCTTCCCCGACTCGTGTATTTTTAGAATACACACTCGGGCGGTTACCCTCACTAGACTATGCTTTAAACTGCAAAAGAAAGCGCTTTATGTCCAGAGCAACGATCGGCTTAAATTCACTCAATGTCGCAGTACCTCAGCTCTAAAACAGGAAGCTGCCTCAAAACCTCCATGGACAATACCGAAGCCTAGAGTTCTGCTGGATCTCACCAAATTCCCGAAAGAAAATACTCCCCCTTATTTAGATAGACAGGAATTTTCAAGAATAAGGGCCACTTTCCCCAAAAAAGTGCAGTGAAATTGGGATTCACTCACCAAATTCAGGACATTCCAGAATCATCGATCCCCAGTAGGCCTGCGATTGGCCTCCTTCCTGCACAGAATACTATTGTGGACTGTGATTTGCAAGAGAACTCAATCGTAGACTATAAAGGAATGTACTATTTACCGACAAGAAGAGAGTGGCCCATAACACTCCCCTTGGTCGTGAAAGTCTTAGAGTTCATGCTGTATGTAGAAAAAGTAACATTTTGAGGACAGTGGTCATGTTCATGGGAGGCACGTACTGAGTTGGTACCAATCCAAGTAGGTACTTTGAATGCCTTAAGATTTGGATTTGATCGTGTTGTGTCTTGTATGCCTTTCTTAGGCTCTAATTCATTGCTTGTACATTATAAAACTTGGCTACATAAGGTAACATTTGTTACTAAGTACCTGAATACCATAGATATTCTCATCCTTGAATGGCTAGCAACAATCTGTACATTTATAACCCAAATCACTGATTAAACAGGACCTCAACACGTTTAGAACAATGTCACAACAAAGATTCGATCACAGGAGCAACCCCCTACAACCCTTGAATTGAAGGAGTGGGATAACATACCCCAGGATATAAACAAACATTTTTGTGAATATGCCAACAAGGGTGAAAGCAGTCATGAAAGCCAAAGGAAACAATATTTGTTATTAAAGTAAATTATGTTTAATGATGAAAATAAAAATATTTATTTTGTGATTCCAGTCGCTTTTGATTTATGTAAAACCTCGTAAAATACAAAAATCTCAGGGTGGGCGATATTTGTGACTTGGAGAGCATTTACATAAAAACTGTAGCGATTATGATCCACGGGTCTTTTTCAAGAATTATATGAATGCGTTTTATTTGTACGCATAAAAATTAAAGAGATAAACTCACAAATGTTAAATGAAAGGAAAAACCGTTTTTTGTTATAAATTTGTTATAATTCGTCCTGTTTAATCGGTTCCAATTATAAGAAATGTACTTTAATAATTATCAAAAAATTTATTTGGATCCCATGGTGATTTGCATGTATATAAATTGAGAGATTATTATCTAAATGTGTTTCTCGTAGGAGGTTCTCTCTTTTCTAATCGGACTAGGAAATGGGCGATTGGAGCGGAATTTCACACCCGGCCCTCTCGCTCGGATCTTTTACACCGCCTCTCCTTCTCTTCTCTACGTGAGACCCTGAGGTCATTAAGGCGATATAGACCCAGGGCAGTCCTGTTTTAATTCTGTTTTATTCCACTCTAACGATACCTGTGGGTTATTGCACGGAGTAATTGTTTCGGGAGTGTTATTACCCTGTAGGCCGATGGAACGTGGCCTTGTGTCATTAATACCCCCGGCTCCTTGATCATTGTGACCAATTTCAAACCGAATAAACCTCTAAAATCCTTACCCGTACATAATTAATCCGGATATATATTTGATACGGGCCTTTGAATTTAATAATGATTTTCTTGACTGGACGGAGCAATTAGGGCTGGCTATTCGCACTGGTTCGTTATACTTCAAAGGAAAGCAACATAATGTTATTCGGCTTAATGAACAACATGATTTTAAAACATTGAGGAATTTTGCGTAGCTATGAAATGAAATGTTTCAAATATCAGAACAAAACTATTAAATTAAATGTGTGGTGATTAGTGACCGTTAATCGATATTTATTTAGAAATCGTGAGATGCGGTCTGGTGTGATGTAGGTTTCAGAAAAACATTTTTTTATCGTGCCAACGTTTCGATCTTTATTGAGATCATCTTCAGGGCCTGGGATTTACAAACTGCAAAATCTCACTGGCACTCTCGACACGACACGCAAGAATGGCACATTTACACAGAAGGCAAACACTTTGAGTGAGTAGAAATACTTTGATTGAATATATATATAAAATATATTTTGCATTGTATAAATTCACTTTTCCACATCCAAAATGTAATTGTTATATGTAAACAATGTTTGTAAATCCCAATTTTTTTTTAAATAGCGATTTTGGGCATTGCAGTTTGTTACCCCGCAATTTGTATTTTCTTCCATTTCATTTTTCCGCTCCAGCAGCCTCAAAAATGTCTGCAAAAAAAATCTTGCACCCACAACATTCATTCAAACATTAGCAGGCAAACGTTGAATGGTATAACAATTTGAGAAAAGGCCTAAATCTCATTATAAATCCCAATAAATTTGAGAAAACTGAAAAGTGTTCTTCGAAAGAAACACTGGGGACCCAGTAACTCCTGTAAATCACTCGAAAGGTTGAGCCTTTGCCTAAAGGGTTGCAAAGTGGGACAGTCGACCAAAATATGTTTTACTGTCAAAATGATACGCACTCCACTTCGCACACATCGAGGACAAGTTGGAAGGTTGTTGCCTATTATGGATTAGCCTGATGTGACCTATTCGCAATCTAGAGAGGATCACAAGTTCTTTTCTCTCAAGTTCCTCAGTTGGCCATTTATGTATTATTATTATTATTATTATTATTATTTAAAGAAAAATGTAGAATTTCTTGGTTAGTTAGAATAAAATAGAAAATTTAGTAAAACTTTATTATTTACAAAAGGTTAGTTACTTTAGTACACACCAGTGAATCTTATTTATAGTGAACCGTCTGTCGGGCTCATTATCCCCTGTCACCAAACAAGGATTGCATATACAGAAATGGCTTAGAAGAATAATATATATACCATAATAATAGTAATAATAATATTAATGAAAAAATAATGATATAAATGATGAATAAAAAGCTAAATAGAGTCGAACTACAGAGAATCCATTAGATTTCGTGGTCCGATTGACCAAATAACTTCTTTCAATTAATTAATCTTTATGTAAGGTATTGGTTGAGATAAAAAAGCCAGAGTCACGAGCGGGATTCGAACCCACGACCTTCGGCTAAATACGCCGCTACTCTACCACTTGAGCTATCGTGATTTCGATCCACTCGGACACCAACTTCCCACCTCAACCCACCTCTCGAATTTTCCATCCTTTTCGCCATTTCAACTACTCGAAAGGAAGGTTGAGATGGGAAGTTGGCATCACGTGAAATTTAGCTAGGACATCTAAAAAAACACCCTGAATAGTAATT
Source organism: Cimex lectularius (assembly GCF_000648675.2). NCBI lineage: Eukaryota > Metazoa > Arthropoda > Insecta > Hemiptera > Cimicidae > Cimex > Cimex lectularius. Next base: position 221,392 of record NW_019392798.1, read on the forward strand.
TTACTATTGGAATATTTCATTACATGGCATGGTCTGTTTCTTCTCTAATGAAATTACCAATTAAGTGATAATAAATATTTTTTTATAAATAAAACTAACGATTTTTATTCAATTGAACTAAGATAAACAGAAAAACAGCCGTGAAGGAACTAAGCTATTAGTTTCTCCCTTTGAAAACAAAATTTTTCTTGAAAATGCCCCTTATAAATCTTGTAAACTAAAACGCTGTGCTATTTAGATTTTTCAATAATTACAATCAGTTTTGCAATGTTTTTAATAAAAATAGTAAGTCAGACTTTTCTTACCAACCTAATAAAAAAATTAAAAAAATAAAAATAAATAAAACCAATGTAAAGTTAAAAATAAAAGGTTTTCTATTTTCCTTTTAACATATTTATGCAAAGGGATCTCAGAGGGGAAAAATCAATTCAACTACATTGAAAACGAAATAAAATATTCAAAGTGTTTAACACTAAAGTATGCAAACGGATTGTGACCGTGAACTTAATTTATAAACAAAGGATGAAGGGTGAACTGGAGCAGGGCAAAGGGTAAGCAGTGTTTCCCAAAGATTGTAATCTAACCAGGTACGCTTCGCCGACTTTATATCTCACTTCTGGCATGGAACAAAAGCATTCTTCCTTAACCGACATCAATTATCACGTCCGTTGATTTTCACAGGATCTAAATCACTCGTATTGCATTCTTATCCGTGGTAAAATTTTAACGTTATATAGTCATAATGTGTCAGTATGTCTTCAAAAACTGATTTACACTTTGGTCTGTTCATCAAGTTAATAATGCCTTCAGAAGTTACCGTTAAATATTGTTAAATTTTGCATTGTTCAGCGAAGCATGGACCTACTGGTACGACTTTGTTCATGGCCAGTCAGATTAAACCACAATAAATTCAAAATAAAGATGTTGGTTAGATAAAAAAGCCCGTGTCGCGAGCGGGATTCGAACCCACGACCTTCGGCTAAATACGCCGCTGCTCTACCACTTGAGCTATCATGACCTCGATCCACTCGGACGCCATCTTCCCATCTCAACCTTCCTTTCGAGTAGTTAAAATGGCGAAAAGGATGGAAAATTCGAGAGGTGGGTTGAGGTGGGAAGTTGGTGTCGGAGTGGATCGAAATCACGATAGCTCAAGTAGCGGCGTATTTAGCCAAAGGTCGTGAGTTCGAATCCCGCTCGTGACACTGGCTTTTTTATCTCAACCAATACCTTACATAAAGATTAATTAATTGAAAGAAGTTATTTGGTCAATCGGACCACGAAATCTAATGGATTCTCTGTAAGGTTCGACTCTATTTAGCTTTTTATTCATCATTTATATCATTATTTTTTCATTAATATTATTATTACTATTATTATGGTACATATGAAATCCTTGTTTGGTGACAGAGGATAATGAGCCCGACAGACGGTTCACTATAAATAAGATTCACTGGTGTGTACTAAAGTAACTAACCTTTTGTAAATAATAAAGTTTTATTAAATTTTCTATTTTATTCTAACTGTCCTTGAAATTCTACATTTTTCTTTAAATAATAATAATAATACATAAATGGCCAACTGAGGAACTGGAGAGAAAAGAACTTGTGATCCTCTCTAGATTGCGAATAGGTCACATCAGGCTAATCCATAATAGGCTTTTAATAGGCAACAACCTTCCAACTTGTCCTCGATGTGTACGAAGTGGAGTACGTATCATTCTGACAGTAAAACATATTTTGGTCGACTGTCCCACTTTGCAACCCTTTAGGCAAAGGCTCAACCTTTCGAGTGATTTACAGGAGTTACTGGTTTCCCAGTGTTTCTTTCGAAGAACACTTTTCAGTTTTCTCAAATTTATTGGGATTTATAATGAAATTTAGGCCTTTTCTCAAATTGTTATACCATTCAACGTTTACCTGCTAATGTTTGAATGAATGTTGTGCGTGCANTTTCTACTCACTCAAAGTGTTTGTCTTCTGTGTAATTGTGCCATTCTTGCGTGTCGTGTCGAGAGTGGCAGTGAGGTTTTGCAGTTTGTAAATCCCAGGCCCTGAAGATGATCTCAATAAAGATCGAAACGTTGGCACGTTAAAGAAAATGTTTTTCTGAAACCTACATCACTCCAGACCGCATCTCACGATTTCTAAATAAATATCGATTAACGGTCACTAATCACCACACAAAAAGGATAAAGAAAAAGAATTGTTATTGTGTTTTGTTTCTTATTATTGTTATGTAGAATTAGTTTATTTATCATATTTGAATGGAAGAATAAAATGATAAGGATGAGCCTATACTCTTGCTGAGACTGTTGCTAGTCAGACTCCCTTATTATTATTATTATTAGCCATACAAGCCTATGGGAAATGTTTATATTTTGGGAAAAATTCAGAATCCTAATTTTTTTTAAAAATCAGAAATAAATTTTATATGTAATTTAAAATGTGATTTTTGCATACATTTGTCCTTCCAAATTAAGAATTTTAAGAGGATAAATTAAAGCTTGGATGGCAATAGGATAAAGAGCAATAGGATAGGGCGTGAAATGACCTTACCCGTTAAAACGCCCTTAAAAATTAATAATAATATAGCTTAATACTTAAATTTGCCTAATTTTGTTTTTAATAGAATTAAAATAATTATTCTTGTAGCTACCGATGAGGAGGAATGTAAGGTCCAATTTAATTAACTTCTGCGAGTTTCTTTTTTTATATTTTTGCTGCTTCCCACGTATTAGGCGCGAGAATATAAACTCGACAAGCAAAGAACAAGTTTGAAGCTCGACTGTACATAACAGGTATCCCGATGCTTGTAGTAATGAGGAAGTCACTACAACGCAAAGTATTAAGTGGAAGGCATATTTTATTCATGTACTGGCCCCTGCCCACGCGCCTGATCGTTCAAACCAGTCCGTTTTAAATACAACGCCAATCTGCTCTTCTTTATATTATTCTTCTTTAATAAATCTCAACGGACATGACAGTCGCGTGCTGTTGACTTGTGATTTTATTAATGAATGTTTCAGTTATCATTCGAATATTTTTAAACATCTTTCTTAAAATACGTCAATTATTTTGTGTGTATAATTTCTTTTTATAGCATTTTATATGTGTAACAAACCGTTTAGTCCAATTATAAAAATAAATTAATCTTTATGTAAGGTATTGGTTGAAATGAAAAAGTTAGTGTCACGGGCGGGATTCGAACCCTCGACCTTACTTAAAGATTCTTTTTCTTTAATTGAAAGAAGTTATTTGGTCAATCGAACACGAAATATAATGGATTTGATAAAAATAAAGTAATTCCTTTAATGAAGAAAGGCTTCACGTTCAAATACTCGGACAAGTAATTTAAATCAAATGAAATTCCAAGGGGCTGCCGGTATTCGAACCCAGACCCGCGCTAGCACGACAAATACGAGCCCTAATCACTCGGTTCAATAAATGAATTGATGTAAAAGTATACTTTTAACTGAAGACCATGATTTGCAGGAATACTAAGTAGTTTTGTATTATTTGCGCATACAGTTGCAAAGTACGAAAGTCCCATTGTATTATATATGTACAAAACAATACATTATTGTGTTAACAAACTGTCCAGCCAGTTTTCCACGCTGCTGTATAAAGAAATAAAACATTCATCGCACGCCATTCCTACACAACCTAGATTGTTAGCAATCACGAGCATGCCTGTTCCAGACCTTTGCATTGTATGGCTTTTCGGGCAGACTACGTACACACAGGATGCCGCCAATCGATGCACGGCGAATTTTTCAACAATAATTGTTCGGAACGCACTGCAGATACGGGGCATTCTTTCGAGTCACGGACAGTGGCCCGTCGGGCGCTGTAATAATTCCATCAGAAAAGGATGCCATGAAAAAACGAACATTCTCCTAAAACTAGTCCAATTTGAAAATAATAGAATACCTGCCTTGAATGTTTAAAATATTGTTCTTCTATCGTGAGTTTTTACCGATTGCTTAGCGACAATTTTATTTAAAAACTTCACAGCCGTTGTAGAACAGTTAGATGAAATTACTGCAAAAAATGTTCGCTTGGATTATCCTTAACTATACAAATCATTAAATTATTATTACATAGCGTCGTACTAACATAATAAATTATGATAATAACCTGGTACCTATCAAAAGGTAATTTGAAACTACTTTTATAGATTTGGTATTTTTTGTTCGGTAAGCAGATGAACACATTTTGTACTGATCGCAACTGCCCTCTTCATTAGGCCTATTATCGCTCGTTTATGAGGCCAATCGTTTTTCGGACAAACTAACAAAATACAATAAAGTATGATCAGTGACGATATCTTTAACTTGGGTACTTTTATTAAAAGTAACTTAATTAAATAGGCGCTTATTCATGATTCCACTTCTGTTGGTCAACTTTAGATAGGTTAGTTTTTGTTCCCAAGTTCGATAAAATTAAATAAACTTATAAATAAATCAAAATTTCTATAGGCTTTTTTGGATATCCCATTTTTTCAATTTTTCCCAAATTTGCAGTTTTCTCTACCTGTTTTTTCTTCCAAAAAAAAACTCGAATTCCCGTTTTACAAGGTTTTACAATATTTTCTTTTGTTTTTGCCCCCACCTATTTACATTTTCAATTATCAGTTTCCTGTTTTTTAGTTATTCAGATATCGTGAGATGCGGTCCGGTGTGATGTAGGTTTCAGAAAAACATTTTCTTTTTTAGGTTTTTCTGAAACCTACATCACACCCGACCGCATCACACGATATCTGAATAACTATCGATTAACATTCACTAATCTCTACACATTTCCTGTTTTTCTTAAAATCTGATATCGCTAGTTTCTCTCTCACTCTCTCTTCTCTCTCTCTCTCTCTCTCTCTCTCTCTCTCTCTCTCTCTCTCCATCTCTATCTATCTATTTATCTATCTATCTATCTGTCTATCTCTATCTCTCTCTCACTACCTCTATCTATATGTTAGTATCCTGCCTTTTTTATATATACTTATATTTTGAACTATTCATTACAAAAAACACAAACATATTATCAACTTTACAAGCCTAAAACTAATCAAAGTTGGCGATGGTTCCTGCCTTTTTCATATATACTTATATTTTGAACTATTCATTACAAAAAACACAAAAATATTATCAACTTTACAAGCCGAAAATTAATCAAAGGTGGCGATGGTTCCTGCCTTTTTCATATATACTTATATTTTGAACTATTCATTACGAAAAACACAAAAATATTATCAACTTTACAAGCCTAAAATTAATTAAAGTTGGCGATTGTTCCTGCCTTTTTCATATATACTTATATTTTGAACTATTCATTACAAAAAACACAAAAATATTATCAACTTTACAATCCTAAAATTAATCAAAGTTGGCGATTGTTTTATTAAATTAATTAGATTTTCCAATCATCAAAAGTGATACTACAATTGGTTTAGCGACAGAAAATTTATTGAAATGTAAAAAGTCAAAAGTTAAATTTTAAATTGTAACCCTTAATTTTAAGCTTTTATAAAACAAATATGACTGTCATAAACTCAGTACACATTAACCACGTTTTTATCCTGTAATTGTACAGTTATGTCAAACAAGTGAAAATTTGTCTAGAATACAAGAGGGCTGCATTTAATTATTCATATCCCTCGGTAGGTTTGTAGCGGTGTTTCGTGATATACATATTCTCGTATGAGAGCAACATAACGGTCAAAAACTTTTCACAACCTGGAGAAATAGGTCGTTATAAAATAACGATCACAACAAACAGAAATTTTGGATTCCGTCTGATAATTTCTACTTAAAACATGAAATATACTAGGGATCACAACTACCGTGATTTGTATTTTATATAAATTGTAGTCTTTTTAGATAAAAATGTGCACATTTTGTGGGAATTTCATCAAAAGTTTAATATTTTCATTTCAATTAAATTGATCTTGAATATAAAATCTTCATCTCAGGGGAAAAAACCACAAATAATTTTAAATCCGGTTAATCAATTTCAATCAGTAGTTGCTCTATAATAGAAATTGTTTTCCTATATACTAAATCTACTATTATGAAAAAACAGATAAACATTTTTTATATTTTTTAATACTTTTTGTTTTCATGTTAAATAAGAAACTATTACCAAAAGAATAGCACAGTAAAACCAGTTTATTTGTTGTATTGATTAATTATTTACTTTTATTTTCCTTTCTTTTGTTGCTGAATTCGTTGGCAAAATTTAATTTCAAATACGAAAACGCTTCAGTGCAAATTAACTATCGCCCTTTGAGAGTTACGTCCAATTGAAATATTTAACTTCACCAAAAAATTCATTCATTTTTAGGATTCGGAAGTTTTTTGTTAAATAAAATTTTACAAAAACGATTTCGTTCCAGTTGTTAATCGCAAGAAATCACCTTTTATAAAACTCCAACGAGTGAAAAATGTAGTGCTCTGTAAAACGTAATATCCCCTGTTGAAAGAGCAGGTCATCCGGCAGAGCCGGTTATCCTTTTTCTCCTCAGTTCTCTCTTTCTTTTTTTCTTTTTTTTTACTCCTCTTTCCTTCTTCTTCTCCTTCCTTTTTCTAATCTAAGACTCTCGGTCCAGAGCAGTTCTGGTTTTTCTCCCACATCGGTTATCCTTGAGGGTCACGAGCGCCGGGGACCCGTGCCGCCTCGGCTTGATCCGCCTCGGTTCGACTTCCTTCGGGCACACTCCGCCACGCGACCACCAAGCCTGCCTGTTCCTCCTACTGGAAGAATCCAGATCCCGTCCTTGTTTCACTCAATCACAACTGTTTTCTTTGTGCAAAACTATAACAATATTATATTAGTTATTAGGATATAGTTATAAATATAACCTGCTCAAAATGGTATTGCCAATTTTGTAGTATTTACTTTCCCTAGCATTTTTATGATAAGTTGCATTAAAATGTATTAGAAATTATTAAGTTTTTTGCTGAAGGAAAAATTAATTAAAGGATTTTTAAAAATAGCACAATAAAAAGGTTTTAATTATAATTTTGTTGATTGGATACAATATTTTTTTAAACAAAGAATGTCCTTTATTAGCTAAAACCACTGTGCACCTGTTAGGTATACTGTTAATAAGCATGGCACTAATTTTATAAGGTATTTCACATTCCATAGATGTTGCAACGCTCCACAACTCTGCCTCCATGAGGTCTAGAGAATCTAGATTATCATCCAGAAATCGAAAATCCCTGCCATTTAGATCCCTGGTTTGAGGGATGTATTCCCCGATAATTTCTCGGACATAACGGACTACGGTGAGGTTGCCTTCAATAATATGGAGTCCAGTTCGTCCTCCAATATAAATCCAAGCGCAGACGCCCGCCTCCTCCAAATTGCACTGAAGGGAGCACAAACTGGAACATTGTACGTATCCCTTGCTTTTCGGTTCTATACAGGCAGAAACCCGACTCATCGGTAAAAATAACAGCATTCCAATTGGTGTTCTCTTCTAGACGCCCACTGCACCTTATTGTCCTGAGTTGGTGGCGGGATGTTGCTGCAAGTCCTCTCAAATGGACAGTACGAATCGTTTGTAGTTGAACAAATGCCTTGCCAAACCATATTGTACTCTGGTACATTTAAGATCTGGTGGGCAGTATGGAAAGAGTTCCGTCTTGCAGCAGTGACAATATTTCTGCCCTCCCTTAGCGTCGTAATGCTCTGAGGTCTGAGGCCTCTTTTCGGAACTTCCATCATCGGGCTAAAGCCCAGGAGACCACGCTCTAAAAGTGCCAATTGCCTCTGCGATATCCACTTGCCGGTGACCTCGCAATCATGGTATGTGCAATCGAGATGAAGAGTGATGGTGATTCTCATAATAATATTCGAACTTCTGGTTCAATATGTTGTCTTTCCATGGTTAAAAGAGAATACAATTGGATTAAAATGGAGAAACGATGAGAAAAGGTATTTGTTTAAAAAATTAGTAATCTTCATGTTTACTATTCGTAAGAAAATCTGTTATTACAAATGAGGATTAATATTTGCTTGTTTTTGGTTTGTATTTTCTAGTATGTTGTATCCAACTAACAAGAATATATCAGTTAATTTAATTAAAATCAATAGAATAAGAATAAATCACAAATAACCCTATTCATTTTTGAGCAGTTTAGATGTAGATTTGAATCTAACCTTCCGCCATCATTAAATAAATAATATGACGAAACTTTATATATTATAATTATTAAAATCCTCAATTGTTAATTAAACATATCTGATGGAAGGGTTGTTTGTATTGGGGATAACATCAGCAAAAACAAAACACGAAGGAAGCGGCAATAAAATTTAAATAAATTGCAGAACAGATCATAAAAAATTAAGCGATGAAGAAAGATAGGAAAGACAGAGAGAGAAGTCGGGTGAAAAAGTAAGTCATGAAACAAAGGAATAGAAACATATCGTAGATAGAGAAATCATGGAGAAAAAAGAATGCTGAAGAAAATAAAGAAAAGGTGGAAGAAGATTTTGAAAAACCACGGCGATAGATCGATAGGTGTGTGTGTGTGTGTGTGTGTGTGTGTGTGTGTGTTTGTTTGTTTAATAAAGAGTGCAAGTGATAAAGAAAACGATAGAAAAAAGACTTGGAGAATAAAAGAGAGATGGGTAAGAACATAAGATAAAAATCGATATTTTGGGAACTGAAGGGTTGGCAGAAAACATCATATGCGGAAAATAGAGAAATAAAGTGGTGAGGTTGGTAAAAAGTTTGTAAAGAGACTGAAGGATTTAAGAAAACGAAAAAGAGAGGTTATAACGAGGGGAGATGTAGTTAAAGAAAACGAGTTAGATACCACGAGAAAAAGAGTGCTGGGGAAAATGTAGTAGTAGTAGAAATGGAACTGACTACAAATAAAAAAGATGATATCGCGTTGAATAAAAAAGAAAAACAACAATGGAACTAGAAAACTGGATTAATATGTAATTATTACTACAAAATATGCGTTATTAGATATAACATTAAATATTTTCCTACAAGAATATACTTCTACAATCTTGTAATGTCTATTGTATTACATTCCCAATTTCCTTTTTAAAAAACTTTATTTAACATTGTTGCAATAGGTTGTTGACAGTAGTAAAGATTGATATTCCCTCCAAAAGAAATAATTCATTATTCAGGATTATTATATTAATCAATAGGGGTTTTTTGATTGGTTTATATAAATTATAACTATAGTTATGGTTTAAGATATTCTTTCATTCGTATTTTATTTTTGTATCTCTTCAAAATTCAAGGCTACAGCAAAGATGCTAGAAAACCAAAATATGCACATCATAAATCAAGTTTCCTGTTATAAATTGTATCTTTCTAAATGAAAATCTCCCACAAAAGGATTAAATCAGCCGCTACATTATTTGAAAATCAAAAGGAATTTTCAACAGCATCATCACTGCCGCGTTAACCAATAGCGCTTAATTGATACAGCCGGAATGCTTTAAAATCCAAGCCGTGAGGAAACACTGGGATCGTAAATTCCTCCGAGTATTTTGTGCATCGGTATGCCGCTCCTGATCGTCCGCCGAGAAAGGGAAATTTGTTAGCTGGAAATAATTAATTTCCCTTGTTTGTTACAGATTCGTTTTAACGGTGTCAAACGGGTAACGTGATGATGTTCTCCGGGGCCCCCTTCAATAGGAACAAATTTATGAATACCCAGCAGTGGCAGGTGGTCTGTTATTTGGGTGTGACTCAAACGTTTGTCTTAAACGTCTCGATTGTTCTTGAAACTCTTTGAATCTTTAAATGCACGAATATATTCCATATGAAAACGCAAAACACAATCGAATACACTTTACTAACAAAAAGTACGGTAAAAGCTGTTGTTCTGTCTGACGCGTTTGGACATTTCATTATCAGCCTGTTTCTGTGATTTCTAACTAACAAATAAAACTCGCACCCCATTCATCACGACCTTATAAAAGAAATCTTTGAAATCTCACTGGCAAAATGAAAATACCGCAGGCCACACGAAAAAATGTACTTTTCTCCCTTAAAACGCTGAATCAGCATATCAGTTAACGGAATGAGATTAGAAATTGCCTTTCAGAAGGAGTTGGCTTCGTTTCCACCTGGCACCGCGACCAATCTTTTGTCTATTGTAAAATTTCCAATATTATCTATAACTCTTCCTTAAGCTAAAGGATTTTTATGAAATCTAAAGCTTTTTAAGAGCTTCCGTGTGTATCCTTCAGGCCTTTGCTTTCTTAGCAGCCTTTACACCAACATTTTTCGCAGTTTCTTCTTCTTCCTGGCAATATTTGCACGCACAGGATTGTTTCTGCCGCTCCGAATATACGTATGCCTCCGGAGTCTATAGTGTCCAGTCAGCATTCGAAAAATTCTAATCCTAACACATCCTAAGTTTAATAATTGGTGGTATTGAATTTTTTCGTCTCTGTCCTGGGATAGATTGCCATTGAACCAAGGGCTTAATTTTATCACATTAGCTAATGGATCTACGTTTTTGAAATTTGGTATGCCCAAAAGGGCAGGATTGATAGGTGTCCTGATCAAACTGTCCTTTCCCCAATTTATCGGCCTCCTCGTTGAAATTCTGCTAGGATGTGGTGTATTTTATTATTTGTCTATTCCTTCCAAGATGACGATCCATTTTATAATGTAACTTGGGAAAGTGGAGTGTTGTTCCTGTTGGAATCTCTATTAATCGAATGTCAACATAACAAAGAAGGGAATACATTTAAGAATAGAACTGCTCATACAAATCAACATCGTTTACACCATTCAAAACACATTTCGAGAGACTCGATTTCACAGAAATCATACAAGACGCACTGAAGATGGCAAAATACAGAAACACGTCTGACAAGCCAGCACAGTGAGAATAGGCAGAAAAAGATGATAGTTAAAGATCAAATAACATCTTCATCACACTGTAGACCACAGAAGTAATTCTCATGATTTCAAAATGTAGTACCAAACATATAATATTGTCTATAATAGCAAATTACTTAACTGATAAAAAATGGACAATCTTTTCTAACGAGTTTTGAATTTTTATTACCAAAGCAATAAAGATTTGCAAAAATATTTATAAAACAGTTATGGCAAACTTGTTTTAATAATTCTTAGAATAATACAATGCTAATACAATTTTAAATACTGTTCAAGTATGTATGAAAACTGTTAATTTTACGCCGGAATAACAACAAAATTTTGAACATTACAGTACCTGTAATCCCAGAAGAAGGAACAAAATACAAACAAAAACATAGCTCCATTTTCCATAACAAGTGGTTACACTGTGCTATTTTATTGGCGTATCTCAAAAATATATAACTCCTGGATTCCCACGAAATTTCTCTGGCTTGGACGAGTTTATTAATTAATTTGCGCCGATCTCTCTCCTGTTGATGCTCAATCTGAACCATATTATTATGTTATTTTCATTCATTTTTAAAAATATAAAAACTGGGATTGTTAAAGGTGCAATTTACAGGACAAGCTATTTACATTTTGAAATTCCTTAATTAAGTTAATTGGTTTAGTATCGAATGAAATTTACATGCTAATTTATGATTCATATATGTGTGTAAATAATAAAATTTCAAAGTGCGTACATTTCTTATGTGGAATCGGTGTTTATTTACACTTTTAATTCGATTGTAATTTCATCAAAATACGGATACTTCTTTGTTTTGCTCGTGTTATCGGTATCTCAATATTTTTCCCCGAGAGGCTAGTTTTTTCATTTAAGATAAAAGGTTGTCCATGAAAATTTATTAAACCCCAAATAGTTATCACTTTTCAGCCTTCACTCTTATAATTTAACATCAAAAAACGTTCAGGGTTAATGCTAATTGGAAAGAAAACATTCAGTTTCTTTAAAGAGCTTTCGAGGAATCCTCTTTCATCAGGACTTCAAAACTTTAATTAATAATTTAAAAAGTTAATAAATATGATGATCGATTTGGAAATCTAAGGTTTCGAAATATAATGAAATTGAAAATTTAATTTCCAGAGAACGAGATCAAACCTGGCCCCTCCGTTATACTAGATTCACTTCATTGTTCAGATGCCTTTCGATCTTCTTAAAAACTTTATAAATTTCAATATTCTCACAGTACTCCGTGATGGGCGTGTTTAAATCTCAGAAGTGAAGTGATCAATTAGCCTGATAAATTGTGCGAATTGACCTTTAAGGCGGTCTCATTTTAAAAGGGCTCCCATATAAATCAGAACGCTTCACCCGTTCTTCACGTGGACGATTTAGAAAAACCATTAAATTCTCCGGGGTCTGAAAGAACAACGGAACTTTTTGAAAATACTCAGTTCAAAATTTAAGCTCCAGTGGGTAAAAACACAGGAGTGGGAGTTATATATCAAATAAAGGGTCTAGCGGCCGGTGGCACTCTCGTTATATTTGCCAGGGTGATCTCTGCGGTCGTGACTAAGTTGTTCAATTATAAAGACAACCGGTCTTCTTGCACACACGACTACCTGCCCCCACCTGATCCACTTGCTCTTTCAGTTCAACTACCGGTCAGTTAAGCCTCAATCCTATTTTTCCCCGTGATATTCACCGTGTACTGAATATTTTATCCTTTCCTTTAAAACTATTCTTTTTGGTGTCTTTGGAGCTTCACTGAATTTCATTATCAAGTATAAATTAAAACACTGTTAACTCTTTAAATTAATTAATCTTTATGGAAAGTATTGGTTGAAATAAAAAAGCCAATGTCATGAGCGGGATTCGAACCCACGACCTTCAGCTAAATACTCCGCTGCTCTTCCACTTGAGCTATCGTGACTTCGATCCACTCGGACACCAATTCTCCATCTAAACCCACCTTTCGAATTTCCCCTCTTTTTGGTCATGCTTCAAATGTCGTGTAATCTATTCGATTCTCCGCGACAAATGAAATGGCAACGGAAAGCTTTAGTAAAGATATACTTCATTTTTCTTATGAAATCCATTAGATTTCGTGGTCCGATTGATCCAATCATTTGTCGCGGAGAATCGAATAGATTACACGACATTTGAAAAATGGCGAAAAGGATGGAAAATTCGAGAGGTGGGTTGAGGTGGGAAGTTGGTGTCCGAGTGGATCGAAATCACGATAGCTCAAGTGGTAGAGTAGCGGCGTATTTAGCCGAAGGTCGTGGGTTCGAATCCCGCTCGTGACACTGGCCTTTTTATCTCAAACAATACCTTACATAAAGATTAATTAATTGAAAGAAGTTATTTGGTCAATCGGACCACGAAATCTAATGGAATGTTAACACTATTCATAATTTTTTATTAAATCCATTATAATTAGTGGTCTGAATGACCAAATTACTTCTTCAAATTAATTAATCTTTTTATGTAAGGTTTTGGTTGAACTTTGAAATGAAAAAAATTAATGTCACGAGCGGGATTCGAACCCACTTCTACACTAACAGCCGAAGGTCGTGGGTTTGAATCCCGCTCGTGACACTAACTTTTTCATTTCAACCAAAACCTTACATAAAAGATTAATTAATTGAAAGAAATAATTTTTTATGTTAAAGCCTAAAAAATCGTCAATTTACATCAACTCTCCGTTCCTGTATCGATCCTGGAATCTTTCAAATCTTCCTTTCTTGAATATTTTTCATTAAAAAATTTTATAAGGAAATGTAGTATTGAGTTTCTCGCTTCTGTCTAAAAAATAAAAATCGTTTATATTAAAACTCGACAAAGGAGACTACTGAAAAATGAAGTAACACAGTTTCGAAAAAAAATCACCTGGCTGCTTTTTTAAATAAACATTAAATTCTGCACTTCCTGGTTTTGAAAAGATCCAAAACACGTTTGCAGTCAAGTATTCGCTATACCAAAATATAGCAAAAATGTGTAAGTGTACTTCAGAAACGAAACCGCTTTCGAATCGGCTCAACCAACGGCTATTCAGACGATTGGCTACAGGTGTTTTGACCTTCTTTTCACACGACTAGGAGAAACATTTTTAATTATTTATTTATTTTGAATTATTATTACGAAGATAACAACAACGGCTTTTAGTAAGAACGAATAAATGTGACAATTTGTTATAAAGATAATATTCGTTAAACTTGGTAACAATATTCACCCAATGGACACGCTCTCGAATTGAATCAGTAAATTTCTCAGATCTCTCCATCAATCCAACATGTGAGATTATCATGTTTGATAAGTCAACAGATGCTGTGCTAGTGAAACAGTATAAATTACAGTAGTTTCAGTAAAATATTACAAAATGTTAAGGAGGATAGGAATGTCGGCTATGTACAATGTGTTATAAAGATTTTTTTATTGAAGTTTTCATATCGGGATTTAATAATATTAATTATTAATGGGATGAGGATGTCATTGTTGATTGTTTGGCATGTAAAGACAAAAGTGTAGGATTTTTGTAAAGATTTTTGATGGGGTGGAGTGGATTTTATAGGAATTTGATGTTTTTATCGATCCGCATACTTCAATTCCGGACGTTCATACCGGTTTGTAAGTTGATCTTTGGTTAAGAAACCTAAGAAGTAGTCTTTTACTCCGGTCTTTTGGCGATGACTTGAGTGGATAGTGTTTCGTCTATTTTTATTCTCACATGCGAGACCAAAACTGTAAGAAATTGAGATGAAGATGATTGATATTACGACTAGCTAATAGCCCAAGAAGGATCTCGGTTTCAGTAAAATATTACAAAATGTTAAGGAGGACAGGAATGTCGGCTATGTACAATGTGAATATGATAGCCTTAGGATGCTCCCCTGGGGGACAACCTATTTAATGGGACTGTAAGGTGGGTAAGCAAACTGAGATATGCCTCAGTTGATCAGCTATCACAGTGTTGAATAAAAACCGCATAACCCTCTTTGTAGTAAGGGCAAAAAATATGGGCGATTCTCCCCTGAAATTAAAACGAATAAGTATTTAGAGATCATGAAGAAAATTAAAATCCAGCCTTTCTTACTACCAATATAAAAGTGTATTATAGATTTTGCCTCGTCAGGAACATGGATGCAAAGGCTGAAATGCCGTACAACTAAATATAAATAAGATGATATTACGATAAGGTAAGAACATAAGAAATGAAGCTTGGCCAAGCCTCAAATTAACTCAGACTTTCCACAATGAAAAATATTAGATTTTTACTGAAACGACCAGACCTGCGGCTATTTCCAAAAGCAAAACCAGCAGAGAAGACAGCTGTTCTACGAATCCACGGTGCATCATCATTTTGATCTGCCTATCTTTTTTGGTCTGATCCGACAGTTTTTTCGTCATATTCAGTGCTGTCTACAGGTTCATCACTCCGCAGACCCCTGAAAGAATCTCACAGTACTGCTCAAGAGAAAATAAATGATTACAACACGAATTTGTCCGTACTGCGGTGTGAAATGGACACTAAATTTAGAAGAACAGCAATTTAAAACTTTTACAGTCCGCAAGGCTTTGTTAAATAACGCCATTGTAGCGCTACATTCTAACTTTGCATTTTTTACGACTAGAATACCGTTTTACCCGACATTCGACCTCATATGGCAAGAACTGCTCAACATTCAGGAAACCTGATCAGACACCCTGTATCTAGATCCTAAATAAACGTATGAAATATAAATGAAATATTTTATGAACAAAACAGCAACGGCATATTTTTAAAACATATTTTAACTTTCTATTATTTTGTAGTTATGGACATGTTAAATTATCTTGTAACCAAACAACAATGAGCAAAACAACATTATTTTAAGTTTTACAAAAAGTCCTGATACCTTTATATCTACACGTTGTAAAATTTGTTGAAATCGAATCTTGGACATATTACGGTAGGTTGTTTATGATTTGGGCTGAATGCATAATTATATGTTGGCTATCAAGTGAAGCGCTATCGGTGGAACTGACTGGTTTCTCAGATGCCCGAGGCTTTCTGATAATATTCCAACAGAAAACATGAAAGTGTCCGTTCGCCATGATTTATTTTTGTTTGTTTTTCATACCAGAGACTTGTTTTAATGAGGTTATAAACGGGCTGTAGTTTAGTTAACGTTGGCTTTCTTGCGTAAGTATTTCACCTGTGAAAAATATATCGGTTTAAGTGTAAAAGTTAGAAGCAGTACGGATTTTCTGAAAAATTACAAATATAAGTGGGAAATTGTAATATACATTTTACATAACAAATATTGACTTTTTTATATGTAATTTGGTCGTTGCCAAATATTTTGCCTAGCCTAGCTGGGTTATCCTCGCTATTTTCCGTTTGACCTAAAATAAATTAAAAGTACTGGAAATGGAGAAATGCTGACAGACCAACCCACCTAGGATAGACAGACCAAAATGATGTAAAGACCAAATCATCCCGTATACCACAAGAGTAAATTTCATGATTTTTTTTTAAGATATTCAAAATAAAATATTAATTTATTGCTTCATCGGCTCCGATCAACCTGTCATTATTTCGCTATGTATGTAAGTATATACGCTTTGTATATCATTTCGACTTTAACTTTTCGACAATAACTGATTCATTTCTCAATACGGTATGCCCAGGTTCTTTTCGTCAAGTTTGAATTCGAGGTACTTTCTGTTCTCACCTCGAGGAATAATTGTCCATTCAGATTTAATGATCCGCTAGTAACTTTCACCTTTAATGGAAATTTCACTAGCTTAGATTACCAAGTATGCATGCATGTTGGTATGCAAGTCGGTATCATATGCTGAACGGATCGACACTTTACTGGGTCCGTCTACCATCACTGGTTTACATTATTGATTTAGTATTTTGGCTCGTGTATCCTACTGTAGTCCGCAGGAGGATGAAGGTGTAAGTACCGATCATTTTTGTCTGCCTACACTTCGCTGGGTTGGCTGTCAGACGTAATTCGGCATTTTACCATGTTCAGTATGTGCCAATCAAAAATAGGCAGACCAAGATAATTGGAATTACAATTTACAACAATAGCCGTAACATAACAGTGATTTGAGAATTCTTAACTATTACTATTTTTAATTTCTGAAGTCCCTAATGATGGGCAAACCTAAGTTCATGACAACCTACGAGATTGATGATCTGAAGATGGCAAGTTTCCGATTATTATGATATGGCTATGGCTGTTGGTACGACCAAACCGCCAGAATATTGTTTTTGTTGTAATTTTCTAATTTTATTTTAGTATATTTATTTTTAATAGCTTAATAGCAGTTTATTGAAAGTTATCAAAGTGTAACAAAGTGAGTGTTTTTGTCTCGAACGATCTCCTTGTTCTGACTATCTTCACTGTGTTGGTCGGTCAGATGCATTTCGTATTTCGCCATCTTCGATGTGTCTGTGTGATTTCTAAAAAACTTTCTTATAAGTCGGTGAGAAGTGTAGTGTGTGTGCAGGACCTACTTTTGTTTGTCAGTAATCACACTGAAGATGGCAAAATGGCGAAATGGACGAAGCGAGGATAGGCAAACCATTTTTTTCTGTACCCAGTTACTTGACAAGGCAAGCAAGACTATAATTTCTAACCGTTCTACTAGCTATAGTAAAAATACTCTTCTTGACAGAATTATGAGCCTACAACGACAACTATCCGGTAAAATAATCAATTGTCGATCCGTTCAACAAAATTTGTATGAGTTTGTACAGTTTCCAAAGCTTTGGCATGCGCCTTTCTAAGGGCTACATGGACGGCAAATAATGCAAATATGTTTAATACTAATTTATTAACTAATTTATCTTTATACTAATTTATTGACTAAAATATCAAAACTTTATGTTTAAATTCGTTACATTGGATCAAAATACTAATCCCGAAAATGTATGTTATCTTTCAGCATGTCTGTATATTTGTACAAAGGGCTATATTTAATATATCTAAAAGTGTTTTTTTTTATTATTTCAGCCCTTTTTTAAAGCAGCGTTTCCTCGGTTCATCTATTTGACCCATGGTGTTCCGTTTAAGGTAGCCGAGCCTCTAAAACCGGCAACCGTCGGTGAAAGTGCAACGGGGCAGGTGTGCGACAGGTGGTTTCCCACCGCCTTGGACATATTAAATCAGAGATTTAAAATCAGTGCGCCTCTTAGACGGCGTTTGTCCTTTTCACTTCTCGAATAATATTTCTCCCAGTTCGTGTTTTCTGTTTTATTCGACTATTCTGTGAAAACGTGACTCCAACTCGCACCGGGTAAAATGGGCCTTTTTTTTTTAAATGGGAGTTGTGAAATTTTTGCATAATGTGGTACCAGTTGATGAATACCGGAAGTTTTTGGCCTTTCGTAATTTTTGTTCTTTTTTTGATGACAAAGCTGTACTAGCCTCCAACCCCGACCCTGCGGTTGCTTCACAAGATCTGCAAGAACATACCACATTTATAGCAATAAGCAAGTGCGTCTGTGTCATACACTCCGAAGCCAATCTTTCACAATGTACAACAACGTTCCTATCCCCAAAAACGAATGCGTTTGTACCTTGGGTCTGACCTAGACTCACGCTTTATGTGGAACCAGCATGTACGACTGAAACGACAAGACCTAAACAGATGCTACGGTAGTCTACAAACTTATAGGAAGATAATCCAAGCTATCGACGAAAAACAAATTTATAGTTTACAATCCTCTACTGCAACCGATTTTGGCATTATATAAAACTGTGGGGCACCGCTAAGGCTTGCAATATCCAATGGTAAAATCAAGATCCAATACAATATCTCCAATCCTTGCAGTCTAAATTCCTTAGATCAATTATAAATGCTCTGAATTATGGCTCTAATAACTTTAAAAATGCCATTTATTCAAAATATAAATCCTCAAACATTTAGCAAGTTCCACAATAATCTCTCCCATTGCCCCAATAGTCTTGTCCAACAAAACCCATCCCTTCAATCCCAAAAGGCGTCTCAAGAGGAAATGGCCGAGCAATCTCCTTTCTGAAGAGTAGGCAGTGAAGTTTACTTAGTGAAGTGAAGTGGGAGAACAATATTGATTATTTGCTACTCTCAATGTAAATAGGTAAATAGCTGTAAATACATTTACGCTTATCAAATTACATGTTGTAACCAAAAATAGTAATAAAATATTGAAATATTTAGAAACATATTTGGCAACTTTCTTTCTCCATGGGATGTCCTAAAAAACGACAAGGCGGAACATGATGATCAGGGACTAAATGCTGATGTATTGTTTTTATAATAAAACATAATAAGCATGCTGGGTGTCACTATTCTTTGGTTTTTATGCGGTAATAAATTTTTATTAGTTATTAAATTCGGATGGACTTGATGATCTGTTTTATATGTTTCATCATCACCGATCATCTCAGAGTTACCCTTCACCAAATGAATAATTCAGCGTCAAGCCGTGCACGAAGAGAGGAAAAAACACTAGTCAGCCACTTATAAACCAAATAACACAAAAATAGACACTAATGACCAAACTGCTTACATGTTCGACAATGTAATAATTAATTAAACCGACGTTTACTTAAACGATAATTTGTTCATTAATTTTCGTGTTCATATTTTTTTCATTTCCTCTCAAAGCGAAACCATTTTCGGTGGTAAATATGCTAAACTGGAACTAACACAATTAACACCAAAATAGATAATAATTTGGAGAAAGTTTCTCCCATGGTTACCAGTGATTCCTCATATTTTTATCCTAACCACTATCCATTCGCTATACTACAAAATGGAGCAATACTTTTGAACTTGTAAATACCATATCGCGGTTAAATGATTAATTAATGAAAATGAAATTTTGCTTCTTCATAGTAATGTTAACAGTTATAAGAACGTGTGGTGTTTAGTGACCGTTAATTAATGATTATTTGGAAATAGTGAGATGCGGTCTGGTGTGATATAGGTTTAGAAAAACATTTTCTTTATCGTGCCAACGTTTCGATCTTTATTGAGATTATCTTAGGACTCAAAGCGTTTGTTTTCTGTGAAATGTCATTACTAAAGGGCACTCTCAACACGACACACAATATTGACACATCTACTCAGAAAACAAACACTTTGAGCCCTGAAGATGATATCAAGCGATCGAAACGTTGGCACGATAAAGAAAATGTTTTTCTAAATCTAAATCACATCAGTCCGCATCTCACAATCTCTAAATAATCAGTTATAAGAACGTTCATAAGATTGCACATTCATTCTCAATTCAACTTTGAATATTACATCAATAGACTTGCTTTACAGCAAAAGGATCTCGATAACATATCTGTTTAAACCAAACACGCCTATTTCAAATAAAAGTTAGAAAGAATTTCAATTAGAAAATGAGAAATTAGTCATCTACAAGACGTCCACTATGCTCCTTCTTGTTTGCCCTTCCTGGAGATCGACCTGGGTGTCTAACATCGCTGCAGATTTTCCAGAAAAAGTCGTCTCATTATGCAAGGATGGTCTTCGCATATCAACCAATTTTGACTATGAGGATGAAGACTAGTTTTCCCTGTGTGCCAACTTAGCGATGATGTAATCGGCATGGTCATTTGAGCCTAAGAAGTGGACATCCACTTCAGACATATTGGAAGTTCTAGTTTCTGATCATTTTCGCCCTCCTATCATATCTACTTTAGTTTGTCGGACGCCTTTCGGCATTCGCCATCTTCAGTGTGTCTGTATGATTTTAGTGAAGTAAAATCTATCTTGGAATAGAGTTTTGAATGCATGTGAACTGTTGTTGATTTGTGTAAGCAATTCTATTTGTAAAAGTATTTCTTTCTTTGGAATGTGGACATCCCATTAATAGAAATTCCAATAAAAAAGGCATATCCTATTAATTCACTAAGTTACTTACATTTTATGACATGGATCGTTACGTTGGATGGAATTGGCCAATAAATAAATACACTCCATGAAACTTACTTGAAACCTTTACTCATAGGTAAAGGTTAAAGTTCTCAAGAAAGAACTACTAACCTAGATACTACTACTACAACCTAGGATGTGTTAGGACTAGAGTGATAGTAGGGTGGCTGACGATGCTGCAGGCTTTAGAAGCGTATGTTTAGACTTGGAGCAGCAGGAACAAGCCTACGATATTGCCTGGAAGAAGAAGAAACAGCGGTTCTGTTGGTGCGAAACCCTATGCAAGCGATTCTACTCCTAGGAGAAAAAACGCCAAGGCCTGAAGGATGCACACGACAGACCTTAACAAATCTTTGGGCTCAGTGTGCTCTGATAAAAAGCTTTAAACTAAAAAGATTGTAAGGAGATTGCACCATAGACCAATATTCGAAGATATTATAAAGGTCGTAAAGAGGACGACTGCTTTTTAACCTTAACATTTTGAAGGGCATCTTCTAACCTCATGAACTGATCAATTATGCTGGATTCAACATTTTAAGAACAAAATTTAAAAACCTAGGCAATTATAAATATTGTGAGATTTTTTCGTGTGGTCTGCGGAGTGATGAACTAGTAATTTGATCGTTTCCTATCATTTCGGTCTCCCTTTTATTTTAGTATATCAGATTTGTTTCAGCTTCTCGCCATCTTCACGATGACCCAACATAAATTAAAAGCCATTCGCGACTGACAGACCTAAATAGGAAGATACGAACAAATTTCATATGGATCACCCCGCAGACCTGTATGTATACATAATATTTTATGTTATAAAGCCAAAATCCTACAACGATCAATTTTATAATTTCTTCCTTTATTTGTCCAATAAGAGAGATATTAATCGGGAGGTTATAGTTCAAGCTTTGTAAGCACTATGTAAATATTGTTAATTGATAGTAACAAACATATTCTATCGTTTTCTAAAAGAAAACCGCACTTTTTGTTTGCGTTTGAAATAAGTTCTAGTTATTCACTCCGTCCAATGTTAAATCAATAGCGAATAATTTATACAAGAAGATGGAAGCAGGAAGTGAAAACATAAATATCGAGTTGCATGAGTTAGAGATGAGCTCTGAAGGTAGACGGCATATTAGATTAAAGGGTTTCGTCTGTACAGACCGGGCAATGTATAACTTCGTTAAAGGAGCTGATAAAGAATTTTCAACTTTCAAAGTAAGAGAATGATCTGGATAAAGAAGGGTGGTGGCCGAATTTCAATGAGCGTTGTCATGTAAATCAGTTCCAATTTTCAGTCCTCTAGTCCAGTGCTAAATAATATTGTGCTCATCTTGAAAACAGGTTTTGAATTAAGAAAAGCCTCATTGTCTTTTTATGAGTTTCTTATTTTATTAATTTGTTATTTTATTGCTGAATTTAGGATTTTTAATTGACCAAGATACAAAAAACTATGCATGATTATATAAATTAATTATTTCATAAGCATTTGTTCTACAGGGTGTCCTTTTTAGATGGCCCGGCTGAATTTCACTTGAACCAATGACGCTATATAAAAAGAAAATTGTTTTAATATTTTTTTAACTCGTTTAAAACGTTTACCCTTTTGTTTTAAAAAAATACAGGTTACCTCAGGCTCAGTTTAACTTCAAAATTTCAAATACGACCCTACATATCCTGACATATTATTTTAAAGGGAGATAGAATATGCTTGTCGATCTATCTCCCCTGACTCTATCGCTCTGAGCACCGGTGAAGAATGGTTAAAAAGAGCATCTTTATGCAAGGCAGGCAGTTCGAACATGAAATAGCAAACCAAAAGACTGGTTTTTTTTTTGTCTGTTTTTTTTTCAAACTTTTTACCTAACTTGTCATTTTTTGACCAACTTAAAATCCGATTGCACCATTGTTTTCCGCGTAAAAAATTCTTCAAAATGACGTATCAAGTTGTATAGGGTCGTATATGAAATTTTGAAGTTGAACTGGGCCTGAAGTACCCTGAATGATTTTCTCCAAAAAAAGGTAAAAAAGGTTTGAAACTAGACTAAAAAATATTAAATACGTATTTTTTTCAAGAGAAATTCAGCCGAGCCAGCTAAAAAGGACGCTCTGTATAGAAAACTTCAATTGGGCAAACTATTCTTGCGTTTTTGTCCAAAATAATATTTAACCAAATTAAATGAAACATTAACAATGCATCGTTCCAGAACATCTATGATTTTCTTTCCTTCCCTTCTTAAATTTCACTAATATCAAGATTCCTCGCGAAATATTATTCTTAGTAAGTTGTCAAAATTGTAATACGCCTCAAAAACAAGTTTGCTTTAGAATAAAACATCAAGTGAGATCTGACGGTGCACTTGAGTACCAGTGCCAAGCCTTGAGAATTCTAGTGGGCTTGGTGGGAATTGGAATGAATAAGAATAATTTTAATTTTAAATATTTGCTTAATAATGTTGATTATACATATTATTAAGAAGCATGTTTTAAATTATCATGTCCTGTAAGTTTGGAGAAAAAGTGTAAGTTTTGCTAAGCTGCATCTAGGAAGAAAAAACTTCTATAGCATTAAATTTAATCAAATAAATAAAAGATACCTTCTCAGAAGATTCACCCCGAAAGAAAAATCTTAAATTAATTTATCATCGGAAGCTCTAATGACAACATTATATTTTATTGTATGATTTTAAGCAAGACTGAAAAATTGGTCAAAGGTGCCAGGAACTTGATTAATATTTTATTTTTAATCACTGACTGAAACAAAATATTATATATTACAGTTAATTATATTTTTAATTAATTTGATCATGCTTATGATAGGTATATATTATTTTCATAATAAAAGTTATTTTATTATAAGTTATAATATGACTTAATTTCAAAGTTTTCAACAAAACTTGAAAAAAAAACAACATATATTTGATGATATTAAATATCATGAATGGTAAGTTAGACATGAAGATTCTATTATCCAGAAATTTTTATTTTTCTTACTGCCCTTATTTTCATGAAAGTAAGGTACACTTAGCAGCCAAATTAATTTTAGATTATTCTATATTCAAACACTGTATAAAAATTATACAATATGCATTGCATCTATAATTACTAAAATGAATTTTTTGGGTAATGTTTTTTCCTGGTCACCACACTGACATTTTGACCAAGTACCAAAAAAGATAAATTAGAAACAGCTAAAGGTTTGAGTTGAAAACATACCTTGCAATTATTAAAGGATTCTGTCAGACATTAAAAGGATACAGAACAAAGATAAAAACGAAATAAAGGCATAATTAAAACATGTAATAATCAGAGATTTACCAAGTAAATCCATAAATGTAGGGAAAAAAACTATGTTTTAAGCCACAGATTGTAAATGATAATCATTACAAGATTCTTTACAGAATTGAAAAAATGTATTGCCATATTTTGGGCATTAATCTTAGATGAATCAGTGGTAATGGTTTTTTCATAATAGATAACAATTGCTTGCATTTTGATTTGACTGATATTTAAGGAATTATTTTTAATCCATTCAGATATATTAATAGGTCCACAGTCCGAATTATTAATGGAGAGAGGCAGATCATCTGGTCAACAAGAAGCATAATCGATCAAGAGATATTATGGAAACTAAAATAGGACCCAAGATGGACCGCAGTGGAACTCCAGAATGAATAGATAATGTCAGATCTTTTGGAATTGAAATTGATAAATTGTGAGAGACTAATCAGATATGAAATAAAAAATTTACAAGCAGTAGACCTGATTTTTCTTTTATTTATTTATTTTATTTTATTTTTTTTTTTGGGGGGGGGGGGTGAAGCTTGGTTATTAAGTTAATATGGTTTATTGATTCATAAGCATTTGAAAAATTAATTAATGTTAAAATTGAAAAACTTTAATTTTTTATTGATTTTAAACCCAACTTAAACGAGTACCTCAGCTCTAGTCCAACAGCCCTGATGAAAAAGAAATAAGTTCTATTGCGCCAAGATAACCTAACTTCAAGACTACCAAGTCAAAAATCGGGGAATTGGAATTTGTTCTTTTTTACTAACAAGAGTACAGCCCAGATAATGTACATTTTAATTACCACTTATTCTAGTCTGTGGTTCTTTTTACACCAAAAGACACTCTTCATGGTACTGAATGGCATAGAACGTAGATAGCTTGAAGTCATAGAAACTGATTTATATTTAGAGGAATAAGTTATTGTTAACCCAAAATATATATATATATATTTTTTTTAATTAAAAAATGTTTAAATCACCCTAGTATTTGTTAAAAAAAATGTTTTAACTTGTTTTGCACATTTATGCATATAAATTTGAAAACCAAGTACTCGTGCAGGAGTTATTGTTTCTTCCAGGACAAATTAGTACTTAATGAGAACAAAAACTGTCTTATAATATAAGATAATACAGATAATATATTGTATATAGACGTCAAAATATGTGTTTTGTATGAGTGAGTGTATTTTTAAAAGTGAATGGGGAGATCTGACGGTGGAATAGCAAATCCCCATTGCTGGTCAAGCTATATACATGACTTGGGTCAATGGCGTAATATTTATAAAAGTACCCCATTGACCCCAGTTAGATTACTTTGTTATTGTAGGCAGGTTGATGAACGAATTTCGAGTACTCCATAGAATGAATGCAATGTATATAGGTGTGAATGTATTTATTTGGGTGAGTGCGTATTGAGTGTGTGTTGGTTAGGGATGGTTAGGGTTAATGGTGGTTGGTTGTTGTTGGTTAGGGTTGTTGATGGTTTAAAAAATAAAAAAAAGAGTTATTTAGCAAGCAGAAATTGTTTGCCAAATGTGTGCAGTTTAGTAGGCAGATCAAAGGATAGAAATTGCATAAACACAAATGACTTTTGTCTTATCAAACGAATTGTCACATGTGATGAAAAATTTGTGTATTTTAAAAACCAACCGTGGTCACCAGCAAGTGGATATCGCAGAGGCTGTTGGCCTTTCTCAGAGTGTGGTCACCCGGGCTTTAGCCTAATTCTGAGAGACTGGAAGTGCCAATAGGAGACCTGGTAGTGGGTCTCAGAACATTATGATGCTTAGGAAAGAGAGAAATATTGCCATTGCTGCAAGACCGAACCCTTTCCATAGTGCCCACCAGATCCTAAATGAAGTACAAGGTGTTTTGGCAAGGCCTTTATTAACACAGTAGGAAGTTGGCCTCGTATGCTCCTTTGAGACAACCTGCCGCAACAGCCTGTGACCATATCAGACATATCAGAAGAATATGGTACAGTGAGTGCCTAGAAGAGAACACCAATTGAATGCTGTTATGTTTACTGATGAGTCGTGTTTCTGTCTGTATAGAGATAGCAGGCGCTGAAGAGCCAACCGAGAACAGGGGATTCATACAATGCCTCAGTTTGTGCTCCCTTCAGTGCAATTTGGAGGAGGTGGTGTAATGTATACTGGACTCCATATTGATGAAGCCAACCTCACCGCACTCCATTATGTCCAAGAAATTATCAATGTCAAGGAGTACATCCCTCAAACCAGGGATTTTAAATTTCTGGATAACAATGCCAGACCTCATAGAGACAGAGTTGTTCATCATCGTTTAGAAGAAAAAAAATCATGTGCACTTTCCCTCTCATTGTCACTATACCTCAATCCCAATGAGTACATGTGAGATGCGTTGGAGAGAAGGCTTTTCAATCAACATCCACAGCCAGTTAACCTGCAAACTGAGTGCAGCATTGCAACTTCTGTGGAGTGAAAAACAATATAAAATTGGTGACAACCTAAACTGTATGACTAACAGGTGCACAAAAATTTTAACTAAGGACGACATTATATACGGCATTACGATTGTCATCTGTACTGACTCTTTGTCGGCGCTATTGGCCCTTAAAAACAAATTTTCTGTACATCCATTGATACAAGACATCCTATTTACCATTGAATCTCTGCAAAATCAGGGAAGTAGAGTAGTTTTCATGTGGATTCCTGGACACTGCGGAATATTTGGCAATGAGGAGGTGGACCATTTGGCAAAGCAGGCCGCCCTTAATGGAGTTAAAATTACAAAAACACCAAAATCCGATGTGACAGGCTGGTATAAAAGAAAGTCTTGGCAGTTATGGCAAACAGAGTGGGAAACGACTTCTAATGTCAAACTTAGAGAGATAAAAAACAGTGTAAAACCTTGGGCCTCATCTCATAGAGGTTCCAGGCACGAAGAAGTCCTTGCTAGGCTTAGAATTGGTCATTGTAGGCTTACTCATTCTTATCTCATGGCAAAAAAAGAGACTCCACTTTGTGATGTTTGCACAGAAAGAATAATACTTAAACACATTTTGACAAATTGCAAAAAATATCTAGAAGAAAGACATCGGTTGGAAATTCCAACCAATATTAAAGACTCGCTTGGTGATGACTTCGACCAAATAGACAAACTAGTAACTTTCCTTAAAAAAAACTAAACTAATTTCGGAAATATGAAGATAAAATGATATAATAATTTAATACAAAATCATTCAAGTTCAGTATGCAATAATCTGTAATCCACTCAATGTTGGGAGGTGTCTTGGGGTGCGGTTTGGGTGCCCATCTGGTGGTGGCTGTGAAGGGGTGTCTGGGGCGTGTGATGCTGCCGGGGCCCTGCTTTCCGCTAATGGGGGTTCCTGAGCTCTGGCCCACTCACCACCCAGCTTGAAAGTTTTTTAAGGCGGAAAATGACCCAAAGCGGTTGATCGCCTTTTATAATTTATAAAAAAAAATATATTTTCGGCATTAATTGTTAACAAAAAATTATTGTGTCCAATAAACAAAATTATGGAATTAAAACCTTTTATTTTGTTGTTTTTCCTTCAGTTAAAACCATAATTTCTCATAAATTTTAATGCAATTTATAATAAAAATGCGTGGGAAAGTAAATACTACAAAATTGGCAATATCCCTATTCATTTTTGAGCAGTTTAGTTGTATGTTTTCACTCATAGGTCTAGAAAGGAGTGAGAGCAAAATATGACTTAATCAACGCATGGCTTACCTTATGTCCCCTGTTCTGTGATTAAAGCGTTGTAAAATAAAGATAAATTCATAATAAAGAAATATGAAAATATACCAATATTTAGTATTAATTCACCGGATTTAATCGATAGCAATTTGATACCTAGTTTCCCATCGATATTGCAGAAACGTCAGTCAGAGTAAGTAGGTAATAGTTGTACACTTTCTCTAAACTAAAGTCTAGTTCGAGAAATATCTTTGTGTTTGAACCTTCGGTTTACTTTACATTACAATATATCGCCTTAGCAGTTTTTCCAGAAATAAAGAGATTGCAGGTATTTAGTTTCAGTTATTTTCTTAAACTACGACGTTTCAAATTACCATACTATTTACGGTCCGACATGGAATATAATTATGTCCGTTATGTTCTATTCGTTTAAAGAGAGCGGTGAAGAAAAATGTACATTCTGCTGAATGCGGTGTAATAGGCGTTAATTAAAAATAATAAAATAAATGCGTCAAATAAATGACGATATGGCAGAAATTCAATTGCTGGATTTTGTCATTAATATATTATATTGGTACTATATCAACGTTTGTCACTAGAAGAATGCCTCATGTTTTCCCATTGAAAACAAAATCCATGCTTATGCTCAAAATGCTGTACAATGATGAAGTTAAACTGCTGTTCAACTTAATGGCAAGAAATCTCTTAAGTTTACACGAAGTGAAACATGCTTTTCTATGATAATTCTCTATTTCTCAAAAAGCCATGGTACTGTCATTCGAGACAGGACCTGCGGTAGCTCACTGGTTAGAGATTTGCCATGCCAGTTCTGGGTTTCAATCCTGGCCAGTCCATGGAATTTTAATCAGAATGGGGTGAGAAAAAGTATTGCAATGAGATGTGTTTTCTGTTATATGACCACATAGCTTAAAATGAAAATAACAATGTCTTTTAAAATTCGATATCCTCAATCATCACTAACCATCCCCAAAATTTAATTACACTTAAAATCATTGCCAATGTGTGGTGGTTAGTGACCGTTAATCGATAATTATTCAGAGATCGTGAGATGCAGTCTGGTGTGATGTAGGTATCAGAAAAATATTTTCTTTATCGTGCCAACGTTTCGATCTTTATTGAGATCATCTTCAGGGCCTGGATTTACAAACATGCCTTATACAAAAATGTCTTGTATACCAACTTCCTTCCCCACCCCTTCAAAATCCAATGTATATAAACATAAAACAGCAAAATCTCACTGGCACTCTCAACACGACATGCAATGGCACAATTACACAGAAGATAAACACTTTGAGTGAGAAGAAATACTTTGATTGAATATAAAAAATATATTTTGCATTATGTAAATTCACTTTTCCACGTCCTAAATGTATTTGTTAAATGTAAACAATGTTTGTAAATCCCAGGCCCTGAAGATGATCTCAATAAAGATCGAAACGTTGGCACAATAAAGAAAATGTTTTTCTGATACCTACATCACACCAGACCACAACTCACGTTCTCTGAATAATTATCATTGTTCAGTTAAATGCAAAGTACATGAAATTATGTTTATCTCCATAACATATACCCCCAAAACCCATTGTTATGAATACGTGGTTCTTTCATTTAGAAAAACATGATTCATCAATTTCGACTGTTTTGATAGGTACAACAATGTTTATGAAATTTAAGAAAGAAATAAAGGAAGAGAATATGTACATACTTCTTGTAAGAAGTTTTTCTAGTAATGTGTAATGGCTTGTGCTCATGTTAAGTTCATCAGCACAGTAATTTGTAGTTGTTTATTGTTTTGCCCATGGATATGTAATAAAATAATCTATCGATCGATAATTTGCTCCCTTCTAACCATGTACGTTTTCTTCCTGTGGCTACTATACATTCTTTGATATTGCACCTCCACCTGTCGTGTGATTCACTTAACTAAGTCATTTCGTATCCATTAACGCGTATTATGCAAAATACCTTATAAAAGAGATCAAAGGCCTTTTCCTTGCTATTTTTTTTATTTACAAGCTGAATGATTGCCAACAGAACTGAAAGTCAAACTCATGTATGTGTCACTCAGCAACATTGACCTCATGGCTCATGGCAACTACATCTAAAGTTCAACTTCTAGTGCAAAAGTCCAGGAATATCAAATTACATAAAATAAAAATAGCTTTAACAGTTTAAGATGTCTGGATGTATAACAAAAAGACCCACATTGTGGTTTGACCCTCAACTGCAACACCTGTAAGAAAAAAGGATGAATTGAACTTGTAGATGGAGATGTCTACTTAGGATTATCCAAATTATACATATGAGAGAGTAGCGGAGAAATTGTTCAATATGGGCTGAAAGGGGTCATACAAATGGCTCAGAGGTATTGTTTTTCTTCCAGAGCTCCTACTAGGTGGTAGGAAGAGGTGTTCTGTTTGTGTTAGTTTTTAAACTGTGGTGCTCTGGCATTTCTTAAGGGGTTTTTTTTTTGCCATAGTATATCAAATAGTTTTCACTCTCTTCTTTTCTCCCTTTAGGGACGGACAGGAGTAGCAAGTTTTCTTGAAGCTTAAGCCAACAGCTTTTTTGACCTTACAATGAGTTTGTCATTAATTTTAATATACAATTTTTATTTTATTATAGTCAGTGGGGGTTTGTTTAATAAGAAAGATTAAAAAATTCTCAATTTAGAAGAATTTCATTTCTTTTATGCAATACAAAATTATTCTTAGAGTATGGTATCAAGATTTATATAGCTCAAGAATGGTTTTCCCAGGTTCTGTAGCCTTTTCCTAACTATAGCAGGGCAGTTTTGTAGGGTCTCTGACTCTTCTGGACAAAATTGAGATTAGTTATCTTTTGATAATCCTATTTTTTTAAAGTGGTAAATATTCCAGTTAGAGTTTTTAATTCCTTCATGATACCCACTTTAGCGTTAGGCCATTCCAGGCAAGTTTTGAATTGAACTTTTAGGTTTGGAGAGCCTTTAGAGCTGCTTAGCTATCTAAAAGTATAAAACACAATAAATTGAGGAATTTTATCGAACTTCCTTAGTTTCAAAGAGGTCAGGAGCTCACCAGACTGTTCAATGTAAGTGATAAAACCATTTTCTCTAGCTTATATCGACTTGGGAAGAAATGGAAGCTGAGCAAATGGGTTCCTCATAAATTGATAAACAGTGAATTAATCCTTTTATGTAAACATAAATGTTGATTAACGATATTAAAACAACAATAAGTAAAACACCGCCCGGACTTTCCTAACCAATCCCTAACCAGAACTAGAAGCTTGAATCGGTAGCTTTTTAAACAATAAAACAAGTTGTCTGTAAATGATTGCAGTATTCAGAAATCAGGTGAAATGAGTAATCCAGGACTTATACCGAATCGGTGGCTCAATTGTCCAAGGAAAGCTAGCCACATTATAGGTGACTATTTTTTTGCATTTAAAACTCCTCTTGACTCCAAATATGATGGACAAGTACCTGAGTCAGCAAGATTCACCCCAGAAATGCTAATCATGTCCACAAGCAATTGGAAGGTGAAAAAAAATTATTATTGTATTTCTTTTTGGTTTTTTGACAGTATAAATTTTTAGAAGCGAATCGGACTTTGGATTGATCTGACTAACACTTCAAGATATTATGACATGAATAAAGTCACCAATGGATATAACGATGGTAAAAAAATAATTTATGAAAAAATAGAGTGCAGAGGAAGGGATGAAACTCCAACACCAGAACAAACAAACCATTTCATTACCATTTGCCAACGCTTCATTCAGCAAAACCCACTCGATATTATAGGTAGCTGTACTTAATGTTTAAGTGTTGATAAGAAAATCTTTTTAAATATTTTCTTTAAAGCAACCTATAATTTTAGGAATTCACTGCACACATGGGTTTAACAGGACTGGATTTTTAATAGCATCATACCTGATAGCAGTGAATGATTGGGGTCCGTGTGCAGCACTACAGGAATTCGCTAGAGCAAGGTATTATTTAATGCAGCTAATCGTGTATTTTTCAAACAAAGTTAATTTGTGATATATTTATGTTTTACTTCAGGCCTCCAGGAATTTACAAAGGGGATTATATAATTGAACTATACAGTAGGTACGGAAGCATAGATGATGCTCCGAATCCACCTTTGAAGCCTTCTTGGTGTTTTGGTAATACAGTTCAAATACAAATGTTAAATTGAAATGAGGAAAAATTACTGATTGTTTTAATATGAAACTAATTTACTATGTTTATTTTGTTTTGAACAGATATAATGATTGTTTGTTAAAGAATAATTGTTTGTATATTTTCTATTCAATATGTACAGCTGAATAATTTTGATTTAGAAAGTGGAAATAAAGAAAGTGGAAATAATGGACAAAGTTCCTCCAGTAGGAACGATGAAGAGGAAGACGATGATGATGACGACGATGATGATAGTGATGTTGAAGACAAAGAAGAGAGAGATAACAGTAATAGAAGAGACGAGGTTAATGACAATAATGATGTACCAAGAAAGAGGTTTAAAAGTGCAGACAACACACCAAAGTAAATTACATTGAAATTACTATGTATTATGTTAAATTTTAATTCAGACTTTTCCTTTATTTACAGAGATGACAAAAAGTCCAAATTTAAGAAAAAGAAAGAAATACCCACATTTATGGAAGGTATTTCTGGAGTGGAACCAGTAACTAAGAAATATTTGGTTCAAAAGTTGAGGGCAATATGTAATAAAATGGCTGGTTGGACAAAGTAGGTGGCATTCATGTTAGCTGTATGCACATCTAAATATATGTATTTGGCTGTAAAATAAGTCTTTAATGCTTTTGATGGTTGTTTCAATGCAAATTTCAGGTCCTTATAAATAAATTTAAACAACAATATACAAACTATTTCCACTATCTAGTGCCATCTTCCATGTAATTTTGTAATTTTATCCTCCCAGAAGTTCTAAGGTTTTGGAGTGATGAACTCCTTGATGTAATTTTGTAGTCCTCGAGTGAAAGAAAGTTTTCTCCATTAATAGAGTTCTAAAAAGCCGAATAAGTGCAAGTCTGAAGGGGTAAGCTGGGTGGAGTAGCACATCCTAGCAAATCTCCAACAATTTATCACACTCCAACAATTAATGCCTGTAGATTATGTGTGTGATGTCTTGTGTCATTGAGCATGGGTTATTTGTGACAAAAACTTGAATTTGATCACCAATATGGGTTGGAGGAGAACTAGAGTGTTTTGCGTCTTCTAAATAAAAATGTTTGCTTCAGAAAGCAAACTACATACAGACAGTGCTTTCTCCTAGTGTCATCACCATTCATACTACAAATTTTCCTATCAGTCTGACTGAGTTTTCCCTTTGCTGCAATAAAAATACTTTAAATAACTAAAAAAAGCACTATTTTTCCTCCATTCTTTTAATACTCATCTGTAAAAAGTAACATAGAACATTTTTTTTTCTACACAACTTAGGCATTTTCATTTTTTGGTTGCTACCTAATGTTTACCACATACAAATTGCCTACATTTATCTTTATTTATCTCATTTATTGCATGGTTGTTTACATGTATATTGTCGTTATGGGAGCAACGACAATATTGACCTCCAAGAAAAAAAATTTTGTTCTTCTTTTTGCCTCCAAAACACTTTCAAAATATCCCACAAGTAAAAACAGAGTTAACATTCACTTTACTCACTTTTACACAGAAACTGGATACAAACTGAAAAGTGAGAGCTTTGATGTAAACGGAAAAACCAGGATAAGACGAATGATGGATACATTGCGAGTAATAGTGCTAAGTATTTTTCTTATAACAATTGTATTTGAAAACAACCAAAAAAAAATTGTACTGGAAAAACAAATTATATTGTGGACAGCGATCAGCGGGTCTAAATTGACCGAGCATCTTTTATCTACAAAATGAGTAATTCATTCAAAATTAATTCAATTAAATTTTCAAAGAAAATTACTTCATTTTAGCCTTATGTTTTTCATATTAGCCAGAGAATTGGTTAATGTTGGTTGCTTATTGATGGATATTTTATGAGGAAGGGAAGCATGAAAGGAAATTCCAGGAGCGACAGTGGGAATCATCAACATACTAACCACTTAGCTACTCCGGTCCCTTAACACCCATTTTAAATTAGCAAACTGACAAAACCTCATTAACTAATCCCTTTTTAGATTGTGTAAAATATTAATGACTAAACAAACAAAAGAGGGATCAAATTGAATTATTGAAAAAGTCAAGGACTTATTTTACAAGCCATTAATATATAAATTCATTTTCATAGGATATTACACAGTGTTGCTTAATATATTTTGCCCGATTTCAGAAAGAGTTTTCCAGGTTGTCAACCTGTTTCAATGACTCGTCCAAATATAAAGTATCTCATGTCTCACAAATATGTGGTATCATGGAAAGCAGATGGTACAAGGTAATAAGTAATCAATAAGCAAATCAATGCTCTCGTTTCTAAACTTCAATTGTTTTTTGAAGATACATGATGCTGATCAAAGGGGAAAATGAAGTATATTTCCTGGATAGAAATAATAATTTTTTCAAAGTGTCAGGGCTAAAGTTTGTGTCTAGTGATGATTTAGGGACCCACTTATCTGACACTCTATTGGACGGTGTAAGTTAACATTTATTCTTTTTGTGTTTGTAAAAACTGTAATTAATGCTCAATTTTCAGGAAATGGTAATAGATGAATACAATGGAGCAAAAATACCTAGGTACCTGGTTTATGATATTCTGTACCTAAATGGAGAAGATGTAAAGCAAGAACTTTTTTATCCTAACAGGCTCTACAAAATTAAAGTAATTGTTTAAAGTATTTCTCTTATTAATATATTTGATCACTTATACGTTATTAAAAAAATAACTTTATTATTTTTTATGTTCAGTTTTCATGTTAAATAAACACTAGAAAATTTGGTGGTTGTAAATGCTGGGTGAAAATTAAAGCTGAAATAACTACAAATATTTCAAACAAACCTTTTTATATGCATGTACAGCATGTTTGATTGTTATTTTGTTTCAGACATTCATCATTAAACCTCGAATCAAAGCAATCTGCGAAGGTAAATTGGACAAAGCAGCTGAGCCTTTTAGTGTTAGAATAAAAGATTTCTACCCAATTGAGAAGACTAAAAGTTATTTTAGTGAAAAATTTAGTAAGCAATTATCGCATGAGCCTGATGGACTCATTTTTCAACCTGCATATGATGTGAGTTGTCTTCTTCACATCACCATTGCTTCATAGAACCATAACCGTATAACCACATATAATTTGCTTTATTTCAGCCGTATATACCTGGGGCCTATGAAAAGGTGTTAAAATGGAAGCCACCTTCTATGAATTCAATTGATTTTTTGATGAAAGTCGAAACAGAAAAAGGACAGGGGTAAGAATGTGTTTTTATGGTATAAATCATTATAAAACTACTTATCATTTTCAGTCATTGTATATAATTGATGTTATAATTTTAAAAGAGGTTCTACTATATTTACAGCATTATCCCAAGACGAATGTGTAATTTATATGTTTCTCAATTGATCCCTTATTTTGGTACTATGCCGTACACAAAAGATATGGCCCAATATGACAACAAGATAATAGAATGTTCCTATCAAAATGGTGGATGGGTTTTTATGAGAGAAAGGAAAGATAAATCATTTCCTAATAGTTTAAGCACAGCTAGTGGTATGTTATATTATCATTTAATAATTAATTAAATAATTAAATGTATTATAAAGTACTTTTCTTGTTTTTTGTTTAAGCTGTTTTAGAATCAATCAAAAACCCTATTACTAAGGAATGCCTCCTTCATTTTATAGACAAAATTGATAGAGTATCAATGCCACCACCGTCTAGCACAAAATAACAGTCTTTCGAAGAAAAAAAATTGTTTTATTAATTTTAATCTTTTATGTCTTTAGGAAAAATAAAATTGTTATGAATTTGATTTGATATACCAATTATTTAAAATCAGCATTTTTTCCCATATTTGTGAGTTATATGTTGTGTGTGCAGTTGTTTTATTACTTATTATTATCTTTATTTCGATAACGATTAAATTATAAAATGATATGATGAAATGTGCGCTTTTAATGGTATAGCCTCATTTAAGGATATTAAAGTGATTGAATTTGATTTTATTTTTATTTTTATTTCTTCCTTATGGGGTAAGATCTGACATGTTAAATTGTGCTTGTCAAGAATTTTTTAAAAATAAATATAGAAAAAATCCAATAATGTGCCTTTTATTTATATGTACACCTTCTTAAGGGACTGTTGTGGCCGAGAGGTTAGGATGTCCGACTCCTATTTGCCAACATTAGTGTTTCTGGGTTCGAATCTCAGCACAGCCCATGGCTTTTTAATTGATCTGAAATGTGTGGTATTTAGTGACCGTTAATTAATGATTATTTATAAATCGTCAGATGTAGCACCAGACCACATCTCTCAATCTCTAAATAACCTCTTTTGAAACATCATGTTTTTGGCGCAAATAGGGTGATGTAAATAATATCAGTAACTACTGAGGTATTTCATCCATGAAGATTTTTTCACCGGGAGACCTTGGGCTGACCCTCAGATGGAGTTTTAATTATTTTCTCCAAACACGAGAAATAACTGCGAGTCATCTTTGACAAATCTCTTTCTTGGAATTAAGGACTAATTAAATAACACAGAGAGTGAAAATTACCATTGGTAGATGTAAACGCCTCTGTGGGAAAAGTTGGGGACTAAACCCAAAGATGTCTCTACGGTTATATACAACGGTTGTTAGACCATGATCACCCACAAATCGGTGGATTGGTGGACAAGTCATAACAGCTAAGGGCGGACAAGGTGCATTGGTACCTTGGTACTTCGCAGATTCCAGCTTGTCTGAGCAACACTGGGGCAATAAGAACACGAAAGACAACACAATGCGAACAATCACCGATGGGCAATTTTTAACATAATATATATTTTATGGAATGAATATAAATCTATGTCAGAATGGATATTAACAAATTGTTTAAGGCATTCAATCTCAATGAAAGGATCATGTTTTGCCTCGATCATTTTGGAATGTGCCGGACTACACCAGGCGGGCGAAAAAGGCCAAGTCAAGGGCACACCAGGTAATACCACCTCAACATTGCACATAAAACTTTATAAAATATGTATTTATACTATTGTTTTTGTTGTGGGTAGTTTTCTAAAAAGAAACACTAATATAAAATTAGCATTTTAAGTTCTTTTTTTGCTATAGCCATTTAGGCTAATGCCAATCAAAAAATTAAATTAAATACATCAGCTTTTAATTTTATAGCTTACAGATGGCATAGATAAAATGTTATATCTAAAATAAAATGTCAACAAAATTCTATTGTACTTGTGATTCAAATTGTTAATTCAAAAGGTGCCGGTCGATTTTCTCAAGTGGCGTTGTATTCCACTTCATAACAATGGGGGACAAAAAGACAAAATCAAAGAAGCAGCGACTAGAGATGTTGAGACAGCATCGTGCTGGGTGCAAGTTTCCTGTAAGTGGAACTAATGAAAAAGAGAAAATGAATGATACATAACAATTCCTCCTTTTTAGATGGTGGAAGATCTAGCTGAGGAATTGTCTGATTACTTTGATGTGATTGGAATCACCAAAGTTGTCACAAACATATATAGATATTTTTATGATCCGTACAATCGTACAGATGATCCAGTAGGGTAAAGCGACTTAGTACCATTCATTTGACACTTAGTAAGCTGAGATACAAATTGTTTTAAGTTTATTTTTCATTTTCCAGTTTCCTTAAAAGTTTAGTGAAAGCTCGTAAAAAAGATCAGCGAGAATTACACAAAGCAAAAAGAAAATGGTACCGCTTGTTATGGAAGGAGTGGGAAATTAGAGATGAAATTGCTAAACTAAGAACACTGCTGGGTGTACTCGCCCCTGAAATATACACAGAGGGCGGGGATCCAAGACCAATAGCAGATTCTCAAACTCCCAGTACAGAAACTGTAACTAAAAAGTTGGACGATCCGAGCTGGACAAATATGAACCCAAA
The DNA here is from genome assembly GCF_000648675.2 of Cimex lectularius. Taxonomy (NCBI): domain Eukaryota; kingdom Metazoa; phylum Arthropoda; class Insecta; order Hemiptera; family Cimicidae; genus Cimex; species Cimex lectularius. The sequence continues at coordinate 259,242 of NW_019392798.1, forward strand.
AATGCTTGAACAAAATCAATATGCACAAATGGAGCTTCAAATACTGAAACAACACCACAATGATCAATTGGCTCTTTTGGCTGAGCAACAAGCACAAATAGAAAAACTACAAAAAACCCAACAACAGGATGTACAAATTTTGCTTGGGGATTTTGAATTGCAAATAAAAGAGTATCAAACTTACCTCGCTTCGTTGACTGAAGGGGGTATACCAAGTGAAGCACATTCAACATTTGATGCTCAAGTATTACAAACCCAATTGGGACAAATGCAAACAGTTCAGAAAAAACAAGTCAAATCATTGCAACAAACACAACATCATGAACTTTTGACGCAACAAAATTTGCACAAGCATGAACGTATTCAAAGGCTCCAAACTGAAGGAGCTAGACAGCAGGCTAATTTGCAGAATATGATGCTTGCACATGGACAGCATGAGCAACTGCGTATGGAACACCAAGATCAATATTTGGAAATAATTGATGAAATCCAAGAGCAACAGCAACAAGCGTTTGATGATGCATTAGCTATATTGGAAAATAGAAAAGTTACTAGTATTAAAGAACCTCCAGAACAAATTATAAAAAGGACCCAGCAACAGTTACAACAACTCCATGAAAAACAAGTTGAACAATTGTTAGCACTCCAAAGTCAAGAATTGCACAATCTCGATCGTATACAAAAATCCATTCGCAAAGAAATTGAACACACAATCAAAATTGAACAACAAAATTTGCCCAAACAAATCGTCCATACTAATTTAATTCAGCACCAATCTGCTCAAATTGCAAAATTAGGAAAATTTATTGATGAAAACAAAGAGTTGATTGGTATCATCAACACATCGATAGAGAAAGAATTGATTGCGATTGGTGAACAAATTGAAGAACCGACATCAAAAGTGACTGAAAAATCAGAAGAACTGTTAAATATGATAAACCAAGTCGCTGTTTTGCAAGAAAAGATTATGAAACTCCAACAGCAGATGATTCACCAGGAGTTACCCTATGCTGTATTACCTAAAGTTCCAGAACACGAATTGAATTTTAGAAAAATACAAGATGTAATATTGCAACAACAACAACGCCTCCAACAACAGTTCAATCAAGAACAATCATTGCGCTCAATACTTGAACACCTTCACGAGTTAGTGAGTGCACAAAAAGTGCAAGTAATAGGATCTCCAAATATATTCCGTGAAAATGTCATCCAGATTTTGCAAGATTGCCAAGAAATAACGAAAAAAGCTCTTAAATTATGCGATAAACAAAAAATGCGAAATTCATATCTAGCAGATCTACAGGAGGACATAAACCTATTTCAAATTTCATACTGGAAAAAACGCCAAAAGAAAGATGAACCGATTGATAATTTAGGAAAGTCTTTATTAAAAGGCAAGCTTGCTAAAGGCAATAAAAAAGAATTGCATCCTCTGCAGAAATTGCTATTTGAAAATCAAGCTATGCAAACGAACCACGTTGAACACCAACAGAACCTATTACAAGCTCTGAAAAAAGCTCAAAATGTAACTGCTCATCAACCAATTGAACAAGAAATACAATTACGTAAACAGCAAGAGAAACTATTATTACTCATGCTAAAAGAAACAGAAGATATCGAGGATGATCAAAGTGAAGAATTAGGACCTCTGGACATCCAACAATCTCATATAGACGAACTGGCCTCTACTCAAAAGTGGATGAGTGGTATAGGAAAATTAGAAACAATTTTGATGGAAAAAAGTTTTGAGAAAGGTTATTCTCAAAGAATTATGATTGAAATAGAAGATTTAGAACCGATTTTTCAACAATCACATACGATTCAAGACGATCATCTAAAACTGGCCATTGCCCAACAGGAAGAACTTGTATCAAGCCACGAAAAAATAGTTAAAATTCTTTCACCGAATCAATTGGCATTGACAGAAGAACAACTCAGAAGGCAAAAGACACAGTTAAATCAGTTGAAACGTGACCTCCAACATTTCTTCAAAACTTTTACAGACCCAATTAAAACGAACAAAAACAAAAGCGAATCAAGCGAAGAAGTGCACAGCATAAAAGATGAACTTGACCACGAGTTAAAAGAATTGTTATCTATCCTTAAAAGTGAAACTACCGCATTGAACGAATTCCTCAAAGAAAAACAAAAATATTACACGGAAAAAATGCAAGAGACGGCACAACAGGTCTTACGACATCAACAAAAGTTCATTAAACTGATAGAAAACCACCATCACTTACTTGCCCAATATCAAGATTTACATATAGAACCGGAAAAACAGATGATAATGGACATGATGATTCTTCACAAAAGATTAGGACCGTGTTTAAGAATACAGCAACAGCAGTTGCAACGGCTCATGTACAGGTTGAGAAGATCACAAGATGAAACTCCAGAATCGGCTAAAGAAGAAAGTCCTCAAAACGAAGCTGGAAAAGAACAAGTTGAGATCGTTGGTAAATCAGACAGAAACACATCGAGAGTGCTAAGAAGAAAATCAAAGTTGTCGCAATTGAGTGCCGGGTCTAGTAACGAGACTCATACGTTGACAGGTGTCCTTGCAACTGGAGAGAAATGTATATTAGACGTTCTGCCTACCACAGAAGCCATTGAATTTGAAGAAAAACTAAGAAGCAATGTCCTAGAGCAACGGCAAAGTGTTTCAAGATTGTCGTTGTTAGCCAGCGAACAGGAGTTAACAGAAGAACAAAAAGAACTGCGTGAGAGGAAAAGACTTATTGCAGGGCTTAAGGATAAACAAGCACATACGTTACATCAAGTTCAAACACACAATAAGCCCGATACGTTTAGAAGAGTTCAGACTTTAACTTACCCCAGGGGGTTGAAACCGAGGAAACACGAGGAACTGGAATCCATGGTTGCCGAATACAGAGAAAAGTTAAAGACTCAACCTGATACTTGTCCCCTAAGAGGTTTTGATGTATCTACTGTAGAAGAAAATCAGCGGCAGCTCATCAAATTGTTTGAAAAATCGGAAAAATTTATGCTGGAAAAGAGAGACTCATCTCACGGAGCGTCCTTTATCACCATGCTGAGGGAAATAGTAAAAGACCCAGGAAGTGAGCTTTGTGTACAGAGAAGTTCATCAGAGTGTAAATCGAGGTCCAAGGGGGCTCTGAAAAAATAAGGCGCCATGTAGCTGCCAACTCTAGGTCAATAAGGTTTTGCTTTTCTAAACATCAAACTAGTGCTGTTTGTCCTAATCGGTTTGGACAAATTTTTGTTGAAAAATATTTTTTTTTATTTCATTCATATACTAACTGAAACATATGCTGGAATTTATTTTGAAATAAAAGATTTTTTGAAACTACATAGTTGCCTTTCATGTTGAGCATACAACTTGAAGTATAACGTAAAGTAATTCTTGTCATACAGGAGAGCTTTTTATCCGTTATTTAAATTTTTTAATTAAAAATATGTTTATTTTTTAAGGGGGTATTTTAATTACGCCTCATAACCCCTATACTTCTGGGGGACCCTTACAGTGATGAGTCTCCGTCAACGTCTTAACTGTTGCGGCTTCCGACGCCTTAACAAGTGGTTAGGGTAGAAAATACAAACGTAAACAGATGAGAAAGAGAAAAATATTTTAAACTATTTTACAAAACCACGAAAATAATCAATCTGCAGGCAAAGAAATTCCAGAAATACCGCAGATTCATAATTATGTTGCGATCGAGTGATGTAGTAAAGAAGGTTAAAAAAATAATTTAAATTATTATTATACTTTATATATTAATATATTATTATACTTATTGTATCGTTATACTTGTTATCTAAGGTCTTGCTTGATAAGAATGAAAATTAAAAAAAATTATATTGATATATAATTTTTATGTAAAATATGGTTAAAATGAAAAATTAACGTTAGAGCGGGACTCGAACGCAAGTTTAAAAAGTCCAAAAAAATCTTTTTTGTTCTGAGTACTTTCTGCAATCAAATTGCCATTTATCTCCATATAGTTTGCTAATTTACATTAAACTCTCGTAAACACAATTTAAAGTTCCTAACGCAACAAAAAATATAAGTTAACGTCATACGGGTGTTTGGTTATTTGAAATAGACGTCTCCCCTCGAAGTTCATGTCCATTAGTCACTGTTAAGACTTAATTTCACGTCTGTCGGTTAAATTTCTTGATCTGCCTTTAACGTCACCAATTACAATGGTGTCAAGTGTCTAGTTATAAAGATGCCCGAAATTTGTCTTCACAGTCGTGAGGAACCAGTGTCAAGTCCAGAGAATATTAGAATATAAAATAAAGTGTAAAAAAAGGGATACGCGGTAGATAGCACGACGCACAGTTGGACATAAGCCAAACACGTAAATCAGCATCCGCTGTTCATCATCAAAGTCAATGAACCATTAATCGCAACACTTTTCTATTTAAAAAATGCTGCTACACTTCTTAACACACGTATACGCCTGAAGAACGAAAAATCCTACTGTTGGACTGTGAGTGGTCTTCTATTGTCGAGAATATTAGAGAGATGTCAAGAAAATTAATCATCCCTGATCCACCTGTACCCTCTGTTGCCATGTACGATTCAATGAAAGTTTATACACCGTAGATGATTAATTGCCTATAGTAATGTCGGTTCGATAGATATAACACAAAGTATAGCTAAATCATACCGTGGTAATCTAAGGTAAGTCAAATTTGATTTTTACATTTAAAATTTATTTAAGTGTTTAAAATTATATTGTATTTTCAACTCGTCAGATAATTTTTGATGCAGAAACACCTAACGGATCAATAATGGTAACGATATTATAGTAAGGTAAGTAATGACATAATTAACATGGTATTTGTGTGAAGATACAAACCCAATGACTTCCCTTGACTAGAAGTACATCCACGTGCATATATATTTTTAAACCAGCAGTTTAAATAGCAATATTTATAGTAGTAATTACAAACCGAATACTTCTCCTTTTGGGATTATGTCTCCAGTGTGTGTTGGGGGAGTTTTCGTTTAAACATTGCGGGTGAAGTTCCATCTGCTTTTCTCATGGGGGTGTTGCAGTGGTTTAACATTGAAGCGTCTCATAGCCGCTTTGATTAAGATAGTTATAGATTACCCTCGGCAGGTGAGATGGAGCTGCTGAGCCCTAAAATGGACTCAGTCAAATGGGACTTAATTTCCCGTCTGTTGGTTTAATTTCTTGATCTGCCTTTAACGTCACCAATTACGATGGTGTCAATTGTCTAGCTATAAAGTTGCTTAAGATACTTAAGAAGTCAAATGGGGCGAGCGAGTGATAGATACAGCTGTCATTTAGTTGCAAGTGTTGGAAATGCCCTGTCGTCTAGAAAATGTCTGAGGCAGTGCGTTCGGTGCCTTATTTATCAGAGTTTTAACATGCATGGCCCATCTAGCTTTTCATTCAAGCGCAATCCTTTTGTTTTCCAATATTTTGTTCTTCGACTAAGCCAACCTTTGATTGCCAAGGTATGATTTAGCTATACTTAGTTTTCAGACGTTAATTTGCAGGCTCGTTTAAGTAGTCCGTTGCTAGGCGCTTCACTCTCTGATCAAAGCACCAACTTCTAGGTCCCTTTTAATCGCAAGAGGATCTATGCCAGTTTTTAGCTCAATGGCATTGATTGGAGTGCACCTCTGCTGCCTCCTGTTATCAACCTCAAAGCCTCATTTTGAGTTTTGTCTAACCTTCAGTAGTTTTGGGGACTGTGGCTCGTTTCCGTTCTCCATTACAGGTCGTACATACATGGTATAGGCTTGAGACAGAATATTTCCTAAAGATCCCCATTTCGTCCCCGCTAATCTTTTTAGTAGACATATTCTCTTTTCTCCGTTCTTTACTAGCTACTTAGCATGCTTTGTCCATTGAAGTTTTGTGTCGAGATGTATCCCCAGGTACGTAGCACTGTTTGTTTCTCGTAATGGCTTGGAAGCATAATATAGAGAATGGGCCGCGCCTCTTGGTAGAAAGACTAAAAAGTTGAAATTATCGGTGTTAACAAGAACTCATTTTTGTTCGCCCACGATAAAAGTTTTTCTAGTGCTCCATTAAGAGCTGGTTTTAGACCACTTATCTCACTACTTTTGGCCCAGATGACTAAGACATCCGCAAAACAAAGCCAGTATACCAAGGATACTTTGAATTGCAGCTATATTATCATCTATCAACAAGTTAAATAGAACGAGACTGAGTATGGATCCTTGAGGTAGCCCCTGCGATATCTGTCTGTAGGATGAGGTGGAATCGCTATTCTTTACCCTAATAAATCTTTGTGAGAGGTAGGAAGAGATAGGCTTAAACATATTGTTAAAGTTAAAAGTTACTGTGATGGTTTCTGATATTTATTCACGTATAAATAATCATATAACTCATCCATCTCATCTTAGGCTTGGGAACATAATTATCATGTTACAAACCATAAAGCCGGGTGGTTTCCGTGGAGATGATGCCGTTTGACAATGGGCCTTTCGCCAATACCTTTTCGTGTGAGATCCAGTGAGATAAAAAGGGCGAGAAAGGTGAAAGAGTATAATTGGACCGGGACTCCTATAGGAGTTTTATTTCTTTTTCCGGAAGAAACCTTACAAGTTTCGGCATGAAACAAGTGGCATTGTGAATTTTTCTTTTTGCATTCATGTTGGCTTTAATTATTTTTGAAGTTTTACAAAAAATTGAGAAAAATGAACCTAATTTTTCTGATAAAACAACATAAAAAGTAAAATTTCAATATTCAAGAAATGTTTAAAAATATGCAATTGTGTTGCAACATTGATTTGAAATATTCAAATATGACGCAATAAATTTATAAAATGTGGAAAATTCAAAGCAATAAATTTACAAGGTTTTTAAACTGACTCCCAAATTTATCTTCGTTTCCAGGTCAGCTCCTGGACCATTGAAAATGAGCTTGAAGGTAGAAAAGTCCTAAGCTGTTGTTTTTGGATAGAGTTCTCTCTTCCATCCTTATCCCTCCTTTTACAATTAACAATTACCCTATTTCTTTCCTAGAAACCCGATAAATCTCAGATTTCCTGACCCTTCTTTTCCACCATCCATCCATTTTATCGTGCCAGCCACCTTCGCCTTTTAGTGCGGTAAACTCCTTGTTTTCTCCCTTATTCTTCCACAGTTTGATTACGAAAGTGTTGCGTACGGGGGCCTTCCAGAAGATCGAAGGCAAGCTTAAACGTTAAAAGTGTTTGTTTTCTGTGTAGATGTGTAATTACTGTGTGTCGTGTAGAGAGTGCGCTTTAGTAATGACAACTACGCAGAAAACAAACACTTTGAGTCCTGAGGATGATCTTGATAAAGATCGAAACGTTGGTACGATAAAGAAAATGTTTTTCTGAAACATACATCACATCAGACCGCTCACGATCTCCGAATAATTACTTAAAGAAGCAGGTTGCAATGTTTCAAGACCCTTCAACAGTTCAATGCCCGAAGTTCCGCAGGTAGAGTACAGAAGCAGGTATTATTGAATCAAACAATTGAACTTTCGTAAGTAAGAAGTTACGCTTTCCATTCAGATTTCTAGCGCACGAGTTCCTCTACCAAAAGTTTTGTTTTTGCCATCCAAAATTTTCCCATACCCCGAAAGGAACATAAGATAGGTGAAAACATTAACATATGCGACAAGTTGATTTTCATAATATAGATTCTAAGGTTTTGTATTTAGGCGAACTGCGAAATACTTGCACTTTTGTTTTTGCTTCGTTTAATCTTTATATATATAATAGTTCCATGAGTGACTGACAACGCACAGGCCAAACCGCTGAATCTAAAGGGCTGAAATTTCGACAGTGATTTCCTATAATGACATGGATAGCCGCTAAGAAAGGATTTTTTTGAAATTCCACCCATATTATTGGTACAAATTTTACCATGTGTAGACAGAAGTGTACTAAAGAAGAGAAAGATTTGAGAAACGAGACATTTATTACAAAGCCGTACTAGTACTCTACATCGCATAAGAAAGGTATATTCAAACAGAGTCCCGCATGGACGAAGTTGCGGGTAAAAGGAAGAATCCAGATAAAAAATAAAGTATGCGTTGAGCCTCACTCCCACAATCAGTAAAAAGACAATATAGTCAACAAATATCAATCAAATTATGTGTATTACATTGCCCAGTCTGACCCCCGCAATATTGTGTTCTTTTAAAATGGAAATAATAACCGAAATAAAACAGAAAAAAGCAACGGTGACAGGAATTCAACTTGAAGGCCTCCGTTAGTAACTAACAGTTATCTCATCATCGACAATTCTCCAATTTAATTTAAGTGTAAAACTCGCAGTTCTAGAGGGTGTCCTTTTTTAGATGGCCGAACCAATGACGCTGTAAAAAAATAATAAATAAAAAAACATGTTTAATATTTTTTAGTCCAATTTTTAACTTTTTTTGAAGAAAAATTATACAGTATATCTTAGGCCCAGTTTAACTTCAAAATTTCAAATACGACCCTATACATCCTGACACATAATTTTAAAGGCAAATCATTTTAAAATCATTTTTTTTAACAGTCATTTGGTTTGCTATTTATTAATCACATTTCATGTTACAACTACCGGCCTTGTGTAAAGGTGCAAATATTTGCTCTTTTTTAATCACTCTTCACCGTTGTTCAGAGCAACAGAGTCAGGTGAGTTTGATTGACAACAATTTTCAATCCTTTGCCGCAGTTCTTCAGCTGAGGGTGTTGGATTATGATTGGCGTAGACGCTATTTTTTAAATAGCCCCACGGAAAATAGGCAATGGAATTAAATTGGATGATCGAGGAGGCCAACAGATTGGGCCCGTCCACCGATCCCGGATGAACAATTCAAATAACGTCTCACCTGCAAAAAATTGAGTGCGGGCATCCATCAAGCTGGTGAATCATTCTTTGCCGTTGTTGCAGAGGAACATAATCTAATAGTGTTGGTAAAACCTCCCTCAAATCATTTAGGGACTGAGCACCAATTAAATTATTTTCGTAGAAATAAGGCCCAATTAATTTATTTCCGATAAGTCCAAACAAAACGTTGATACTGTGAACCACCAGATGATGCCAAGAGTACAAAATTCGCGGATTTTCCTCTGCCCACGTTTGAAAATTTCAATGGTTTACTATGCCATTAGAGGTAAACTCGGATTCATCAGTCCATAGGATGAATGGAAGACCGTTTTCTTCAACCTCCCAAATCGACATTTGTTTGCATGGAACGTTAGACGCCTGTCGTTTTTTTTTTTTTTTTTTTTTTTTTTTTTTTTTNTTTTTTTTTTTGAAAAACCTAAAACCCTTCCAACATTTCGGAGAGAGAATTCGGATTTTCGTGAACATGTAGTAAAATATTCAGCTCCTCGTCGAAATTACCCTTTTTTTGCCACAAGTTGGTCATTTTTGACCAATTTAAAATCCGATTGCACCATTGTTTTCAGTGTAAAATATCCTTTAAGATGGTGTGTCAGGACTTATAGGGTCCTAATTGCAATTTTGAAGTTGAACTGGGCCTGAGGTACCCTGTATAATTTTTCTCCGAAAAAGATACAAATTTGAAACTAACTAGACTAAAAAATATTTAATACGTATTATTATTATTTATTTATATTGATAGCGTCATTGGTTCAGGCGAAATTCAGCCGTGCCATCTAAAAAGGACATTCTGCATACCAAACATATATTACAAAAGTTATCTAAACATTACATTTATTGGACATCATTAGACGCCTGCCATACTCGGAGTCCCGAAGTCCCTCGACAAGATGAGAGCAATACGGCTTCCGGAAATCCGGAGAACATCTCTAATTTTATGTTTTGAAAATCTAAAGCCTTTCCAACATTTCGGAGAGAAATATTCGGATTTTTGCAAACATGCAGCAAAATATTCAGCTCCTCGTCAAAATTACGCTGCCGGTTTGGCGAGGAAACAGCAACTGATCTGTATCTCGTCATATTGCGAGTTTACTCTGGGGAGATCAGGAAATTTCTGGAGTACAACTCGACTGCACGACGCGCAATACCACAACTCGCCATTGATCGGAAAAATGTGCTCTTCGGTTCATTTTGAATGGAATACTGAATGTAATGAATAGGTACTATTGTCAAATTTATTTACTTCCAGGAATTAAGATTTGTTCTCATAATGCGATTTTGACCAGCAATTACAGAATGTAAACAATAAAGGCAATTAGTGTTTACTTTAGTGAAGATGCAAATTATTTAAATTAACTACGAAACGCATATTTTCAAACTTTTCGCCATAACTTTGTCATTTTTTGACCCATTTAAAATTCGATTGCAACATTGTTTTCAACGTAAAAATCCTTCAAAATGATGTGACAGGGGTATATAGGGTCATATTTGAAATTTTGAAGTTGAGCTGGGCTTGAGGTATGTTGTATCATTTTTCTCTAAAAAAAGTTAAAAATTTGAAACTAGTCTAAAAATATTAAACACGTATTTTTTAATATTTTTTTATAGCGTCATAGGTTCAAGAAACATTCAGCAGGGCCATCTAAAAAGGATGCCCTGTTTATATTATAAGCCAATTATTTAGCCTCCGATTTGTTGCTTAATACCAATGAAAAGGTGTCTGAAAATCAATAAATATCTTGTCTCGTGAATGTTTTGTGATGAAAGATTTTGTCGAATGAAAAGTCATCCTCTCTAGCGTTTTGAATGGTGAAGACGATGATTGTGACTTGTTGTTAATTTTTGTATGAGATTTTAATGCTAAATGCTTTGTGTTTGTGAATTACCACATGTTCATTTTTGTACGTCGTGAAGTACATAGTTTCATGCTTTGCTGCATTGTTCTGTGTTCGTGGTAGTTTTCTGTAAGTCGCGTAGTTTAATTATCCATATTGTTGTTTTTTTTTTTTTTTTTTTTTTTTCTATCACCCTACAGACCACNTATCCTCCCCATCCTCCCCTCTCCCCCTTTCTTTTTTCTACTGCAGACTGAAATTTTTTAAATTTTTTCATTTTTCTCCCATTTCTTCTTTTGTATCAAGTAACACTTTTTTAAATCACTTTCTTACCTTTTGTAACTGGCTTTCTTTTTTTCTTCCTTCTGTTTCTTATATTATAGCTCTCTCACTCACTCTTCACTCTCTCCACTCTGCTTCTTTATTTTTTCTATTTCAGATTGAAATGTTTTCATTTTTCTCCCATTTCTTCTTTCGCATCATGTAACACTTTTTTTATCACTCTCTTAGCTTTTGTAACTGGCTTTCTTTTTTCTTCCTTCTGTTTTTTTATATTATATCTCTCTCACTCACTCTTCTCTTTCTTTCTCTCTCTCTCTCTCTCTCTCTCTCTCTCTCTCTCTCTCTCTCTCTCTCTCTCTCTTTTTTTCTTTTTTTTTTTTTTTTTTTTTTTTTCTATCACCCTACAGACCACAGGAGGAAATTTCACGATTTACTCCTTAGTACATCTACCAAACTAGGTGCAAAAGTGGCTTCTTCTTCAGAACCTTTGGGTCCTTAGTTTTTGGTTGGTTATACCCTTTCCACAGTGCGGTAATTTTAGATTTTTTTTTTTTTGAGAAACAATTTGCCGGCGTATGATCAATTATGAGGAAACGTTCAAAGTGTAGAAACGAATGGGTGGAATTCAAGCCGCCCCTGCGTGAGTGAGGGTGGTTTGCAGAAGTGGGGGATACGCCTTGGCCGTTGTGGAGGGGTCCCCGGCGGCTCCCAGCACCTCTCGGGTTCAGCATCCCAGCTCGCTCTCCCTCTCAGTTCGAGACGGGCTTCCTCCCATGGTGAGTGCGCCTGTTTTAGTTTTGTGCTCAAAAGTGCGTGTTCCGCGATTTCCAACCAACGTCGAAACGTGTAAGTCACATAATCTACATACACTCCCATTTCAAGAATGTATGATTTAATTAAGGACCTGAGACTTAAACTTTTTTATTTTTCAAAGGGTTTTGTTTATAACAGAAATTTTTGTCATCAGTAGTTGTCTTAAATATTAATAATTTTTATTTTTTTATGCGTCAAACACCTACTTTACATTTTAATTTTGGTTAATTTAAATATCAAAATTTTCCCTCATAGTAATTTTTGTGTGTAAAACCCTCCATTTGATTTATTTTTAAACAATAAACAATCGATAGCAATAACGAGCCATTATTTGTATTATTAGGCAAAGCAGAATAAAATACATTATTGACTTGGGCTTGCGAAGCAGATAATCAAATGAATTTAAACCAGAAAGTTTGTCAATGAATTATTGAAAATTCATAAATTAAAAACTTTCCAGCGTTTACCATTACTGTTCAATTGAATAAATCGTTATAATCGTTTGACGATAAAAACAATATTATCAATGTTAGATACTTAAATGTACTTATTCATAAATGTATTTAATATTTATTTTTAAATAATATTTTAAATAATTGTTTATTAATTAAAATTAATTTAAACAAGTTAATTAATTTTAAATCTTAAATTTTATTTATTTAATATTAATAAATTAATAAATTTATACTTTAAATTTAAACAAAACATAAATTATGTAGTACATAATTTAATATTTCTAATTGAAATAAATGAAATTTGACTATTTAAACAACAATGTTTATCAAACGTAAACAATAATTTAAAAAAACATCAAAAACTTTCCAGCGTTAAATTATTAATTAATGATTGAAAGGAATAATTAATATATGTTAATTTAACAAAAAACATTATTAAAAAAAATTGAGTGAAAGTAGATAAAAGTTAAAGCTCAACCATCACAGTTTATCAAATATAAACAATAATTTTGATAAGTTCAGAACCGGAATCCACTAAATTACGCCTAGTAGTCCCTTAAAATCGGAAAGGCATTGAAAAATAAATCTGGGGAAATTCATAAATGTGTATTGTAAACAGGAAAATCAATGGCTTTTGTAAATATTAAATATTTGCTATAATGGTTTGACGAAAGCTAATATTAAAAATATAACAAATACCCAAAGAATTAATCCCTTAAATTACCCCTGGCATTCATTAAATTTCCAAAAAAATAATTTAATTTTTTTTTTGAAAACGTGAATAAATTACTCTTTCAAAAACCTTATTAAACACTTTTAATTATTCATTGAAATAATTATTGACTATAATCATTTGACCAACTATTAATCATAACATAAGAGAGAAAAATATTTACTCCATTAAAAATCTAGTTAACCTGATATTATTTACTATCTAAGATAAAAATATCTAGTTATAGTACCTAATTTAATATTTTTAATTGGAATAAATGAAATTTGACTGAACTAAATTGAAATATTGGCCGGCGAGTGGCCGATTTTAAAATCAGTAAAGCAATAAAACAAAAACGCGGAAAATAAATATTAAGATATTGATTACTGATTTATATATGCTAAGTTCCGCAGATAAATGTACCTAAATACTACGTAGACATAAATACAAAATTGAATTTATTGCTTCGCCGAAGTTTGGACAACAGCTAGGTCATGGCATCCCCAGCGCATGCAGTTTTAATGATATTATAGACCCTCATTCATTCGTTCCTATTTACATACCATTCACTCAAGTAGGGTGATGAAGGGTTCGATATTCTTCATCACCCTTTACTCAAACTATACAATAACTAATCTAATTGAGGGTCGATGCGTACTCAATATTCCACGATCCGCCCTTTGATCTATACATTTACCCTAAAAATTACATTAAAAAACAATAATTTCAAAAGGAAGTACTGAATGAGACATCGTACAATATGCAATAATAGCTCTTTTTTCACCAAAAATGGGAACAGGAGACAAATTCAGGCAGAAATTTGTCATAGCCAAGGAATGACACATCGAGCAACCTTTTTATTTACATGCAGGACGTATGTACGTGGGCTTTGCCCCAAAAGTAAGTGTATGCGTGTCAACCTCGCATGGCTTATTCCCAATCGCGTGAGGATACCTCTTGTAAAATTCAGATCCTCGGAAGGCCACCTCCTATCAACCAGGCAATACGCTTGATTCGAAGGAGCTTCTCTGCCGACCCGGCCCACCGGCGCTGTCATTTCCTTTTGATCGTATTTTTTATTGCATTTGTAGCGTCAGGGGGCCGGATCGAGGTGGTCCGGCCCAGAGACTGGGACTGCTTTAGCCTCCTTGTCCGCTTTTTCCTTACCTTCCAGACGTAGGTGTCCGGGGACCAACCACCACTGTTTTTCCGAGACACTCCAGTAGGACATCGTAATGTTAACTAATTCTTGACAATTGATATCGGGCTACTAATAAAATAAATTAACATTTATTCCTATTGGTTCAAACGTAGTGAGAGTTTGAATGGAAATAATAATCACTGGAAACTGTAAGCCGTTAACTAAAACTTTTAAATTCCAATAGCAAACATAGTAATTGGCTTAAAAAATATATGTGGAAAAACTATGACTGATTAAATGTATAAAATAATTATTCGGAGATCGGTGAGATGCGGCCTGGTGTGACGTAGGTTTTAGAAAAACATTTTCTTTATCGTGCCAACGTTTCGATCTTTATTGAGATCATCATCAGGGCTCAAAGTGTTTGTTTTCTGCGTAATTCTACCATTCTTGTGTGTCGTGTTGAGAGTGCACATAAAATAATAATAATAAATATAAAAGAATAATAATAATTCACTAATTTCGTGGTCCGCTTGACCAATTAATGCATTACAATTAATTAAGGTTTTTAGTTGAGATGAAAAAAGTCAATGGCACGAGTGGGATTCGAACCCATGATCTTCGGCCGCTGTTCTATCACTTGAGCTACGTGACCTCGATCCACTCGGACACCAACTTCCCATCTCAACCGCACCTTTTGAATTTTCCCTTCTTTTTGCTATTTTTCAAATGTCGTGTAATCGGACTCGATTCTCGGCGACAAATGAAATGGCCACGGAGAGCTTCGTGGGTTCGAATCCCGCTCGTGCCATTGACTTTTTTATCTCAACTAAAAACCTTAATTAATTGTAATAATAATAAAAATGACAAGAAAAATAACTGAAAGGGGGGATTAGTATGAATTAATACAGAAATGATTCCATCCATATTAAGAATAAGAAAGACAATGAAGTACACAAAATATGAGTCTAAATAAAAGTATTTAAATTATTGGTTATATTTGAAATAATGGAGTGAAGAATAAATCGTTGGTTATGGTTTGTTAACATTTGTTATCTAATGGTAAAAACATTTTTTTTTAAACTAGTCTAAAAAGTGATAGTGGATAAGCTTATACAAAAACATGACCAAAAAATTGTGTGTAATTATTACTAAATACTTATATAATCTATGGTATCATATATAATATTATCATTAATTCATCATCTGTACCAAATCAAATTACTACTTATTGGCGAACAGCGACGTCGTATGAACGATCAATAATAACAATATAAATCATTCCTCATGGTCAGCAATGTATATTAATTAATCATCGTTGGTGAATAAAGTCATTTATAACTCACCCGTATTGGATAAAAATAATTAATGCTCTTATGCGTGTAAAATCCCACTTTTCTTCTTTCTATCGAGTTAAACAACATTTTTAACATTTTGACTCAGGAGAAAATCATTATATTAATATGAAATATTGTACAGAATGTAACGATGTTACAATTAATTATTATACTAATTCAAATAAAATACAAAAAATAATATTCGTGTAATAAATTATTTTTTAAAAAAGAGTGTAAAATAACATCTTGTTTGAGTTGTTTTGTTACTGCTAATATAAAAAAAGATTAGATAATTACGCCAAAACAACTAATATTCCAAATATACAAACGATAATTATAATTTATAAAAACACATACAGAAAATCTTGTTTTAGTTATATTTGATGCCCCAAATAATACAAACAAATATTGTCTTTTAGTTCGCGCATCCTTCATTCGAAGTTGTCATTGGTTGAAGCTGTTATTATTATTGATAAGACCGTAGCAACGTTAATAAATCATCAATGATATTCAGATGTGTCCGGTTCTCCTGGGTTATACAAAAGGATTGATCCTGGCCCGTAGCCCCTAGGGTATTGTGCGTTCAATTGGAGTTGCAAAGTATTGAATTGTATGTTGACCCTTGACATCAAATCTGACCTGAAAGATCTGTCTTCCATTTTCGATATAGGTTTGAAAGCATTTCAGCCTCAAACGTATATTCATTACCTAAAATTTCTGCTATATAAAAAACCGCATGGGAAAGGATATTTAACAAAAAATATTTAGGTTTTTATATTATTACATGTACGGATAATAAAGTAGATCTCATTGTTTACATTTTATGGGCGGATATTTGAGACATAATTCACATAGATTGTTTCGTACTTAAGGCTGCTGTTATTAAAAGTATAATACAGATAACAATGAGGATAAAGATTTTCAATATATGTTTTTAAATGTTAGGGAATTTTCATTTTCGACAGTGTGCTGTTAACATAAAATAAAAAAATTTTCATAACGTCGAAGTGTTCGACGCTGATCACTCAACAAAAACAGTTCCCTTCTGGAGATGACGTACATCAGAATTATTATGGGTGAAAAGTAAACCAGCGAGAACAAACGGACTCGGTACAATGATTAATGTACACCAATCATATATCATTAACATAAATATTTTTTTATAGAGGTACTAGATGATTTTAGTTTTTAAAGCACGATACGAAGTATAATATGTAATGTATTTGTCGAACCGTGTAATTAACTACGCAGCTGAACTTTAATTTTTTCTAATAGCTTTAATTTTTTAGCGTGTTATTATATGTCAAGTTTTTTAGGTTACGTTTACAGTACTTCTCACATATGCAGGCGATACCGTCTCCTTTAAGCGAACCTAGTAGTGGACTTCAAAAATTCCAAAACCCTTTTTTAAAGAATGGTTCAAGAAATGGAAGATGAAATCCCAGCAAATAATCTAAACCCTTGGGTGTATCACTTCTACTCCAATTTACTTCAACCAGTGTCATTTATTTGGAACTTTATCGACAAAAGACTTACTTGTAAATCCTATACACAACTCAAAAGAGTATAACTGTGCAGAAGATATAAAACTACTCAAAAGACTACTTACGACGGATCAAAACTCTCACTACAAAACAAACACCTTATGTATATACCACTACTACCAAATTATTAAATTAAAGTGTGGCGTTCAACCATGCGTTCCACCCTCCGTTGTCTCCAAAATCTTTCCAGCCATCGTACTTCTTATCCTATTTTATTCTCCATATAGACCATCTAATTTTGTCCGGGAAACAGCATCAGATCAAAACAAACGAGTCCATAAAATCCTGGACATTCATTCCAAAGAATAAACAATAAATAATTACGAATAACGTTTAGAAAACAACTTTGTTTGTACAGCAATAAAAGACATTGAAAACATGTTATACAAAACAAGGTAGCCGAATTAAATTTTAATTACATTGAACATTGAAGGGAGATACAATTTCATCGTATACTTATATTGAATTATTCAACAGCAATTAGGTAAATAATTTCTTACATAATTTAATTAAAACTTAAATTAAACTAGTTGACTCTTGGCAAGTCTGAACATTTTCTTGTACGGGCTTCAGCATTTAAATAACCCAGAACAAAAGCCGAGTACACAAAGCTAATGCCGTTAAGAATCGTGCAGACTGCGGATGGCATGCCGAATGCTACAATATTGCTAGACCTGTTATTACAATACATTTTTACCAACGGGAAGGAAAAGCCGCAATTGTATGCGATTACTGTAAAATGTCATGACCTAATTTAAGTGAAGAAAAAACACGCAAGAAAAGATTTCAATTTTCATATAACGTGTCGTACGATCGTTATAGGAAAAATGTTATATGAACAAACAAATAATTATGCTGTAAAGTTTAAATAAACTAATTACTATAACATGTGGAACAACGGAAATGTTGGTTTGTAATGGGGGAGTTGAATTGGTTTGTATATTTTAAAATTTGCACGATTGTAGAAGGAATAAACTGAAGCAATATATTTTATGATTGTTTAATCACATTTTTAACTTTCTCTATGTTTCTCAATTACCAATTACTGCTTTTCTACTATCATTACCTATATTAAACGAACTATGGCAATATCAATTCTTTCTCAGTATTTTGAATAAAACAGTTATCAAGGACATAAACCAGACCACATGTAACATGTAACCTAAAACAATGTTGAGTACTGTTAAAAACCTACTAGACAGCGCGATATGAGTTCAATAAAATGTGAGGTATAAACGGAAGCCGTGAAAGCCAAGGTTGCTGTTGATCTTAAAAAATTGCTGTTTCCGAAGAAGATATCCAAAAACCAAAAATTCAAATTGCTCTCCCGCAGGAGGGCAATATAAACTATAACAAAAACACATTAGGTGAGAGTATAGTAAACAAAAATTTCGCCTTCTGTTTTTGTCTTGTTAATCTCTCATATTTGATGTGTATATATCTCATTTTGAATCTAAGCAATAATTGTTTTACAGTTAGGTATATTCTCTCAAGGTTATTATGCTCTCTCTCTTTCTCTCTCTCTCTCTCTCTCTCTCTCTCTCTATATATATATATATATATATACTNCTTTGTCTTTCTCTGACTTTTTTCTTTCTTTGACTATTTCAGACTGACAATCTTTAAATTTTTCACCTTTCTCTGTGACAGTAATTAATGATTGTTTTATTACTTTATTCTCAGCTTTCTTACCAGGCTTTCTATCCACAGCAAATTTCTTTCTTTACATCTCTGTCTCTCTCTCGTCACTCTTTCTCTCTCTCTCTCTCTCTCTCTCTCTCTCTCTCTCTCTCTCCTCTCAAAAAGCGAATTTTGTAATTGAATTAATGGTGAGATAACTTTATAAATACGACCTCTGCCCTTTTATTCGCTTTCGTATCATAAAACATCTGCTTGTTTGCGAACCTTCAACGCATCCTACATAATTAAGAGGAGTTCAATATTTCCCGGAGGACACAATCGATAACGCATATGTACGGGCCTAAAGTTTCAATCTGATTTTTTATGGTGGTATTTATAATACAACATCCATTGATTTATCCTGGTATATTTTGTTTTAATTATTATTCAACTATGTGCTTGTTTATTACCCTTCCCAAATAAGAGAAATTAAAATGGTAACTTCATCCTTACATTTAAAATAAATAAATTGTCGTTGTTTTGCAGCAAGAAAAACTAATTTTAAATATCAGAATTCTACAAAAAATGTTTAAACAACTTGTTAAAACGATCAGAACAATTAATGTTGCATACAATCTATGTAATACACATACGTAATATGTGAAAATTATCTTATATTTAGATTTCAATTGGCGTTTGATTCCCAATTTATTTACTTTCATGGTATGGTTAACCACATACATGAGTTGGTATAGGAATGATTTTTAAAATCAAGTGTTTTTTCACAAATAAAATTAATTTATAGAGATTTATATTAAATATTAATTTATTTATTTAGAGGTCCCACAGATCGAATAACTAACAAACATGGGCAACCTGTAAATGTTCTCCAACGTTATTAAATATTAAAACAATTGTATATAATTTAATTTAAACAGTTTTTGAGAATTTAACAGCCGTAAATTTTAGCTTTATTGCTTGGAAAATGTAATCAAATTTTAAACAAAGCTAACTTCGATAATTCAATCGCCTACACGTCCAAACTCAATCCGTCCCACTTATTTTACCTATTTTACTTACACACATGTGCCAAAATAACCATAGAATGAATAAATAAATTAAAAAACTTCCGTTTTCAGTATTCATTGTTATTTAGTTCTTTAAATTTTTTTTATTCATTCTTATTTTGGCTATTATTATTAATTTTTCTAAAAGTTCGCCGGGAACGTCCTATTTAGGGCCGGCTAAAATGTCAATATTTCAAATAGTCCTTTAAGGCTTTTTATACAATAAATTTACTTCGAAATCATCTATACTTTGTGTAATTTTTGATTCCGGACAAATTCAGAACTTTTAAAAAATATGCACAAACTGATAATAATGATATTTCCTTAATATTTTACATTTTCCTACTTTCGACGATTGACTCATCATTAATATCAACAAATGTGATAACATTACGAGTTTTGAAGCCATACTTGGTCGTAAAACGTATTTATGGATCATTGAACAACCGTAATATCAACCTCTTGCTTTACTGACGTTTAATTGCCCTTCTAATCTCCGGGACATTTTCTGGGTCGGACTGAAAGATGTAGCGTGAAATATTAATTCGATTTTATTCTCTCCCGTTATACGAAGGAGGTCTAGTTTCTTTTGGACCAGGAAAAGTATATCGTGCTAACAACTTTGTTACCTGGGTACTTTTCCAATTGCTAAGAAAACAAAGTAATTGAAGTGCTCTATTGCACTTACAACGGTCCTAATTTACCACGTCTTGTTACTTCAAGGATAACATGGCAGACAATAACGCGATGTTGATACTACAATTACTATTGTTAGCAGTATAGTAGAACGTTTGTTTTGCTAAATTTAATTATTAATTTATTAATAATCATGCTGTGTAAAAAGTAAAGTAAAATAATTCCTATTGCGCAAAAGGGCATAACGTCCAACTACTCAACTAAAATTCCATGGACTACGCCGAGATTCGCACTTCAAACTTTAATTAACATACGAAAAGGAGTAATGATATAGTAATGAATAAAAGTAAAAATTCACCCTTTGAATAAACCTGATCATGATTTACAAAAATAGTAATCATATTAACAAGAAAAGAAAAGGAAACGGAAATGAGTTAATCTTTTTACATTTGAAAGGACATACACCAAACAGCATGCGTGATGAACTCGGCTTAGAGTGGAAATTCACCCACCATCATGTTACATGAAAAAAATCACATATGCCGCACAGCCGTACTTAATCAAGACTATGGCCTTGATTATTATTTTGCTAAGATGTCGGTTCGGTTAATTTTGATTGTTTGGAGTACTCAGTGTAAGAGTTCGTTGGGGATTTAGAAAAAATAACTTTCCATAATGCAGACGTCTTATTTATTTGTTTTAACTATGGATATTGGTTGACAAAAAAGTTGTGGAATATTTGGTCTAATTTTTCGTCCAAATTTTAGTCTATTTCAATATCTGTAGGAAACAATTCGCTCAATTATAGTTTTGTTAGAATAGGATATTCCTAGCTCTTTCGATGAAAGTTCGCCACATTTATTGAGTCAACGAGTTTAACTGTTACATGAAATATTATCCAAAAAGGGCCTTGTTATCTTTAAAAGGCCTTCAATTGAATTTCGGAATCCATTCTTATCTCATGTTGAGTAAATATTAACATTCGAGCCTAATTATAAATTCTTCCATAAGTTGAAACAAAATACGCCTTTAACATTTTATCAATATTTTAATATTCGCTTTGACTGTAAAGGCTTGGGTAAAATTATAAAAAAAACCTATTGGTTAATGATTAATCAACAATTAAGAAATCATTTTCATAACTATGATTTTTTATTAAAATGAAAAAGTTAAACAAATATATTGTACAAACTTTCAATTAATTAATCTTTTTTTGTAAGATGGTTGAAATGAAAAAGCTATTGCCACGATAGAGATTCGAACCCACGACCTTCGGCTAAATACGCTGCTGCTCTACCACTTGAGCTATCGTGACTTCGATCCACTCGGACACCAACTCCCCATCTCAACCTACAACCTTTCGAATTTTCCCTTTTTTTTCCATTTTTCAACCATTTTCCATTTCAACCAAAACCTGTCAAAAAAAGATTAATTAATTGAAAGAAGTAATTTGGTCAGTAGACCACTAAATATAATAAATATACAAACGATCCAAAGGGCTTTGAAAAAAATGTCGTTTTTACACATATGATTTTTCAATTTTTTATCATTGATAAAATGCACATTGTTGATAAAACTTCAACGCAACTAGTAAATTTACTGTCCTTGTTCATTAATAGAAATGCAATACGTCGATAACACAATTTTAAAATATAAAAATACAACTACGTAATTGTTCTCGTGGCTCTCAATAATATGTGTGGTCTGTGTGATATGATTCCAATGCTGTCCTTTTTTATAAATTATTAAAATGTTAAATTTGATCGTTTACCACATTTTAACATATTAACCGATAAAGGATGTTGTGAAAATATTTATTATTTTATTAACGTGAACTTCCCTATATCAAAAAATGCTTAAATCTATTTCGCTGGATGATTCAGGATATAATTTTTAACGGGTATTATTTTCATTTATTTAAAACATGTCAATTTGTAGACATGTTTAAGGTTGTTTTGTCCTGATGATGACCTCAAAATATTCGAAAACCTGGCAAGTGACAATGTAATTTGTTTTTACATCCAGACCAGACCGTAATTCAGATTATTCGTAAAAAAGTAGTATCTAACACTTTAAACAGAAACGAAAATAAAAGAGAAAATCTATAATGGGATTTTTTTATACACATTTCACCACTAATTCCAGAGGGTTGGTTGAAACGCAAAGGTTTTTTTAGGTGGTATGAAGGGGTAAGGCACTGCCGTAATATCAAAATTTCGGAAACTACCCCCTTTCGTGATGTGACTATAGGCGTGAATGATTAAACATAGAAAACCCCGCTTATAATTGTACTTGAGCACGGCAGCGAGTATCTGGATGGCCTGTTCCGACTTTTAGAAGAATCAGCGATTTTTAGAAGAATTAGCGTGAATGCTAGTGTGAGTGGACAGATGAGTAAACATCCACCCTTAATTCCATTACTTGCATAATAGGTGTAGAAGGTGACATAAGAATATCAGTACTCCACCACCTGAATGGATTGTAAATAGGAAAGAAGGTTGAAAGAAAAAAGAAAAGAAAAAATATTGAGTGAGAGTTGTTTGAATCTAGAAACTGTTTGCATCGGGGGCTACAATGGCCTAGCTGATGCTAGCCATAGTTATATATCGTAGTTTACATTAGAGTTAGGGATGGTCCTCATTGGTTCGAGTACTCTGTCTCACCAAACCTAGATTAGGTTATCAATTGTAATAGAATGAGTGTGTAAACGATATTTTATGTTGATCGGCTAAATATTAGAGACAGCAAAGAATCCAACATGTCCCATCCAGAAGGGATGGCTCGCCTTGCTGTTCTTAGTGAGCGCCATTCAGCGTATACTCTTAAAAAAATTCAGGAGCCGACCAGAGAAAAATTAAATTTCATGTACATTATAAAAATTTAAGATTTAACTACAATAAAAAAGTTATTCATATCAAATCAAAGGGATATGATAGTTTTTTTTTAATCGTTAGAAAAGGCATTGCTCACGAACTAACCTTTATCACCTTAATTATTGAAAGAGTACGGTTAGTTGTGCGCTAGTCAATCAACCCTGAAACTTACTCTGTAAATGCTGCATACCAGAAGTGATATGTGATGGAATCCGATCATTAAGGAAAGAAAATGAAATTGAGATGTTATCTTGTCGAATTGACCAATTTAATTTATGTGCAAACTTATATTTACTGGATAGAAATTATTTAGGAGCCACGAATCTATTTAAATGATTCTGACATTTAAAAATACATACACTGACAAGCAAAAAAATCCGTCCACTTGTACTATAACTTGATTTGTATATATTTTTACATATTAATCAAAGTTTCACGTTTGGTAAAGTTTAATAATTGAATCTTTTTCTAAAAAAGTAATAAAAACGTGTGAATCGCTAAGGAAAATGAATTTAAAAAAAACTGACGAATCAAATTTGTTTTAAATTTTTAATTATAAAAAAAGACTGACGGATAAAATTTGTTTTAAATTTTTAATTATAAAAAAAGACTGACGGATAAAATTTGTTTTAAATTTTTAATTAACATTTCAATATTGACTATTTCCTTCCCTTGCCTTAATTACATCTCGACGACGCCTCGGCATACTTTTTACCAGTCTGGAAATTTCTTTTTGCTGGAGGTTAGCACATTCTTCACGAAGAGTCTTTTCAAGATCGTGGAGTTATCAGGAAGTGATGGACGTGCTGTTATTCTGCTTTTGAGGTTATCCTCGATAAATGTTCGATGGGGTTTAAGTCGGGAGAACGGGCTGGCCAGGCTAAGACCTTGATGTTATGCTGTTGAAGGTACGTTTGTATGAGAGCAACATGTGGACGGGCATTATCGTGCATTAGAATAGGATTGTCGCTGATTTCCTCGAGGATCTGCAACGCATGATGTTGCAAAAAATACGAGTAGCCGTCAAAGACCTGTGTCTGTGCGACTCTCCGTTGAAATTCCCGCCCACACCATCACTGAGCTACGTTGTATAAAGGTCGGCTTTGGGAAAAATGACAAGCTTCCTATCTTTCATTTCGCCTTCTCTACACTCTTTCACGCCCATCTGGAGATCGTAAAGCAAATCTACACTCATCTCTAAAAAGCACAGCAGACAGACCAATCCTCCAAAGACCAATGGCTAGGTTCTTGAGCAAATGCGAGCCGTGCAACTCTAACCCGTGTTCTGGTCAATTCTGGTCCTCTTACGGGGCGAAAGCCATTCCTCGAGCAGTGCGTTCAGAAATTTGGACACCTCGAACTTCCTGGAGCTGATGAATCTCTTGAACAACAGTAAGGTGCCGGTTTCGCAAAATTCTCAAAGTCAAAACAACGGTCATCTTGTAGTTATTTTACCCCAGGGCGTCCATAACCGGGCTTTCTATGGCAGGACCCAGTTTCTCGAAACGTCTAACAACGTCTCGCAGTGTTTCGTAGGGAACGCCGATGGCAGCATACCTGCTGGAACAACCATCATCAATAAGTGCCACACCACGGACAACATCCTCATCCTCAGCACTAAATGCATTTTTATGTTCAAAAATTGAAATTAAGAAGACAAAGATGAAAACTAAACAGTTCGTTGCTTCCGGTTTCAAATGAGACTGAATAAACATTTTCAATTCCGTAAAAAGTAAACATTGAAAAAAAAAAACTCATTATATTTCGCGGTCCGATTGACCAAATAATATCTTTCAATTAATTAATATTTATTAAGGTATTGGTATAATATAATGAATATTAATATTATGAATATAATGTAATGAAAAGTGTTCATCTCGTGTTTTAAATTAAGGATTAAGTGTGTTTACCTCTAATTGATATTCCCAATTTAAAACTTAGCATAAACAAATAATTATTGGTAAAAACAGTGAGACAAATTGAGGGCAACATTTTCTTTTATTTAGAAAATAAATTTAAAAAAACAATTGGGCGGAATTTTTTGCTGGTCAGTGTATATTAAAAAATATATTTAACTGTAAAACTGATATTTTTTATATAATACAAACTGTCTTTAATGAACTTTTTAATATCTTTGCTATATTAATTCTCAATTCAGATTGTCTTATCACGTTAGTTGTCGGCTTAGAACATGTCGATGATAACTCGGCGTGATTTGAAAAACAGCCTAGAGTAATAGTTCAATCTTATACGACGCATTAATTTTTGGCTTTTTTCACAGCATATTAATTATTGGTCGTGAGATTTTGACCATACTTAATCCTTTTATAGGGGACAACCTAGACCTTAAACCGCTCAAGCATAGTAATACCCTGGGCCGACGCCTCAGATTATTGAAACAAAAAACATTCCCAACGCCAGCTGCGGCCGGGCCTCGTTGATTTTTGCCTCGTGACCGAATATTGAATGAGAAAAAATAAAATTAGATTAACAATTCCAATATATTGTTTTAATAAGAATAAAAACTATAAAAATTCTACACGCACAAATTAAATTTGGTTGACTTAGAACGGTAAGAATTACTGAACGAAACAGTCATAAAGATGCATAACATTTTCATTATCATTTGTACTGTTTATTTTCATTAAATTGTTAATAATAATAATAAATTATAAAAATAATTAATAATAAAGTGTTTACTTTTTATTCAAATTTGAATTATTTTCAGCATGACAGTTGGTTGAGTCAATGCAATATGGAAAATTGTATTAAACTAATTCTTCTCTGTAGCTACACATCTATATTTTATCTATTATTGTAACCACTTATATCCTGAAAATGCAAATAGATTAAATTTAAGTTATCAATAAAACCACTGGGAAAAAGGCAAACCTTTTTCATATTCAAAGTACCAACGCAAATCAAGAAATTTAATATTCCATTTTAAATAATAAAATATTATTTGATTAATTGATTTATATCATCTCTAATTATGAAGGTATATGCACATGCACACACTTTGCACTCACTCTGGGGCTAGATCTAGGTCTTTCCGAACCACCGCCGTAATAAGAGATCCAGGGGCTATCGACAATTAGGTCGTTTCAGCCCAAAACAAGGAAGTTTTTAACTCTCGACGTACCCACTTTATCACCCATTCTTAAATATATGCTTTTTGATTTACATACCATGCACTCGAGATGAATTCTCGTTGAAATACGTAATTTTGTAACTTGACATAAGTGCTGAAAGTATATAGGCAAAAGTGGAATATAAAATTGATAAACTGTTTAATAGTTTCATGTAGTGAATAACAAGCACACACCAAGGCTTAAAATTTAAATATAATAATTGACCTCTCGCGCGAAAAACAACCTTGATCAAATTCCAGTTGTCTTCCTTGTACAAGTAATTGTTGTCTCCTAGATCGAAATCCAATTCCTTGTATACTAAACGGTAAGTAGAACATTGCACTTTTCTTAAACATTCTTCTTTATAATTAATTAAGGTTTTTAGTTGAGATAAAAAAGTCAATGGCACGAGCGGGATTCGAACCCACGATCTTCGGCTGGATACGACGCAGCTCTACCACTTGAGCTATCGGGACCTCGATCCACTCGGACACTAACTTCCCATCTGAATCCAATCCGATTACACGACATTTGAAAAATGGCAAAAAGGAGGGAAAATTCAAAAGGTGGGGTTGAGATAGGAAGTTGGTGTCCGAGCTCAAGTGGTAGAGCAGCGGCGTATCTAGCCGAAGATCGTGGGTTTGAATCCCGCTCGTGCCATTGACTTTTTTATCTCAACTAAAAGTCTTAATTAATTGTAATATATTAAATGGTCAAGCGGACCACGAAATCTGAATTCTTCTTCATGATGAGTTTCTACTGGCTGCAATAATTGTACTGCCCAAATTTTGAAATCTTTCGCATCTGTAAAATTGTAGTTCAATCCGGAAGACAACACTTCCAATTCTTTAAACCAAAAAATGTTTTTTTTTTAATTATCTCCTGCGAAAGGAGGAAGGGTAAACGTTCTTGTTTCAGACCCAAAACCCGCTGTGTATAATTTAAATGACTCCTCAGCGTATGCACAAAGGTCTAATTCCAAATAAATCAAATAACTTGGTGTATAGGGAGCGCCAAACAACTTCTTCATAAATAAGCAAAAAAGTTTTTCTACCACTTCATACTGATGGTAGCCCCATACTTGTGACGCATAACACATCACAGCCCTAGACACGGAATTAATAACTTTAAATTTACTTTTTAGAGGAACTCTCCTGTTTTAAGAATACCGTTCCAGGGTATATTCTATCCTTGTTTAGCTACCCTAAGGAGAGAGACCTAAAAACGGTGGAACATTTGTTTCATTTTTTGGCAGTTGGTCCAACTTTGGAAAACGTTAGATTAATTTGGTTCCATAGATGTCGTTTGACATTCCGTGAGTATGTCAAAATGGGAAAGATTGGTTTAGTTTGTATAGATATATTATAGATGCACTAAATTGCAGAGATAATTTTATGTTAAGTTTATAATTTGTATGTTAATTTAAGTTTTATTTAAGTGTAAATATGTAAGGGTCAACTGGCAGGCGACTAGTTCATGCCATTACAAGTATTATTTTGTTATTTTGTAAAAAAATGTAATATTTTGTTATCTTTTCTAAATATATTTTTATAAAAACAAAAAATAAGCACTCACTTAATTTAGGAAATCTATTTTTGTGCCATCTCGTTCATTTCTACATAGCTAGCTAAAAACGCACTATTTATTAAACGTTTTAGAAAATTAGTCGGTTTAGGGAATCTCTGTAGCGAGATGGCTCACAAACGTCTCTTAAGAGATCATATGCGAACTTTATACGCCAGTTCTTTGTCGTGGTACATAATAGGGAAAATTTAACAACAAAAGCACGTGCTGGATGTACGTTTAAGCCTGCTAAATAGCAAGGGACCAGGTAGTCCCATTCGCTCAGCTGCTGGCCCATTGAGGACCTCACAAAAGGCAAATTCACGTGGCACACGCCAACCGGCCGCATCTGGTGTTTATTACAACTTTACTTGCTCTTTTCAAACAGCGTAAAACAACAGAAAACGGCTGAATACGTCTGACCCGTGTAATTTAACCGGAGGAACCTTTTATGCATTGTAAATTTGTTCATAAAGTCGCTTAAAAATAACTTCAGCAAGGAGACCTATAAAAACTCTCCAAATAAATAAGAAAAAATCAAATTTGAATTTTGTCTTATGAAATAAGTAGCAAAATTAAGGTTAGAGTAATTCAATCAGCCTTCTTCTTACAGTCCGGGAGGAAATCGAAACATGTCGGACTTGTGCTATCAGATTCCTTACCTCAATTCCCATAATGCTGCGGTTTCGTAGAGCTTGATGACGGATGAATCTATTGGCTCTTTCGTCTGTAGACCTAGGTCGACCTCGTTCTGATCATCTCGTGTGAAGCCCTCTATCTCTGAAGCGCCGAAGAACTCTTCCTAGTGTAGAGTTTACAATATGTCTCCTGGCAATTTTACGCTGGCTGTATCCCTCTTATAATAATGTTATGACCCTGACACTGTCATACTCCATAAATTGCATTGAGGTATACATTGCATTGACTCTTAAAATTGAGGTGTAGGGCAGTATTCCTGAATTCTGTTCCGTGGTAGAAGGGAGATGGCCAGTGTTCTCTCCACAACCCCGGTTGTCGGGAGGTTATTTTCCATTTTTTGGCTCTATGTTCAATATTGGAGGAAATTCGCCGGTTACATATAGGAAAATGGGTTTTGTCATGGCTTAAACTTAAAGATTTAAATGGCACAAATATAAAAAAAAAGTTTCTTTGGCTCTCAGTGCTTGTAGATACAGGTACAAGCTTTTATAAAAATAAAGTTATTTCCGGCAGAAGCCCTAAATTTATTTTGCATTGTTTTATTAAAAAAAGGTTTGTTTTTACCTCTTTCTTTTGTTTGCTGTTTATATTTTGTTTTAAATTTTCAGTTAACATGTCTTATAGTCGTCCTTTATTATGTTTTCCATCAGATTTATGCAGTTTTAAGATCTTTCATGTATAACTTCTTCTTTTTTCCCAGTTTATTATTTATTTTAATATTGTTTATAATTTGTTTAAAAAAATTCTTATGGCGTTCTTTGGCAGATAGTTTCTATCCATGTGTGAAATGTGTACTTACGTGGATGTTACAATTTTCATTAACTAAATATTATAAAAAGAAAAATATAAGGTTTTTATCTATCTGTCTATCTTCCTAACACCGAAATTCCGGGCAGTGCGTCGAGGAATCCCCCAATGTCCTGGCGAAAAGCTGTCCTGGTTAACCCTTCATCTACCAATACGAGACAAGTCTTCATGCATTTATTCCCCTAATATTCATTATTCCTCGGGGGTGTTTAAACCCCCCTTTCACGCTAATAAATTACTTCACACTCTCACCCAGAGTAATCAATATTTCTAGGGGGGATTTATTTTTTATTATTAATTTTTTATTTCATGTAACAAACGAAATCTGCTTAAATAAAAGCATTACTTTAATAAAGCCGAGATACTACGTAATCATATTTTTATCCAATCTTTCTTTAAAACGAGCCAAGATTATAATTAAGTAACTGCCATGTTAAAAACGGGAGGAAAAAAAATTCCTATCTCTACCGCTCATTTGTTCTGTCACGACGTCTCGGGATAAAGTTGTAATTGTTTTCATTATTCTTGATAGGGTTTAATTAGCCATCCCCGTAAAAATGTTTTAACTTCACTTTCAGTTTATGTATAACAGGTTGGTTTTCAAAATCTTTTTTTTTCAGATTGATATGTGATGCCGTGGCTAAATTCCTGCCTCTGTAGTCCCGACAACCGCCCTCGCCCGGCTGTCAGCGCTCCTCTTCAAATTCTTATAAAGGTATGTCATATATTTTAACCCCCCCCCCCCTATATCTACTAGAATTTGACAGATGAAATTATCGTTTCCATTTGTTTTTCGTTTATTACAAAATTGATATTTTATATGAAAAGTGAAATTTTATGTAAAACACGTATGATTGTTCGTAAGAGAGTCGTTATGAAGGCATTAAATATATTGAAAGCTAGACTACAATTTTTTAAGTTTTCATTGTTGGCCACATCCCCGATACGCATGAAATGTATGTTAATAATTTTTATTTTTATTTTTGTAAAGCAACTAGGAAGACGTCTTTATTCAGGTTGAAACATTGTTTAGATGTAATAAAAAGCAACAATTAATAAAGATAACGAAATATGAGTGTCTCTACGTCCTAAATACTAATCTTTACTTCACGCTTTTCATGTTTTTGAAACATTACCATTGAAATAAGATAAACTTGTCATATAATAACGTAACCCTACACTGGTCCTAAAGTGTTAAATGGAATATACAGGGCTTGTAAATTATTTCTGAAGGTGAGTTAATGAACTACTTTATTATCAAATTATATATTTAAACTTCTTTTCTCAATCATGAGTTGATTTAAAAGCATCTGTATGTATTTCACAAGATGTTATTAAAGAGGTTGGTAATTAGATTTTGTACAACTACAAAAATTGTTCGCATAGAGAAAGCCAAATCCTCTTTCAACATGTAACGGTACGGTGTACGTCTTCCAAAGTTCATATTAAGCATTTGAACGGATGGAAGGAAGGCTTTCACTACGTACTGCTTCGTGGGAAAGAAACGGTCCGGATCAATTGAATGGGATTTCCGAATACATCAATTACTTTCGGCTATCACAGAACTTATGAAAAGACATTTTGTCATATATTCAATATAAATCTTTTTGATAAACCAATACGATATTTTATTCATTTCCTGCTATTTCTACTGAATATTTGACCTATTTTTCAACTATCAAGGGGATGTTTTAGCGAATGCTTACTCCAGATTTAAACGTACGCTTAAAAGGATCAATACATTTTCCTAGCTTTGCTGATCCCCCTGTTCTATTCGTGAATGAAAAAGCCTGGCAAAGGCTTGTTTATTCGTACTGAAATTTGTCTCTACCACCCATGAAAGTTATTTTGTTCGATTTTATATTTTTTGTGTGTAAACTATTCATAACCCGCACAAGGAAACGGTTTTGAAGTCTATCAACTTAATAAACTTTCTGAGTTGTTTGATCAATTGGAAAATTTTGTAAACGGCTGGAGGTGCTCAACAGAGAAATATCTTAAATATATTTTGAAGAAAGGTAATATTAGCTTGCAAGGTAAATATTACGCAATTTTCCCGCACTTCATTTCAGTGGTTCATCTGTACATTTCAGTGGTTCGTCTTCAAAAATCATTTTTACTTCATATGTCTCTTTTGTTGGTGATGACTTCTGATAAAGTGTCTGATCACCAGCAACTTTTAGTTGGTGTCTTTTCGCATCGATCTTATTTTCATCTATTTTTTTTCGAATACCTTGCTAAATTGTTTGATATCCAATGGATCCATTCGTAATATTCCTCATTACGTGTTTAATCTTCTGTCTTAACTACGAAAGAAAGTTTTTATATATTTTTATTTGCTAATGTGTTCCTACTGTGCACACAAGAAACTTTTTGAAGTTTATTAACCGTATAGACTTTTTGAATTCTTTGGTTAATTGGAAAACTTAGCAAACTGCTGGGGGTGGTCGACAGTAATTTTTTTTTCCAAAACATCGGCTGTTGCCAGGAGTTGTTTTGGTGTAAAAGTGTAATAGTAGCTTAAAAACTCACTATATCGCACTTGAAATTGTATAAAGCAGAGTAAAAAATAATAGAAAATATCGCCAAGTGGAGAAATTCTGTACTGATCTACGATAATTGCACTGTACCAGTTGCATAATATTATTATCGGTTTTTTGAATTGAGAGATCTAATAAATACTGGCATGTAGAAACTAGTCTATTTACAATTTTCATATGGAGTGCCACCTACTAGACGATGAAAGCAATTAAAATAACGTCCTTGAATTGTAATAGTTTTTTTTTCTGATAATCAAGAGGAAGCCGACAATTCACCGGTAATTACACCGAAGCATGTATGAAAAGAGTCTACTCAGCCTTTTATTTTCCTTGGCCGCTTATCAAAATAATATTGCCTGATTGAACGTAGTGATGACTAACGTGGAAGATGTTATCCTCGTTGTACTACAAGATATGTTATCTGCTTGTTTCATTGAGTCGGTTTACATGGTGAAATTGTGTCACCATCTATTGTTTGAAAGGAAACTAATACACTACCTGGAGAATACAGATCAAGCACACTGCAGATCCAAGCTAACCCGTATTGGAATAATTGATTGTGGGCCAAGCCAAATACAAACATAATGGCGTAATCTGGTTTAGAAGCGATACGACAATCATTGTCAGCATTGTGATACTGAATGAATGATAAACTGTTTGCCGTGTCTCTAATAGAGAGTTTACATTTGCTTTTTTTACAAATCTCATACGCTTAAAAATAAAAGCAAAATTATTCTTGATCTTTATTTCAGTAGCATTTACATGTTTTATCATTACTGTGTTTACACCACCGATAAATAATTTCATGTATTACCAAATCATTAAATCAAACTTTTTAAACTTTCAGAAACATTATAAACCTTTGGAATGCGATTTGATTGACAAAACACAATAAAGGTCGAATTTTAAATTTGATATATTAAATTAGTTTGAACTTGTGAAATGGTGATGACATGACGGCTGAAGCAATGTGAAAAGTTGACATTTTACACACAGGAATATAAAACGAATAAAATTTTAAAGAGGAAAACTTCAAACGGGGGACTCGTTTGTTCAAACCATACAAATATAACACAGCATAGCTAAAAAGGATATTAGTTTAGTATTTCAGACATACTACATAGGGGTTGTATTTTGACATTATTTTAATTATAAACATTAAAATACATGGAATCGACATTCACAATTAAATAGAATTTAAATTAAATTTTTTCATGACACATCTGATGAAAGGTGTTTTGGTTCCCTTTTTTCCTGAACAAAACTCAGTATATGTGTACAACAAAACATTGTAAAAATATATTAACAAACTATAGTTTATACATTCTATTATTGAAAAATAATAATAATACGATAATTATGCAGTACTGTTAAGACACTGTTTAATGCTGATAATATTCGACAAAATACGATTATTACATATCACATTTCATTATGAGAAAAAAATCAACTTCTGCAAAGCATCACGTGTAACAACGGGTCATAGGCGTGTAAGCCAGAAGATCCTTCGATTTGTTCCCGATTGTTAGCAGATGCACGGGAGGAGCTGTAGTAGCAGCTGCCCTTTTTGTAAGAAAAGTATGGTGTAAGTTTTACCACCCTAAATCTTTTAAGAACCGAGTGAATTTGTATAAAAAGCAAAGCGTTTTAAAGTTAGTTTAAAGGTAAAGTTAGAAAAAAAGAAAGAAACAGGAATTGGATGAAGTGAGTTGCACTCTTGTAAAAACCTCTTCATTTCTTCCTCTTACATTCTCTCTCACTTTCACACTCACTGTTTCCATTTTTCTCTCTCAATCTATCTATTGCTCTTTATGTCGTTAAATATTAGAGTAATAGAAAGTGTTTGACCAAAATCTTTGTCTGTAAATAAAATCGTATATATTCATTTATTCTATTTCTTTCTCTCTCTTTCGTTATTTCTGACAGAATCTCTCTCTCTCTCTCCCTCTCTCTCTCTCTCTCTCTCTCTCTCTCTCTCTCTCTCTCTCTCTATCTATCTATCTATCTATCTATCTATCTATCTATCTATCTATCTCTCTCTCTCTCCCTCTATCTATCAATCTATTTCTTTATTTCCATCCGACTCTCTCTCTCTCTCTCTCTCTCTCTCTCTCTCTCTCTCTCTCTCTATCTATCTATCTATCTATCTATCTATCTATCTATCTATCTATCTCTATCTCTCTCTCTCCCTCTATCTATCAATCTATTTCTTTATTTCCATCCGACTGTCTGACTCTCTTTGTTCTCTCACACTCTCAATCGTTCTATCTGCATCTCTCCTTCCTTCCCTCCCTCCCACTTTCTCTTTATCTATCTCTCTTTTTCTCACTCTATTTATAGTTATATCTGCCACTATCTCTCTTTCTCGCTGGCTCTCTCCCTCTTTCTTTTACTGTCTCTCGCTGTCTGTCTATCTATCTGCCTGAACATTTAGACAGGCTATTTCGTAAGCATTTGGTTTGCATCCTTCTTGTCTTTTTTCATTTCGATGTGAACCTACAACCAATTTTATCCCGAAGTTGTTCGAATATATATTTTAAAATATATGTGTTTTATATGATGCATATGAGCAGACACACAACACACACACACTGATTTTCACACTGAGAGAGAGGGGGGAGAATTGAATTGAACATTTTATTTATAAAAAGCTCGCAAAATTAGCTTCAAAAGTCACTCTTGCATTATGTAAAATGTATATATTTCAAAATTTATATCTGAACAACTTCGCGTTAAAGTGCGATGAAGGTTCACATCGAAATAAGGAAGAAATAAGATAGATACAAACCAAATGTTTAGTAAATAGCCTGCCTAATTGTTTTTGATCGAACGGACAAGGATCGTGCTTTTGAACCAGTTGCAAGATGCCATTTCCTACGGTTATCACTAATTCAAAGGATGCCCTGTCTTGGGATCTAATCCAATGAGTCAGTCGCAGTTGACTACGCGAATAAACCGTCCAGAAACGTCTGTACTTTTCACTGATATAAACCGCTTTGAAACTGGTTCAGTTTTATTTTCGTTCGCCTTTCAAAAATGTTTACTAAGTTCGAGGCGTAAATAAATTTCCAACGCTTCGCTTCAGAAAGGACTGCCTTTGATTTGTTTAACAAGACATATTTACTTTTCTTTCACTTCTTTTTATCCTATAGTCTTTTTAAATAAGAAAAGACATTTAAATTTAATTTTACAACTACCAGCTCATACCAGTTTGATTTAGTACAAAGACAATATATTTAAAAACTG
The DNA here is from genome assembly GCF_000648675.2 of Cimex lectularius. Taxonomy (NCBI): domain Eukaryota; kingdom Metazoa; phylum Arthropoda; class Insecta; order Hemiptera; family Cimicidae; genus Cimex; species Cimex lectularius. The sequence continues at coordinate 294,407 of NW_019392798.1, forward strand.
AACTTCCAACGGGTTAAAAACGGGCAGAGAATGCGTACAGCCGGCTTTAATTTGTAAAAGGGCCAAATGGTGGAGTTTACGATGTTTGCACTCGATACGTAACATCTGGTACTTCTCTGAAACTTAGAAATGATATTACTTAGGCTAGCAGGTTCTAAAGGTTAATTGTTGAACAATAAATTATAGAGCAGATTGATTTCAAAGGTTTTGGAACTAAAATTTTAACGTTGAATCTATTCCCATTATAATCTATTAATTCAGCCCATTTTTAAAATTGGCAGAATTTATTTTCTACAGTTCATAGATTATTATTTTTAAAATATATATTTTTATCTTTAAGGCCTTTTAACAGTTTTATTTTTATATATTTCTTTTAAGACGGAATATGTCCTGTTTTCAACAGTTTTTCTCGGTTGCTTGGTTTTTCAGTTTGTTTAAGTTGACAAATCAACAAAATCAATAAAATCTTCTAGCAGAAAACATACAGTTACATTATTTACAAATAAAAAGAGGTATCTCTGTGTGGAATCTCCGACCGGTGAGTTAACCTAATTTCCATTGATTTTTTAACCTCTTTTTTCATCCCTTATAATTCATCATTCACAAATAAAAAGAGTAAGAATAAATAAGTTCGGTCGCACTGTTAATTTGAAGGGCGCCCTCGCGTAGAAAAATAGTTTACCCGCACGCCCGATGTTTGAATGCATTTAATAGAAGCCGACAGCTCACCATTTGTTTTAAGTTGGTAAAACTGCATGCCTCGCACCGGCTGGCCGACCCTCTTTCGCCCTGAGTCGCGCTTGTGTTTTTATGACTTTTCCTACGGCTTTCCTCGCCCTTGTCTTTCCGCCTCTTCCTGTTTTTCCGGTTCTCACTCATTATGCCGACAACCACGTGAGTGCCGGTCCTGGAACCCGAAGCATCGAGGAATCTCTGTGTGGAATCTCCGACCGGTGAGTTAACCTAATTTCCATTGATTCTTCAACCTCTTTTTTTCACCCCTTATTATTCTCCCCTTTCTTTTTAATTAATATTTACAAAATCCGCTACGTATATTTAATGGTCCGCTGGTCAAAGATTTAATTGTATTTATTGTCGGCATAATTAATATTTGAACCTCGTCGGTACTTTTCGAGCCTCGCGTACTGCCCGAAAGGCTACGAGCTACGACTTGCTATATCGTGACAACTCGTTATTTGTTTTTCCCGTTCAATTTCAAGTTCGACTAGTTAATAAAATGTTTAAATCTTATAACTTCCTATCGTAAAGGTTTTTTCAATTTGTTTGCGTTCTAGATGTCTTAAGAAGTAATATACAAAAAAACAAACAGTACAATTAAAATATATATATTTGATAAGCAAAGTACGCTGTATATATATTTTTACAATATTTGGGTTGGAAAATTATTCGTACGTATTTCTTGATGTAATTTGAGTCGCTTTTTGGGATTTTTTTTAAGTTCACGAGGTTTCTTTACATACATAATATCCTCACTCTCCGTCGGCGTAAGGTATTCTACATCTTCTTCAATTTAAGGTCAGTGAGTGTTGCAAATTCTACCAAGAAATATTAACGCAGGAATGACATTTATAGTATACTACTGAATTTAAGGCAGAAAGTAATAAAAATAGATAGTCTTTCCAATTTTTTGTGTTACTGTGATAGCTCTTACGCTTTGCTGAATCACGGAGATGTGGTGATTAGCTTGTGGATAGTATGAGATGTGGTGAACGTATGTTTTATAAAATTATATTTAAAATATACAATACTTGTTCGGTCATTCTGTCAATTTCGAGGGCCGCCTCCCGAAGAAAAATAGTTTACTCGCGCGCCCAATATTTGAATGGGTTTAATCAAAGCCGACCGCTCACCCATTGTTTTAAGTTGGTAAAACTGCATGGCCCCCCCGGCTGGTCGGATCGCTTTCGCCCTGTGCCGCGCTTGTGTTTTTCTGACTTTTCCTACTGTTTCCCTCACCCTTGTCTTTTCACCTCTTCCTGTTTTTCCGGTTAACCCTCTGTTATGCGGACAACCACGCGAGTGACGGTCCTGGAACCTGAAACATCGAGGAATCTTTGTTTCTGTGGAATCCCCGACCGGTGAGTTATCCTAATTTCCATTGATTCTTTAACCTCTTTTTTCACCCCTTATAATTCTCTCCTTTCTTTTAATTTAATATGTACACAGCCTAATACGTAAATATGGTCCTCCGGTCAAGGATTTAGTTATATTTATTGTTGGCATAATTATTATTATTTAAACCTCGTCTCGTTATATTTTTTTGCGTTCAACTTAAACGCCGAATAGTTCATAAAATTTTTAGTTCATAAATTCAATTTGGGAACTTTCTATCTAAAAGGTTATTCTCATTTGATTGCGTTCTAGGTGTACTAAGGAGTAACAATGGAAATAATAAAAGATCAATTTAATTTAAATCTTTCATAAGCAAAATAAGCTGCATTTAGTTTTTTCGCATATGCTGTACCGAAAGTTACAACGATAGAGAATTATACCATAATGACCACTTATTGTTTACTTAATGTACTTAGTTTCGAACAAAATATGCATAATTTAATTTATCTCTCGTTCTCGTTTTACATTTAAAAGATCAACATTCTTCAATTGATTTAACAATTTCAGTAGTGCAAACAGCACTGAAAATGTCATTAGCAAAACTAAATGCCGATGTTAAACGTATGAAGAAATGTTTCGCTCGCGTGCAAGCTGTTTACAACATTGCAAAACAATTAAATCCTGGCAATTTTCCACTTCTTTTTGGTTCGGTTGGACGAGATTGAAGAATACAAGTCTTTCGATCGAATCCAGGATGAAATTCTGCCTATGAAGAAGGTTGTCGAAGAAAAACAATGAACTGTTACAACCGCCTGGGCCGCCTCTTAGTTTGATGAAATATTTTTCTTGGTCAAAGATGTCACAGTTCAACGTTCCCCGAAGACTGATCCAGAAGATCAACCCTCTTCGATGTCTAATAAACAGAAACTTCCCAAAATTAATGTAAATATATTTTTCGGGGATTTCCAAGAGTGGCCGAACTTTTTCTCATTGTTTACATTTTTGATTCTGGCCAATAAAACCTTGTCAGATTCAGGAAAGCTTCACTATTTACCTTCCTTATCTATCAGAAGTATTTTGTTTGAAATATTAATGTTTCCGTATCAAGATTAATTCGCAGTTATTTTTCTTTTCGTTGTAACAATCATATTGTCAAACCAAGTGGTCACCTCATTCATCATTTAACTTAACATGCTTCCACGGAGAACCTCGAATTTATTAATATATTTTTATTCAAAGTTAATTTTGGGTGGGCGGTATGTTCGGTTGCGCTGTTAATATCGTGGGCCTCTTCCCTAAGAAAAAGGGTTTACCAGCGAGCCCTCTGAATGCGATTAATTGAAGCCGACCGTTCACCCGTTATTTTCAGAGCGTAAAACCTCATGATCGCCTTACGTCCCGGTTGTAATTTTTTGACTTTTCCTTCCTTACCCTTGTCTTTTCACCTCTTCCTGTTTTTCCGGTTAACCCTCCGTTATGCGGTTGTGCCAGTCCTGGAACCCGAAACAATGAAAAATCTCAGTGTGGAATCGCTGACCGGTTAGTTAACCTTATATCCGTTGATGCTTTTACCCCTTTTTTCACCTCTTACAATTCTCTTTCCTTTTAATTTTACAGAGTCCGCTACAATACTCGATAAAATAAATAACAATAACTATTTAAGAAAAATAGTTGTAATATTTATGTCAGATTAATGAAATTACACTATTAAAAGGATTTTTTTATAGGAGAGAATACAGAATTAATAAACAAATAGTTTTTATTTATTTTTATGTTGTTTAGTGAAGTTCCACAATTAAAAAAGGTTTTTAAAAGAAAATACAGAATTAATAAAGAAATAGTTTTTATTTATTTTTATGTTGATTAATGAATTTATACAATTTAAAAAAATTGTGGGAGAGAATACAAAATTAAGAAAGAAATTAAACCATAAATGTATTTAGAAATCATAATTGCCCATATTAATTATTTTAATTGATTATACGATTCATCTAAGGTCTTGGTTCAGTTGAAAAAGCTAGTGCGATCCCGCTCGTGAGTTTTCATTTCAACTAAGACCTTAGTTAAAAAGTACAATTAATTAAAAAAAATGGTTGTTAAAATTGCTTAAAATGGTTTGTAACACAGAAATTGAATTCTAGAAACATATATGGCGCTGGTAGTTTTAATTTCATTAATTGTTATTATTATATTGTTTTCTCGGATGTAAGAATATTGTGTGGTTTCAACTGAATTGTACGCTCTGGATGTTTTATAGATTGTATTGAAAATGATACGTGGTTAAATTTTTGTTTCACCTTATAAGGACGAGAATATTTTGCACAAAAATAAGCTTTTATGTGTTTTGATTTGTTAGAACGTTCGTTTAAAAAAAGATAATATTGAAAATATACAATACTTGTTCGGTAGCTCTGTCAATTTCGAGGGCCCCTCCCGAAGAAAAATCGTTTACCCGCGCGCCCAATGTTTGAATTGGTTTAATCTAAGCCGACCGCTCACAAGTTGGTAAAACTGCATGGTCGCCCCGGCTGGTCGAACCGCTTTCGCCCTGAGCCGCGCTTGTGTTTTTCTGACATTTCCTCCAGTTTTCCACACTTTTGTCTTTTCGTCTCTTCCTGTTTTCCCGGTTCACCCTCGTTATATCGACAACCACGCGAGTGACGGTCCTGGAATCCGAAACATTGAGGAATCTCTTTTTGGAATCGCCGACCGGTGAGTTAACCTTATTTCCATTGATTCTTTAACCCCTATTTTCGTACCTCTTATAATTCTCCCCTTTATTTTTGATTTTACATTCACACATTCCCCTACATACACTATATGTTTTTGTACGAAAATTGTACTCATGGTAGAATCGGAAAAAGGATGGTACTCAGTACTTAATTTGTCACCTGTAGGCCGACTGCTTAATTCCGGGTGGTACTACTTTCGCATTTAGATTATAAACCTGTTGAAAAAGCCATTGTTAAGAAGTGGTAGTCTGAAGAAGCCCAGCCAAGAAACTTTTTGCATTGTGCGATGTTTCTTGCCTGTGAACAAAACTTAAATTCTGTTTATCAAAACCTCTTAATGGACGATCTTCTGAAACAAATTTATACCAGAACTCCTTCAAAATTACCCGAAGTTAGATTTTTTATAATACATTTCTCCAGTATCTCAGCCTTGCTGCGTTTTATTGACCGTCTTCAAGTGTTAATATTATGGAGGTAAATCTATTTTGTCGCTGGTGACAAATTTTTTTATGTTAGTTTTTTGTCTCTTGGATTTTGGAGGGTTGACGGGCATATTTCGAGGTGACATTCGGCTCTCGAAGAAGGGAGATCGTGTGGAACTTTTTCTTTTTCCGATTCTCTGACTATGTTGTTTTCGTTTTTGTCGCCCTTACCTTTTAGCTGTTGGTAAATGGTAGAAACATTGGTTTATCATTGTAAATTGAAATTTAAATACCATCAGTATAGTACGATCATTCTCCCCTTCATATTCTTAGAGTTTTGAAGTTTGCAGTTCTTCATCTTCAATAATCACGTGGCGTTCCATATGGCACTCCACATTTCAGAGGTTCTTCCTAGCTCGAGCCACAAGTTTCTGGAATTCTCATCTTTTTTCAACCCGCAATGCTGCCTCTCGTACCTCTTTTAAAATCCACCTGTACCAATATCACATCTCCAATACTCTAGAGACAACATAGTTCACAATGTTAGTAGCTGCTTTTGCTGCATTAGAAAGTTTGTTACCTTTCTTTTTCAACTTTTAAGTTAACAGTATGTGATTATGTTCACAAAAGACAGAATTCTTTATTATTACTACTTTTCCCTAAATCCTTATTATTGCTTCTATTTTTTATATTTTGTATTATATTATATTTTGTGATTTAGTTCAAATTTTTTACCTAATGTTAACGTCAAACCTTCAGTAATTCAAGTGCCAAATTTGTAAATAATTATGTGACGTTTTTGTTACACTTATGGGCCTCTAGTTCCAGAATAAAGTTTCTCTCTCTCTCTCTCTCTCTCTCTCTCTCTCTCTCTCGCATTATGCTCAAAAAAAGATATCATACAACCAAGAATGACAATAAATATTTTAATTGGTTGAAACGGTCATTATTTATTGAAAATTTTTCTGTCGTTGTTGTTAAAAGGCAAGCACATTATTTTTTCTTCACGCTTATGATACTGTTTTATTAAATATACCGTTACATAATTAATGTTATTTGCCTAAAGTAAAAATTTCGTTCTGTCAAAATCCTACGTGTTAACTGTAATTTTGATCGAAAAGTGAAAAAGTTATCGCAGGGCAGATAAAAACTATTTAACACATGTAATCTTTCATACACAAGTATTATTTTCTATGAATCACCTTGGATTAAACGACTCATTGTTGTACGTCGTGCAGAACCAGTAAATCACATTGGGAGTGCAATGCTACTTCGAGCAATGGCCTAGTTGTAAAAGCATTTCATTATTGAAAAAAAAATCTCTGTGAAATTACTGAAGGCAGTTGGAATCACACAAGACGACTTAATAAACAAAAAACCGAACTGGGGGGCGGCGTTAAGTACGTTCAGCAAAAACGACATATTTAGATTACAGATGTAGAAACAAACCACTTGGGTTTCGCTATACGAATCAACTAAATGATATCATATCTGCAAATTAACTTTAAGTTAAAAGTTTCGGAAACCTTATCCATAAAGTATTCTATTCTTTGATATTAATTCAAAAATTCGTTTGTTTTTATTGACCGATTTGAAAAAGAAAAACCCAATTCCACATTCACTTTCTTGTTTGAACAATAAGGGCATTTTTAAAAGAAGCACAATGGGTGGTCGAGCAAAAGGAACGACAGCTCCACACAATTAAGTCTTACAAGTTTAATTAATTGATTTAGAGCTTTGTTAATTAACTCAGGGACCAATAAGATGCCGTTGGTACCACGTTTCAATCTCATTGTATTTCATCCAGCGTACGTATTTTAAAATAAATCAAGCATTACCCTATATATAGCCTGCAATCAATAGGATTCGATCTTGTCATATCCAAATACGAATGTTGATGTAAGTCTGACCTGTTATCATCGAAAACTATCCATTAAATTGATTCCAAACACTAAGAAGAATGATTAGGGACGGGTACGTCTTATTAATCGTATTGTTGTTTTATAGTAATTTTGTATTCATGTTTTTAATATGCTTTTTCAATTACAAAAAATGTGTATGTGGAAATATGTTGATTAACAATTATTTATGTATTGAAACCTTTGTTGACTAACTCTGGAAGCAAGATGTCGTGATTACCACGATTCCAATCGCATAGTATTTTAACAAGCATATGTACTTTAAAACAAATTAATTCAGATCCTATTTGTAATCTAGAAACTAATGAATTTCGATTTAGTCGTATCCCAATACAGATGCTGACATAAACCCTCCTTGCTATGGTATTGCTTTGATCCCAAACAGCAAGAAGAACGATAAGGATTGTTACGTCTTGTCTTGTTTTTTCTTTTCTTTTTTAATATATAAGAAACAGCAAGGGAAAAGAATTGTTTTTTTGTCCAACCTTTTATGATTAATTCCATGATGATAATATTACCACTGTTTAAAACTCATTGTATTTTATCAAGCGTGTCTATTTTAAAATAAATTAAGCCTGCGCCTATTAATAGCATAGAAACTAATGATATTCGATTTAGTCGTATCCTAATACAATTGTTGACATAAGCCCGACCTGTTATCGTTGAACTATCAACCATTAAATTGATTCCAAACATCACGGAGAATGATTAAGGAGGTTACATCGTAAAATTATTTATAAATACTTTTTGCTGTTTTGTATAAAAATTTCGGATTTATATACCTACCTTAAATTATTTTAAATAAACTTTATATAGATTTGATTTATTTTTTAAAGGACGATAGCCAAAAGAAAAAAAAATTCCTACAGCCTCAACTGCCACTCGATTACAATTATACATTTGGATTAAGCTTAAATGCAATTCATTACATAATTAAAAATTTCGGGAGACGTATGTGTTAAGCCAAACAAGGGTTCAAGCGGTTGGATGTTATTTGACCGCTTTAAATCCTAATTTATAGGACTGGGTGCAAACATTCAACGCGAGCTGATGAGGTTTCCGTGTTTTATCCATGTGTTTATTCAAGTTTTCAATGTTCAGCAAATAGAAAACACAAAATTTACTACTCTAGACGGTCTAAACTGTAATATTTCAAGTGGCAGTAGCTTATTTTTTGACGTACCGCAGTTTCATCGGACTCGCATTAAAGAAATGTTAATAAAAGTATAACAAGACAAATTATTCTAGGATGCAAAAAATATGAATAAAAAGCAAATTTTATACACCAAAAAAGGCGTTATGTCGAGAGCAGGCATTGTTTGATCCACCAACATCTATAAACGAAATTTAGAGGACCTTGACTTAATTTCATTCTTCTTTTTGGATAGGTCAGTTTCATTTCTTATTCGTTATAATTATTTTATTGAGAATTCCAGCTGTTTTTAATACCTAATATAGTTAATTCTTTTGTGTTCAATGCCATCTCAATGCGGAATGAAGTCAGCTCGGCTTGTAGCAGAAAAGATATTAGTTCAATTAGGCAGAGTAAATAGGCATAACGGTGACGTTACAAAGTGGTCGCTTCCTTTGACCCAATCTATCTAAATAGATCCGAGGTTATTTACTTAAATGACGAGAATTGAAATTAATATATAATGGAAAGAATGTTTCTGCAATGTTTTTGCATTTAACAGCTCCCATTGAGGTTTTTACCTTGCTAAAGAACATTTAAACATGGTCATTTGTAATCGTACTATGCAAAATCTCTTTGAAAATAATACTCGAAACTGTTCTATCGTACGTGAATTACTCATCATAATATAATTTAAACTCTCTTGACTTGTGTGGCAATGCGCGAAGAAATCAACAGCAATGAAAAAAAGCACAGAAATTGTTGTGAACAAACAATATAAAAACATTAAAAGTGTTTTAGGCATTAGGAGATTATTCAGTAACATAGGTAAAAAACTTAGATGGACATCAAATAGGACTAAGAAATTTTAATTAGATTCAGAGTGTTTAATTCTGTTCCCGCCTATATTTAAAAAAATATTTTATATTATTGGGGCGTTTTTGGGCAAAGCCCAGAGACACCTAAGGTTTTATTTTTTGTCAATTTCTCATGAGGCAAAAAGTTTCATCAAGTTCTCCAGAATACACGGATACGAATAGGGGTTTAACTATTTCCAACGGCAAGATGGTCATACTTATACATATATTGTTTTGGCTTACAGGCGCCTTTTTGTTTTCCGCAAGGTATATGGGAAGTGCGTCTTATCTTTTACTCAGTCTGCTTCTGTATATTGTCCCTAACACTGCGTTTTTCTCCATATCACTTTTTTCTCTAAATTTTATCTCTACTTTTTCGCGATGGTGTTAACTAAAAACATGTATTTCTCTCCATTCTCAACGGTTAGGTTGATTAAGGTGATTAATGAAGCGAGGACTTAAGATCCTGTTTTCAGAGGCAGAGGGACCACCCCAAGCAAATCCTCAGTCCTAGGCAAGTGGCAGAACGTCGTCTGAGTTATTAGACTTCAACCACTTTTCGGCTGAAAACCCCTTCAGGCAGTAAAGCACAGTTTTTGGGAATGATGGTGTGGGGATGGAATAAGGCTGCTGTAAAATGGTATAAAGGGTAGAACAAAGAATAGGGAGCAATAGGGAGGCGCCGGTTTATAGTTGTCTCATATCTGAGTGTTAGGCGGACCTCGCTCCTGAAGCAGGGTTAGATTATTAGATAAGGTAATAACGGGTGGTGAATGCTTTTAAGTTTATAAAGGATGGCTAGGTGCCAGACCATCGCAAAAGCCTGGGTCACATCCAGGATCGCACCCAAACAATATTTATGTTAGTCAACGACTCTGAAACCACGCAGGATCGTAGAACGACGAAGTGTTTATGTTTTACACCAAAATACTATTTTTAGAGTAGAAATGATCAAATTTCCAGTTTTATCATTGATTTGGTTAGAATTATTATTACAATTATAATACTTTTACAAATTCAAGATTAATTTCGTTTAATACCCTCAATTAGTATCCTGTAGCGTTATCCTCGTTGATATAAATGCAAATAGTGCTTAAAGGAAACGCCCGTGAGACGGCTTAACCTTGGTGTTTTCCATTGTCGTGACACAATCAGTACTTATGATGAATATAATTGATTGTTATGACATTGAGAGAACGGAGAGGGCACAATGGCGTGAATGACTTAACGATTTGTACATTTCTTTTATTGCTGAACATTCCCATTGAGAACAACACCCCTAGGCAAGAAATCGGCTTGCACAACAGGTTCAAATCCATGATGCAAAATAAGTAGTAAATAATTAGTGTGAAACCTTGGTGTTTGATTTCTGCTATTATCAAACTGCAGTGGATAGATCTTGTTTTGTAAACATTTTTGGTATTAACCACCAAATTATATTACATTTAAAGCAAAAAGATACTAAATAAAAGTTTACATCACAGTTTTGTTTTGTGTTGTCAAACCGGAAAAGTTCGAGCAACAAGTTCAATTGGACTTATCGTTTTGACTGAGGGCACACGTTGTTAATCTCACTTAAAACTACCGTCGTAAAATAGACTAACTCGGTCGACATCGTACCGAAACTAGCAAAAACGACACATCGCTATGTCCAGGGGGTTGCCGTGTCTTCTTCATTATACGTGGAGCAAAGCTCACATGATAAATCATAACTATTCAAGCACACATCTTAAAAGATAACACCCGTATTATATAAACGTCCATTTATAATTCTTTATCTGTCACAGCCATAAATTTTAAGTATCGACCGTCGACGTTTTAGACTATCGGACGGTATCGCATTTATCTTTATCATTTTGTGAGTTACGAAAAACATAAAATTTCACTTTCTATGAGCATAAATGAACAATATGTTTTTTCATATTTAAATAGCATTTTTAAACTTTCATAGTACTACCTGTCAGTATTAAAAAGTATGAATACATGTCGGAATCTTTTGCCATTTACCAAAATTAGAGGCTCAAATTGTAAAAGAATAATCTATAGTTTTTTTAATGTAGTGCTCCTTTTACGCCGTTTGAATATTGTGTAATTCTTATTTTGTTAGTGAAACTTGTTTTTCCTATTGGTATTAAATATATTCTCATACGTGATGTAATTTTATTTGTATACTCCTATCTTTTTTAATAATTAGAACACTTACTTGATTTTTTACGTAAGTCAAAACTTTGTAAAAAGAGGTAGGTACTACAAAGTTGGTACAAAGGTATATCCAGCCCCTTAAAAGCCTTTATTTAAAAATTAATAAATTTAAAAATTGCTCTTCTAAATATAACGTCACATTTTCGCTATTTTTTGTTTAGAAAATACTATGACCTATTCCACACGGTTTACGAAGTGCCGTCCTTTAAAATGCGGCAGGAACCCCACCGGTCTTATCACATGGAGCACAACTATCTTTGTTTTTATTTATTTTAATTTTGCCTGAGCCAACCGCAACATTTGTGCTACACTGCTATATTATGGCTATTTTCTTTTTAACAGTCATACAGTCCATAAAGGTCAAAGTCAATAGCTCTGCCGTCTGAAACAAGCTCAAAGTGCAAAACACCATCATAGTTCAGCACAGCATGACCTTTTTTCCAAACTGGTGAATACTCACAGGTCAGGGTTATTTTCATTTTTCAAAAATATACCCTTTCTGATGCTAAACTGTTCTTTTATAATTTTTTTGTTTTTTTGTTTTGTTTGAGGGGGGTATTGTGAAAATGCCAACACGCAGTTTGACTTATTCTTCTGATAAATAAATCATGAACAGTGGGTGACAATCCAATACTGGTAGACTTGACTAGACGGTCTTACACTCTTGAGTAATTCAGCATAATCAAGAGAAGTGCGTGATAATTAAGAAAGATGTTTTAGCATAAAAGCTTCTTCCATTGGAAACAAGCCTTACCATGATGAAATGTTTACCTAACACGGCAGAGCTTTCTTAAACTCCTTTTAATAGTACCTCAAAAAATAGTAAATTCTTATTTTATTTTTTAATAAAATTTGCATAAATCATTGCTCTGTATATTAAAAAAATTAATCAAATGAAATCATCAAACATCTTCAATGCAACTAACCATTATGGGATAGGACTATGAGGTTCAACCAAGCCTTATAATTTCCGCAGAATACTTAAATCCAACTTCAACGGCTTTTCTATATTTCCAACCGCACCTTCCAAAACGACCTAAATGTTCCCTTTATGAATGAATTCAAGATGCAGCAAAATCCTGCACTAACCTTCAATGTGATCCCTACGTGCAACAACTTTCCTCCAGATCTCTTCCCAACAATCCTTCTTGACGACTATACAAGACAGTGTCCTCGGAGGGGCGAATCATTAAAAGGAATAAATGATTTAAGATTGCTATCATAGATATCTCCGCACAATTTTTTCGTTGCTAATAAAATTAAACTTTTAATAGTTATATATCTGTTACTAACAATTGGTAGTTTTACTTTACTGCGTTTTAGAAGAAATCTTCACCACAAAACATAACGAAATGATAAATTTAATTAATCGTTAAAGTTTGTATAGTCCTGATAATGGTTATTTAACAATCACAAGCTCAGTAATAAATGGATTGGTTTCTGTTATTTTTTCATTCTCTCTTTCAATTATTACATTCATTATGTGCATAAATCGTTCTACTTTCGTACTATCGATTGCTTAATTATTTTCCTCTTTATCACAAAAACTCATTTAAATATTAAATGGATTCAAGAAAGTTTGGAAATATTATGCACATTGTTATAAGGGATAATTTACGTAAGAATATTACAGTATGCCCATTTTGAAATTTCTAATTTAAGAATCTTAACTGAAAGTGTTTCAAACTTCCTTCTATTTTGGCCTATCCTTTTAAATAATATATGGTCCTGACTAGATTAAGGAATTGGCCAATTTGAAATCGTTTCAATTGAAAACAATCTAGTTTACCAAGTTTGAATCTTCTTGAAAACAAAGTTTAATATGAACCAAGGGCTCGGGTAACAATCGAAGAATGTCTCGTGATCTCGGTGATTTAAAAAGACCTGCCCTAGCCGACAAAGTAGATTTACGACGGTGGTAGTTCCACGATTAAGAGAGGGGCACAAAGGTCATTTTTTGTGTGAGGTCCCTATGCCTTTTGGTGTAGTACTGGGCATGGGGCCTCGGGGCAAAGTAGGATCTTTTGTTGCATTCCCTCTCTCGGCCTGGGCGTTCAGAGCACTTGAAAGGAGTAATAAAAAGTAAAAATATATTATGAAGTTTCGTTATCTTCGGACGTCATTAATAACGAACAGTTAGAAGGGATTTGAAGAATCGTCGTCAAAGTCGAACAGTTCAAGCGACAATATGATAAATGACCTATGGAAAACAAGCTGCATGAATAAGTCATTCAACTTTCACGGTTTGAAAACCGAGAATATATGCATTTTCAAACTGCCGGGCGATCGTTTCGTTACCGTTATCGATAATCCGTCTCCAACAGACTAAAGATTTGGCTTAGCTGTCAAAGCCAGCGGGAAAATCGCATATTAAGAACTTTTTTCCAACTCACATCCCCGATAAATTAAACAGGAACTGATTAATTCAGAATTTATATTAGGTAATATTGTGTTATCATCAATCAGCTTTCCAACGACTGAATAAAAAGCACTGACCCTTCTAAAATATTTTATCAATTTTCTTTAACTTTTTTTAAGCTTGCGTGGCCAATTATAACGTGATTCGGTTCAGTTCAGTTTCTATTGAGTCGTCATTTTATCTTTCCACGTTGCAAACTTTCAATGAAAATTGTTCTAACGGATGAATTCGGGTTTAAAAGTTTGATGGGAGTTGCCCTCCTACATCGAGAGCTTTTGAAAAATTATTGCGTTGTTGAGAATGTTAAAAAAATGTATATACAAACATTTTAAAAATATATGTAATAAGTAATAGTATGATAACACAAATATACATATGTAATAGCATAATAAGAGGATATGGATTATGTAAATTTCAAACCGTCATAAGTAATATAGACAACGTTGTTGACAAAACATTAGAGACTGCCTTCAACTAAATTATCTACATTATTAAATTATTATAATCAGATAATGATAATTTATCAAAACAAAACACCAACTGAACTTATTTATTTTTTATTAATTATTATTTAATATAAATATTACCTCTGGCCTAATCTGTAATTAATTTAGATACAGAAAATTCACTACTTAAGGCGAGCAAGTTATCACTAGATTACTTTTATTAACAATCATTACTTTTAAATTTACATTTTATTTATTCACAGTAGAATTTATATTTGGTAAGATAGAGGGGATTTATGGGTAAAGTTGTGAAAAGCCGAAGTAACACGAAAAGTAAATTTCTCGAATAAAATTCAAATTCAGACTATGGACAATACAGACTTTTTAGTCACATTTGACATTTAGAATAGTCTGCTGAAGTATTGATCTCTTCACGGAACACCCCGTATATTGGGTAATAAATTATAACATTACTTTATTTATTATGCAGTCTTTATTCGAATTATACAATCTTATACAGAAATAAATGTACACCCGTCAAGAATTTTAATGACATACGGTCTACTAAGACCGTAAGTGGAAAAATTTATCAAAATATATAATTTGAAGGTAAACTTCAAATTAAAAAAACTAATTCTAGTGCAAATAGAACTTTTCTTCTTCTAATTTACTAAATTAGATAATTAGCGATGTGCACAATAGTAAATCAATATGGCTAATTAATATACTAACTAAAACGAACAAAGAAATACAATTGACAAACTAAAAATAAATTTAAAAAGTTGACTTATGTAAAACTGAGCAATTTTTAGTTGCAATTTCTCAATTATGAACAAATTAAACAATTTGTACTACAAGCTTATCAACAAAGCTGTTATCTCTTTCTCTGATACGCCCACTCAACAAAGTAATTGTATTTCCATCCGTAAAGCAACAGCGAAAAGTTACAAAATAGGAAATTAAGCGTATTGTCACGATTCTGCATTCTAACCAGATAACTGTAATTCTCCCGAATTACTCTAACAAAATGGTTAAACCAACAACTATAGATGTGTAGTTGGTTTTGCTCTTTAGTTTTAAGGGAAATTTGATTAAATATTTTCTATAGACTTTGTTCGTAGAATTTAGAAATTAATCGTCCCTATTAAAACGCGTCTAGCATTAAAGAAGCTTAGCAAGCTTCTTGAGTAAATAGTTAAACGTATTTTCGTTCGCAGCTATGACATCCTTTTCTCTTTGTCCCAAGGTGACAACAGGACAGAAACTCGTCAAGGGTCTGCACAAAGTTTTCCACTTCTGCGACCATATATTTGCCTGGAGAGGGAGAATTTTCAAACTTTCTCATCCTCTTTTACGATCCGCCCTCGATCTTTCTTTCGTAAAACAGTTGTATTTTCCTTTTTTTTCTATTAAGCCTGCACGCTTTGCCGTCAAACCAAAAGAATACTAGTTGAACACGAACATTAATTTAAACAAATACTGTTTTGCCACTAATTTAAAGTAACTATGTTTTAAAAACTTATGTTGAAACTTGACATTTTTTTATAAACATGGTTCATTTTTCATTACTTCATTTATTTTTATCTGAGATATATNTATATATATATATATAGTTACATGTATTATATACAACTAGCAATAGGATTTCAATTTATGATTGTGGCATTACGGTCGTTATAGAAAAAGCTGCCCACTGGCAGCCGCTCTGGATTGATAAAATGATATTAATAATTTAAGAGATATCTTATCCATATTCTTTCCAGCCGCTTACATTGTAGGGAAGTTGTATTTGTGTGTTAGTGTGATTTTTCAATTTACTATAAAAACGTCTGTGATATGTTTATGGCTGAAAAAAACTGTTGGCATGTTGCATCTCTGTAAAGTGTATTATTGGTTTCGTAAAAACGGGCAGAAACAATTAGTCTTAATATTTTGGATTGAAAACTTCATAATCTTTGAATATTGGAATATTTGGCCGATCCATAAGCATGGCACCCGTCCATCCAAATAGGTTTGAGTAGGTATGTGTCGAAAGTTTTAATTTTAATTGTAATTTTGATTGTCACTTGTGTAGGTAATAAAACATTTTAAATCGTTTTTTGATTGTCTGTTTTTTTAATCGTGTGTTGATTCCAAGTTAGTCTTCTATCAAATATAAGTCCTAAATAGTTAACTTTGTCGGATTGAGAAACAAGTTCATAGTGTACGTATATGCTTGGACAAGTCTTACGGCGGAGTGTAAAGGTGATACGTTGTGACGTTGAAGGGCTAAACTTTATTTTCCAAAGATTGATCCATTTTTCAATCGTTGATATGCGGTTCTGTAATATAAGTGAAGTTTGTATAGAAGAGGGATGATTGGTTAATATGGTGATGTATCTGCGTTTGAGGCAGAAGTGCATTCTCATTTGTGGGCATATCAGAAGTAAAAATTGTGAACAACAGCGGAGCTAGTAAGCTAGTATTGTCCCTTGTGTCACACTTGCAAGCACTTCTTCCAATTCAGAAGTTTCTGCTCCGTGGTTTCCTGCGAAAAACCCTCCTAATAAGATAATAAGCCTGGGGTAAAAGTAATTTTAATGTGTATAATAATCCCTCATGCCAAAATTGAAGGCGTGAGAAACATCTAGAAATACTCCAGTCGCGTACAGTTTCTGCTCGAGACATGAAGTAGTGAAATTTGTAACTCTGTGAAGTTGATGAGTAGAGGAATGATGGGTTCGAAAGCAAAATTGATGGTGAGATGTTTGAATTAGCAATAGAGATAATGCTTTTGTAAATTAATTTTTCGAATAATTTAGTAGGAAAGGGTAACAAACTTATTCGACTTATTTATGGGGGCTTTGGAATCATTTTAATGAAACAAATTTTCTATTGTATGGGCACGTGTGTAGTTCTCAATATTGCGTTAAATAAAGAAGTCAGACAGTTATCAAATCATGACCAGGTAATTTTTTTGGGAAGCGGTAGTATTTCTTGTGATACTTGTTTTGTAGTAATTGGTTTTAGTAGCGGATCTATAGGTATAGGTGTCATAAGTGATTCTGATATAAATTTATCGTGTTCAGTATCGATTAAGTAATGAGATTTGAATACCTCGGAGAGATATTTCCCAAATGTTTTGGCCTTTTCTTTATCGGAAACGATCCAAGTTCCATTATCATTCCTGAGAAGAGCTGAGACTAGTACTTCGCCACAGGCTCCCATCCTATATTGACAAGCGTTTTAAATGTGTTTCGTATGATTGTTGTTTAAATAGGTTTATTTCTTTTTCCAATGTATTACAAAGTGTCGTAATTTTATTTGTCAATGATTTGATAATTTAAACCTTGTTTCGTACATAAATTACAAAATTTGAGACAGCTTAACATAGAAATTGTTTCTTGTTAAATATAACATCAAGATAGTAGTACTTGTCAAGATAAAAGTAAAACAATGTACAAACGTACACGATCACTTTTTTTCCGAGGCCTTTTTTCATAAAAGTATTTGTAGACGAGATCCATTGAGAATCTTTGCCTGATAGGGCGATGCATCTAATGCTATTGAATGATCTTCTATTCACCTTTCACCGGCCTTGGCCTAGACCTCAACGTAGGAGTGGCCGAAAGAAGCACGTGGGTAGCAAGTTATATATAGATATTTACATTAAAAAATCAAAAAATTAGTCGAACTAGCAACTAAAATAGACATTTTTATCGTGTGCG
Organism: Cimex lectularius; assembly: GCF_000648675.2. Classification (NCBI taxonomy): domain Eukaryota; kingdom Metazoa; phylum Arthropoda; class Insecta; order Hemiptera; family Cimicidae; genus Cimex; species Cimex lectularius. The sequence goes on from NW_019392798.1 coordinate 312,316, forward strand.
GTATGTTTGACGGTTTTTCTTTCTTAAGTCAAGAAGAAAGCCGCATTAACTAGGAGGAAAAATAAAATATATATTAAGTAACAAGAATGTTTGCACTCACATGAGAGGCGTTGCATCCGTTATCGTTTATTGATTAAAAAACCCATCAAAATGCAGTTTAATTCGTTCTTTATTCTCGTTTTTTAGCCTTTTATTCACAGCAATATTGAATTTAAACAGCATAAAAACTAAACACAGTAACTCATTACAAAATAGGCTAGATTCTGTTTTCATGCAAGGAAAACGTATAGATATAAATAAAAAAGGCAGACCTGACACAGGGAAACAATGTGGGACCTACTGTTTTACCAGATTTACATGTAAGAATATAAGTTCCAAAATGAAATAACAAACTATTTGCTTGTTCGAACGTTAGGAATAGAAATAACAAACACAGCACAAATAGGGGTGGAGTTTTGTGATCCAGCAAAGAAAAACCACACTAGCAGCTTGTTTGAGTTTTGTTATTTGCCTTCTTTCAAATCATAATAAAAATAGAAAAAACTACATATGATATCGGTTGGATTTGTAACTGTGGGGTTCTGCTAAGCCATCTAAAATTCATCGCATCCTACACTTTCAATGATAAATCCTCAGACGAATTGTCAAAGCCTTCGCCCATAACCTCACTACCTATCCTCTCCATCCATCCTAACCCTACTGCTAGAGCCTCCGTCTACACAATCCCAACCCGAGAACCCGCCACGTAATTTTAATCGACGATGGCCTCGAGACCTCCTTGCCTTTTAATCCCACACACTCAGTACCAGCATTGGCTGGTTTCTCAAGGCATGTGTCCAAGTGTCCTCCTGGTGCAGTACTGGTAATAATATTAAGGCTAAAACCGTGTAAAAAAACCTAATGTGATCACATTTTTAATACATATATAATGATTAAAAATTTGGATGTTGGATGTTGGATGTTGGATGCTCATGCAAAACAGAGTTCGTCGTTAACAACTGACCTAATTTAACTAGACCATATAATGCTTAATTTAGAAATGTTACTGAATTTTCGGATAACGTAGATATTTACTGCAATTGGCAGGCAGATTAAAATGTAATTACAAGAACCAAATACCATTAGAAAATAAAAAGTAGAACCAACACTTGTTTTTAATGAACTGACAAAACTTTTTTCGGGTAAACGAACAAATAACTAGAAACAATTGAAACTAAACGGAAAACAACAAGTAGCAAACTCAGATCAATTTACAATTTAAAAACGACGTTGGGTGCTCTAAAATGAATTGGTTAAATGGAAGAATAAACTCTACCTTCAAAAACAGAGCAATCAAAGGTTGAAAATTTTGGTAAACAAAATTTTAAAAAGTGTGGCTAATTAATTTAGAAATCCTTTAATAATTACAACTTATTCAAGGCAAGGTCCAATATTTCAATTAGTAAAGTACTTTAATAAAATATTAATATAATCTTATTTGGTGATTTAATTTACGGTCTGAACAGCGAATCCAATTAAATAGGATCAGATGGGATTATGCGGATTATCTTTTGCATGTTTGTGATTATGAACATACATAAAAACAACTCTATACAGAGGTTGACTACTTTAAACGATTCCCATTTGTCACATATTTTTAAATAGTTTAGTGATTATTTTGTACCGAATTGCTTTTGTAAACAATTCATAGATCAGCCCTGAAAAAACTGGGTACACTTGATCATGGTTACAGATTTCGTTGGTTTCAATGCCGTTTCTCCTAATTACGAACCTAGATAAGTGTTGACCCGTTTACAACGGAAACACGCACAAATCTACCGCTATAAATTACCTCCGGGACATCAGTCTTTTGACGTTTCACGCAAAAAAATAAAATTTGAATAGTAATTTGCGTTGTTATTTGTCTTTTTCATCTTTCCAAAAAAAAAGAATACGTACAAACAAATATTTTCCGGTTGGTTGGGGGGAATGAAATCTGGTTACTCTGGACTACACAGAAGGATCAATATACCCGAAAACTGGAAACGGCTGCTGGAGGTTAATTAAATGGAATATGTTAACTGTATATATATTTTTATTAATTTTTTTTAATATAAATATTTATGCTTTCTGTCTGCAATCTATTAGCATGATTTAAGGGTAGTCGTGGAATATTTTCTTACTAAATTTACTTCAGTAAACTTTATTAAATTGGAATCTGTTTTATTATAAGAGTGATGGTACATTAGTCATGATTTGAAGGAAGCATTAAAAATATTTTATATTTTTATTCAATGCAAATAATAATAAAATTTATTATTTAAAAATAAGATTATGTCAAAAGTATCAAGTAAAATGAAACACAAAGTAGCTTACAAATAAGACTACCACCCAGAAGTATGACTGACCGATAAATATCACGCTCTTTAATATAATATCACAGAAAATAAAGAAAACATTTTTCTATTTTTGTACCGATAAGCTCAACAATAGATCTTTAATTAAGTAACATATATACTTAGATGCGATAATGTAATAAGATAAGTAGGAAAGACTCCGAAGAAATTGGATAACAGTAGCAAGAGAATGTAAGGAATGGAGGCTCTCCAGAGATGCTTAATTTACATAACAGACATTAATTGTGCCTGTAAGAAATAACTCAATATAAAATGAAATATTCAGAAATGTGTTAGGAAAAAGTAAATTTGGGGAAACGTTTACAAAGACTTTATTCATTTACTCCTTGGAATCAACAGTAGACCCATTTGAACAAGTGTTAATTCTCGCATCAATAAAAACGGTTGTTTAATTTACTTCCTGATTATGGAACTTTTGTCACTCCGTTAATAATTGAAAACGAGCGTGTGACGAAAGATAACATAATTAATTCTAGAAAAAGTGGAATTGCAAAAGATAGGACTGATGAAAAAAATAGTACAGTGAAATAAAGCCACTGCAACAGCAATGTGTACATTTTTTTACAATCATGTACAACATAAAAATGTTTTAACATTTATTTTATTTTATTTTTTTAAACACTGAAACGTTTAAACGTTTGGCCGGAAAGTGCCCGCGTAGGTGCCTGGTTTGCAAGGATAGAATAACGGTCGAGCACTTTTCAATTGTAGGAAGCTTGACATAGACAATATTTTGGCATGCCATCGGATCTGCGCGTATAGTCTTGGGGCAGCTAGCGGACAGATCACTGGCCCGGTACCTCAGGTCTATAGAAGTTTGTTTGTGTTTATCCATTTTTGTGTAGGATTTTGGATTATTATTTATTGGAATGAATGTAATTAGCGTGAGTGAAGGGTTCGAGGAACACCGAGTACTCTGGGGTGACGCCTGAAGGGTAAAAGTAAGATTTAGCGAGAATGGAGTGGGTTCAACCCCGCCTCGAGGAATATCGAGTAGAATATTGAGGGATTCAATGTGACCAGACTTATATGTTTCTGGTGATATATGTATATGTGTCGTATGTTTATTCTGTAGGTTGACAACCTGAGGTACAATTGAGAAGCTAGCATTTTAGTATATCGACCTAGTTTTCATATAAAAGCTGAGAGTCAGTAACAAATCGTCACTTTGAAATGGCTGCATGCTGAAAAATACGCGAGAAAGACGACAAAGGAAAGTCAAAACCCACAGAGGGATGGCGATGACCTAAGCTGTTTGTTAGACCCCGAACTTCCCACATTATTATTATTATTATTATTATTATTATTATTAAAAACTCTTCTACAACGAAAACAGTCAGTTTACGAACGGTAATTTTACTCGGGAGAAAATTCTTGAAAAAATAAAAATATTACGTACCTAGACTAACAAGAAAATGCCATTTGAAAGAGAAAGATATCCTCATAGTTTATAAATAATTCCTACATCATACTATCCCTAAGTGCCTTTATGCAATGCGAGCGACAATTTATTTTATTAGCTTATTGTCTCCTGGTGGTTTAAATCTACACGCCTGCTATTTGAATCTACACATTTTATTTAATAAGCCACTGTCTTATGAAACTCGCTATAATAAATTTAATTAATGGACCCTATTTTAATACCAAAAATCTGCTCGAAAAATATAAATAACAAGTTAGTACTTGTGTTAATCTATACGAATTAATTATAGTATGGTGGACATAAATGTTCTAATAAACTAATATCAATTTTTAAACAAAATTTTTAAGCTTTTAATAAGTAAATGTATTAATATTAATAATAATAAAGCTACTTGGGGGGCGTCGGTGGCCGCAACGGTTTAGGCGTTGACACGGTGCTCATCACTGTAAGGTAAAGGTCCCAGGTTCGAATCCAGCGGCCCTGCATTCGAATCCGACATACTTACAAATGGGCTTTTTTTCAAAGACACCGGCACCCCGAGGGTTGATATAACCTCTGCTGTTGCGAACCCCCGTAAAAAAAACGGATTTTATTAAAGGCTGATTTCAAAAGGTCATGTTAACTATTCAATAAAAATATTATCCCAACTCGACTAATTTAGCTAATAAGAAAAAGACAAACTTAAAAATAAAACCACTGTAAATTCAATTATTTTCTGTTTATGATATTCAGAGTAATTTTTTTAATATCGAGGCAAAGGATCGAAACAAAATTAATTTTTTTTCAATTGTGTCTTGTGATAATAAGTACCGATACACATTTCGACAACCAAACTGAACACATTATAAAAAAGAAATGAACTATTTCTTGATATGCAGTAGTAAAACTAAATGTATTTTTATAGAAAACTGGGTTGAATTGGTGAATAGAAGAGAAATAATTTCCTTCAGAGACCCTAGTCTCAGAGGAAATCAACACTGTTTTCCCCGAGCTGAAAAGTAAAATACGTACCAAATCCGCTGATTTAAATTCACCAAGCAGTTCGAAACGGTTTCAAATGGCCTATTAGACAGCAAAACTGTTGAATTACAAATTGGCTTGACTAGGTTAAATTTTCAAGTCAATGGCCTCCTTTCGTAGAGGAACTCCCGAAGAAAATTTTTAGTATCTCTGGCAATCGGATGATTTATGTTGAGATGTTATCCTGAAACCATGAACTGTATATTTAATTGAAATCGTTCATAATAGAAACTTGCGCCGAGGAAATTGACTATCATTGTATTACATAATCATTCTGCATCTCATAATTTGACAATCTGATGAGCCAGTTATGAAGTCTACCATGTAGTTTTCGAAGTGCTTAAAAATTAACACCAACCCACTGTTCCTTTAAATAGATACGAGACTTGTTAAATATTCATTACAGCATCTTATCTTAGTGTAGCAACTGATCATATGCATAATCGCCATTTGATCGTGCCTACGTTTCCTAGAGGCGAAACAGCTTATTTAGCCATTATAAAATTTTTGTTTACACGCCTTGTAATTTTGTACCGGCTGATGGGAACCTCTTTAGGAAATCCCTGCTACGATATATTTTTTTAAAAAATCATGAATATATCAAAGTTTAAAATTCTAGTTAATTGTTTTTAGAATATTAACAAGGATGGTAGCTATATTTTTAAATAGTGATCATAGTGATTACAACTATAAACCAGGATCTTATCTACGAAAATTTATTAGATAAGTCAATTTATGTGACTCTTCTATAAACCTTACATTAAAAACAAAACTAGTTATACAAGTATTTAATTTATACGTTTTTGGGCGGAAGTTTAGAGATTCAATCTGTTACATTAAAATACACTTTATCAAGAATTGTCTCGGATTTTTATACATGTTCGATAATTCATTCTACAAGTAGGAGTTAATTCTCAGCCGGTCAAGATGAGGTCTTGCTCGATAAGACTATTGTTGGTGGTGAGGAATGCACGTCCTCATTGACTATGCCCGTCCCGATCTACATTTACATTCTACCAAAGCTTTGTCACTCCTACAATCGTCTCTCCTTAGCAAGGGACCTTCCAAAGTAATGCACTGAACCGTCTTATTTGTCTTTGACCTGTTTAAACATAACACTGATCTCATTTAAAATACCATGAGGTACAAATCGTACCGTCCCACTGTGTCTGATGATAAAAATTCATTATTAATCAAAGGCTCGTTAGAATTAGGATAAGGGCATCGTTATCTAAGTGGCTTGCTGATAGGACGTGTGGCAATAATACGACTAGTGCATCACAAAATAAAGTGAAATGCGACGGACTATTCGAGGACAAATCCCAAATTGGTGAATTTATTTAAAAATTGTAATAAATGAGAACCCATGTGTTTAAATATGACTAAGATATCTTTTTCCAACCAAAGAGCAAGATTTCAGACCGGGATATTTCACAATATAAACTATATCCACTATTAACCAGACTGTTGAGAAATCTTTTGAATTTGACCCAATAGTATATACTTTGTCAATCATCATCGTAAAACAATATTGTCACTATAACTCTTCAGTTCCTCCTTAAAAATTTTATGATTTCGCGTAAATTCTCATAAATTTAACTGCAATACTAAATATTTCGTACTTATTTTATGACGGAATATAATTCATATAATTTAATACACTGGAACAGTACGATCTTATAGTTTTGATGGTGTCTAATCGACCAAGTTAAAAAAATTCAAAGTTCTACCAGAAATTTATTAAACTGTGGTTTTATTGTTTAGTTACAACTAACGTTTATCTCGCGTTAGTCCTCACACTTACTGGCAGGTCTTCAGACAACGAAGTTTCAAAAATAAGTTGAAAAGTGTATAAAATTAATAGTGCCATTTTTATGATTTACTTAATTGTATAAAATTTCTATTTATTTAAAAAGAATTGGCTTAATTGAATTTGAATACATCGGTGCAGTTTATCGCTGCGTTAGAACTCACTCCTACAGAAAGGTACTTAGACACTTCAGCATTAAAAATAAGTTCATAAAAAATATATTAACGTATGTTCCTACTGTTCGCTTAATAGTATAGAATGTGTTTAATTATAATTAACTTAATCAAATATAATATCAGGTTATCGCTGCGTTAGAACTCGCTCCTACACAAAGGTATTTAGACACCTCAGTATTAATCAGTTTGCATTATTAATCCAATTTGCGGATATTACCCAACGTGATTTTGATATTTGTTTTCCACTTATTTTAATTGAACAAGTTTCAGTTGGGTGATGTTATTCGGCCAGTTTTCACGTTACATCAGTAATTTGAATCGGTAACGTAATCACCTTTTTTACGATTATCTTGTTATCGGCATCTGAACTAAATTCGGAAGCCTGGCGATATCCCTACAATGATCGCCCGAACGTGAATACTTAGAATCCAGTCCTCCCACCAAGACGATCCTTTCACGTCCCGAATGTATAATATTCCCATACGATTGCAAATGCCATTTTCCTAGCGGACATTTCAGATCGTTTTTGCGCACCTAGAGAGCACTTCGAAATTTTGAAAGTACGGAATTTATCCCATACTATTGAATATTTAAGCCATTAAAGATTATAAGTTAACCGAAGTACTACATATGTCGTGGTTTTAATTAATAAGCATGTAAGTGCTAAGTGGGAACTGTTGTACATAAATTGCAGAATAATTTGCTAATTAATATTCGTCTGATCGTCTTTTAATATGAAATTAAAATATTAAATGCTAATGGCTAATTACATTACAGGATTTTTTCAAGATTTCAAGAAAGGGAAGGTTTACAAAGTGTAGTACACTGAGAGGCAAAAAGTGGCCACCCTTAATATTTTTATTATATGTTAGGCAATCATACATTGATTATCTTACAACAATATTTGGTCTATTTAAAAAAAATAGAGGTAAATAAAACACAGATAAGATCTCCCACTTGTGTTTACAATTGGATTTTGTAAATAAATCTTTGAATAGTTAATTCCTTCTTTGTTTGGTTTCCTTTCAAGATTCTGCCTAACGTTACAGCGTTTTGATTTTTTTAGTTGTACCATTTTTAAGTTTCAAATTTGTTGGAGTGCTCGTTTTAAGTGATTCGGCCAGAATCATAGCATTGTTGGACGATGGAAGAAGTTAAGCATATCTGGCCAGAGTGCTTAACATTCCCAGAACAACTGTCCGCAGGGTCTTCCATAGCTAACATCATGCTGGAGGTTACTCATGAAGGTGTAGATCAGCCATCGTGTCACATGTCAGAGAGAGATGATAATTTTACTGTTTTGAATGTACTCCTTAATCGAATTTCTACCGCTGTTGAGATCAAGCAACGACTTAACAAGTTAGACATGTTAATGTCAGTTTAAGCTCTGTAAGGCAGACTCTCAGAGGTTGGATTACTTGAGAGAAGGCCTGCCACTATCCCAGAACTTCTGGCAAGGTACAGAACAGCTCGGTTAAGTTTCGCAAGAAATCACATAAATTGATCTGAGCAAGATTAAAGTAAAAGTTTGTTTTCGGATGAGTCAAGGTCTTGGACGGCCATGAGCGGGTTTGGAGAAGATCATGAGCGCGAAGGCTTTTCTATGGATGGTCGCTCAAACTTGATTTTCATCGAGGGTTCCCTAACATCAGCGCGATATATTGAAGATGTGTAACCAGAAGAAGTTCTTTATATGCCACTAATTTGTGACGTTCTATTTTTATGCATGACAATGCAAGGCCCCACATATCATTGGTAACTACGTGGAAAAGAATTCAATTCAATATTTGGAGTGGCCAGCATGTAGTCCCGATATTTTTCATAAAAAATATGCAGTAAACAACAATAAATAAAAGTATAACGTTTACAAATATTTACTTAATAAACGAGGTGGCCACATTTTTTACCTCTCTGTGTATATTGAACTGGGCTTTACAAACTCAAACTTTTACTATCTTTCCTTTGATTGACCACAAGTCGTCCACAATTTTTTCCCCTTTAATGCATACTTGTCAAGCCGAGTAGTGATTGAATATCATTTATTTATCTTATGTTTTTTCTTGACGTCCTTCTGTCATTCTGGATTTTTTGTTTCCTTTTGATTAATGGTTAGGATAAAAGTAAAAACCGGTTTACTTACAGCCACGATATAATTTAGTGTTTGTTTTATTTTCTTTACCAATATAACTTACTGATTGGAAGATGTATCAAGCGATAAATCTGCCCTAAATGTATAAAACCAACCAAGCTATCACTAGATTTAATGGTTACAAGTCTAATGAAATAGATGTAGCACAATTAGCAAAAAATTTATTATTTTTATTTATCATTGGTAAACAAGTTTATATATATAAAATAACGAATAAATTTTGATGAAGCAAACATGAAGCAAGCTCGACAACAATAGCAAAATAGAAAATAAAACCACTGTGGTTCCTTTTAGTCAGAAAAGAGTACTAGGATAAGTCGCTTTTGCTAAAGAAGTGTAATCTAGGCGTGTTCTTTTACCTAAGTATTTTTCAGTAAAAATCGCAAATATTAGAGGTAAACGCGTTTGTACGAAATATTGGCGACTAAATCATGGCATGTTTTACACGGCTACGGATTAGTACATAGGTACGTAGGTTTGTTGGACGAAGACATTAGAGGTGAGAGTGGTCGGTTAGTAATGTATGTAGGCTAGTGTGCATCGGTATTACTGGAGCAATAAGAACGGCCCCAACTGTTTCCTGGATGTCTTCCTGAATCTATCGCCACTATATATCTTCATCCGGGAAAAACATAGAGCCACATTCCACCGACTAATGCAAAGTTTAATAGCCGGCTCGCATGAAAAGAATAATTAAAGCTTCCGAGGTACTTCAGGCAGATAAGGTTTTGGGGATCCCTGTTGACGCCATGTTCCCAACATCAAATTTGATAAGAAATTTCAAATAAAAATAACTGATAAAGTAGACTGAGAGAAAGGGAGTTAATGCCGACTATTTCTGGCACAATGGCTAAGGCACATGACATACTAGGCGTCTAAACGCTAGATTCAGATAGCAGCGTCCTAATTGAAAATCGCTGACTGTTCATTAAATGAGTGAAAACATACTGGGTGGACGCTGGAAAAGGCTACGAGGCGTCTAAACTTTTGACGCCTCTTGTTGGCGGGTGAGCGACTAGACGCCAGGGAATCCCAGCGACAGCCTTTTGACTGAGCTTTTTGACGCCTAGCATGTCACCAAACTCGAAAAGCGATTTTTTAGACGTGGTTTTAGTTGTCTAGCGTTTAGACTTCCAGTATGTCATGTACCTAAGACCGAATATGAAAATATTAATATAAACAAACTAGAATTAATATAAGTATTAGGCAAGCAAGTTTGATCAGGATACCTATCGGCCCTGAATCTTTTGGTTTGGCTCCAAAAACCTACTTCCACCAAACAATGGTTAGGATGTTTAGTTAGTCAACTATAATTATAGTTGGTTAAGTTATTGGGTTGTCCGGAAAATAATGCAGGATTTTGGTATTAAACAAAAAAAAAAGAAACTAGTTACTTTAAAGCAATGTTCTTTAATCAAAATAATTTCCCATACTCTCAATACATTTCTCCCAACGTGTTGGTAACTTATTAATTCCGTCTGAGTAGAATTCAGAATTTTTAGAATTGATAAAGTCAATAAATGCATTTTCCAGTTCCGTTTGATTTTTGAATATTATGTGTTGTAAGTAGTGGTCCAGGTGTCTAAAAAAATGGTAGTCAGTAGGCGAGAGGTCCGGAGAGTAGGGTGGGTGAGGCAAAGTTTCATAGCCAAGCTCCAATAATTTTTGTGACGTTACACGTGACACATGTGGTCGAGCGTTGTCATGCAACAAAATGGGCCCTTTCCGATTGACCAAAGAGGGCTTCATTACTGCCAATTTCTGATGCATGGTATTAATTTGGTTACAGTATGATTCAGCATTGATGGTTTCGCCAGGATTTAAGAAGCTGTAGTGTATTAAACCAAATGAAGCCCACCATACCTTAACCATTACCTTTTTTTGATGAGTTGGGGGCTTTGGAGCTTCTCCTTTGTCGAGCCACTGTCCAGAACGTCTAGTGTTATCGTAGAGAATCCACTTTTCGTCACATGTAACAATTCTGGCCAGAAATGGGTCATTTTTGTTTCGACAAAGAAGTGATGCACAAACATCAAAGCGCTGATTTTTTTGGCGATCGTTTAATGAGTGTGGAACCCAATTTTCGAGTTTTTTCACTTTTCCAATCGCCTTGAGGTGGTCAGCGACGGTCGTTTTACTGACTTTGAGTTGCTCTGCAAGTTCTCGAACAGTTGTTTTGGGGTTTTCTTCCACCACTGATCGCAGAACATCATCATTAAGAGAGGAAGGCCTTCCACGACCTTCTTCATCTTCAAGGCTGAAATCTCCCTCCCGAAATTTTTTAAACCACCTTTGCACAGTGCACTCATTAACACAACCCTCGCCCCAGACTTGGTTAATGTTTCTAGCCGTTTGGGCTCCGCTTCGGCCGAGTTTAAACTCGTAAAAGAAAATCGTACGAAATTCTCGCTTTGACATTATAAGGATGACTGAATTATTTCCAAGTAGCGGAATGCTACAGAGGTAAACAAACAATATCATTTGGAAGAGGATTAATAAGTGTTGACATTCATACAAATGAGTAATCCTGTAAACGTAAACAGAATATTTTATATAGATTTTTTTTAATGAAAACTTAAAATCCTGCATTATTTTCCGGACAACCCAATAGTTAAGACGTTATGTAAAAAATAATTTTCGTAATAAAATCTAGTTTCTTATCTCTACTCTCTCTTTTGTAAAGTATTTAAAATAGATGATTGCGGATTGAATCCTTTTCATACTTAATTTCATCTTTAGGTGAACTACGTAAACAATATCAGCTTCATAGGATTTTTTGAAATAAGGCCTTAGAGAACGAATGACAAATTTATGAAATAATTCTACTAATCTGTTCAAAAATGTAAGCATTGTTAATCATCAAAACGGGACAGTTAGAAAAAGTATCAAACCTATTAAAACTGTTTAAGTTTGAATAAGAAAGTACTAAAAATGGTATCTCTTGTAAAACTTTATGATAACGGAGTTGAAAAAACTTTGTACGTTTAAGTTAAAAATCGTCCGTCACGTAATAAAAAAAGTTAGTAGAACATTGTTCAGATGGATTAAACCTTTTAAAACAAAGGCTTATTAAGCTAGATTGAGTAAAATATTATTCAATCTTCCATCTTTCTTGAGGTTTATGTTAAATATTTTTCCTTCTTATATCGTAAGTATCTCTGACCATTATCCAAGCAAAATAAAATTTAAATATTCTTACGAAACTTAGTTGTAAAGTAGCAGGCCGCCAGAGTAGCGAAAAATAGACGCCCGATAAGATCAGGGGCACGAAAACAACGGTGTGACACAATTATATTGATGTGCTCTCACAAAAGTTGAGACGTCTCATTTGTCACGGTAGAATTTTAAAAAAATGTACGAACCGCGCGCCACTTCCTAATATGAATTTTTCAACAACAAATGGCCCCATTTTCAGTCGGCGTTATGCTTCTCTTGTATAAGAAAAAACGAACAAGCAACCAAATCTCAGGTTGAATTTGATCCCCAGAAGATTTCCCGCTCACGTCTCATGAGAAATCCTAGCTAAATAAGAATGACTGTCAAGGATTTGTTGCTTGTCAACAAACAACGGAAAACTCCCTTGAATCAGAACATGGGATTACCGCTGTTGATTTCTTTTTGCACCACCTCTGTTATTTATATCCGTTAGAATTCGTACGTGATTGATCGCCCGGCCTGTGGACGTGTTTTTATTGGAAATCTTCGCGATTCCAGAAAAACAGTACAATTATATATTTTTTTTAATACCCTCTGATTTGCAGGACTAGGTCTGTTTATCGGAAAACTTCTCCTATCTTAAACTCTATTACTATTAAATAAGAATTATTTGCTATAAATAAACTATGTTAGCCGTTAAAAAAAGACCATGAACAAATTTATCATTCAATAATTGCCATTAATCATTTAAAGTGCAACATGCTATATCCAATAAATGCAGTGAGAGACGTTTACAGCAATTTTTCTTTGTGTCCATTAACACTATAGTTTTTCAATTTCCTAATTGTTCAGAAAGCTGTTGATACTAATTGACTTCTTCCGTCTGTTTTAGAATATAATAATGAGAAAGGTTCATAGGCCTTAACACATATTTACATTACATATTACACTCACTTTATCCATTGGTCATTGTTGGTGCCCTTTGGTAGCAAAAAGCTAACATGTAAATTACTATTGTTTAATGAGTGACACTCAAGCTCCTCGAATTAGTATGGCCAAATTACTTAAATTGGAAATTAAGTGCCTCATTGTTCTCTGGATACCGTGGAGGAGTTTCAATTACAAATTTACAATTTTCTCGAGGTAAGCTGTCGTCTTTGATTAAAAAAAAAATAAATTAAAATAATTAGTACGGTCCCAATACAAACAAAAAACATTACAAATTTAAAAGAAAAATCTAAAAATAATATAACGATCGTCTAATACTAACATTGCAGCAAAAATGTATTCTGATGTACACAAGACATGGAATGCACGATGGCCCATGAAGGTCTGAAAAGCAAGGAAGGGATCGTAACCACCAATTTGAGTATTGCCATCCCAGATTGACACATGGACACCTGGGGCAAACCCCGTGCAGGTGTCCCCTTTATAGACCATGTTGCTCTGATAGTCACACTTTCTAGGAGTGCCGTGCTTTGACCTCTTACAGGGAGCAAGTAGGCATGGCACCCGACATAAAGTGTATTATTGGGTCCCCCTGTTTCCATTTTTAAAGGAAACGGGGGTCTTTCCCCATTTGTAAATATTATATTCAATTATTGTGTAAATATTAGTACTATTATCTTAGTATATCATGTAACTAGAATACTACTTCTAGAAAAGAGAGAAAGACACATAAAATAACATACGATAAAAGGACAAAGTAAGTCAACATGAAAAATCGCATTGAGAGAGAGAGAGAGAGAGAGAGAGAGAGAGAGAGAGAGAGAGAGAGAGAGAGAGAGAGAGAGAGAGAGAGAGAGGGATGGTGGGAGGGAGGGAGAGAGGAGCTTGATAAAATAATAGAACGAGCCATAGCAAGTACAAATAGGGGAGTGAGGTTAAGAGTAAAGGCAAGTATAAAATGGAGAAGAGAGAAGAGAAGAGGAGAGAGAGAGAGACAGAGAGAGAGAGAGAGTGTGTGGGGGGGAGCATGTTAAAATAATAGATCGAAGAGCAGTCTACTTAAATAACAAATCTATCGAACAAAAGAGCATTAATCCGTAGATGCACATTTAAATACATAAAAAAGATAGGCTTATAAATAAAAAGAAGTATAAATAAAAACAGACATTTAAAATTAGGCGGAAAATTAGGGGAGAGAGGCTAGTAGACAAATAAGAGAAGTAATGAGAGAGGAAGGCATTTACAAGTGTGCCACTTTACTGCTAGTCAAGGAGATAAATGGTAGGAAAGATATATATACAGAAAGACGAATAGATTGAGTGATAGATAGATATACAGAAGTCACATCAGTCTCTTATATCTTCATCAAAATGAATCCTAGCAAAATGACCTGTAGGATGAACTGGTAAAGCTAGTGGTTGTAGAAATTTAACAATTAAGCCAGCTCTACTGTACGATGTTACCTAGTACAATTGTATTACCTACGTACCGGGCACATTTTCATATGTGCACATGGTGCATGACTCATAACTTTTCAAAATTGGTATCAAAGCCGCTACAGGCGCTCTTGTCCAGACTGGTTCGGGAGGATTGACCCCGTCCGTGGGCTCGCAGCGACACGCTTGGCAAACACCGAAATCCCGTCAGATCCTGCTTTTGAATATGAAAAAATTAAATGAAAATGGAACTTTTAATTTGATTTATTTTTAATTGGTTTTGTGAGGATGGAAATCTCACGGAAAAGCAGTTCAAAACCAAATTAATTTCAAATATAATTACATATAAAAGAAAGGAAAACGATCTATTAGAAAGCAAGAAACTAATATTGCGACAGAATTATATCAAAATTTATTATAAAATGTTTAAAAAACCGAGTTATATAATCTGTTTCTACCAAATCAATTTCGACTTCAGTGTACTGTAGTTGAAAACTTATGAACATGTAATTTAGCTTTCTTATCTTATTAGCAGTTTTCTAAACTAACTTCCTTAAAATTTATATATAGACTTCCTTGGCTCCATGGCAAGATACACATAAACAAAAATCTCTATTTGTAAAGGCGATTTTGAGGAAATTGGAACTTGTGGATAATTTTATTTGCATGCTGTCTTCATACCACAATGTAAAAACATTGTATACAAACTTTTGCCACATGAAATGTGAAAAAATCGCACTTGCAATATTTCGACGGTTTGGTTGTTTAAATACGAAAATTCATTGGTGAAGAAATTCAATGCAAAAACTATGCATGATCAGCCCAGTTTTGCCAAATCTTCGACACACTATTAATCAATATACATCTTAAAAAATATGCCTACACTAACGAATTTTCACCAGTTGAGGGGTTCAAATCCAAAATCCAGGCGCCGGAAAGTAAAGAAACCATTGTAAACCCTTGATAAAAAAATCAGGTTGATGCGTGCCCAGACTTCTTGGAACAAATCAAATATTTGATAGATGACATATTTGATGTTGGAGCGTGGGAGTGGCGGCCCACGTGGGCCAGTGCACAACAATTCACCTTCTTCTGTCTAGGAGTTCTCCACGGCTAACGAGCAGGTAGGCAGCCGAGTCAGCCGGACTGGTTTTTTACAAACAAATATTTCCAAGTCCTGAATCTCACGAGGGCCTGCGATCCCGTTCCTTTCTTATTGTAATGACGGGGCGCCTGGAGTGACAATTGACTTTCGAGTGGCCCGGTCGTAAATATTACGGCCGCTGATCATTCAAGTCGACCATTGACTCCCAACCTGCTGTAGACCTGCCTGTTTCTGTTCCGGGCGAACGAAATCCCGGAATTGTTAACAAAAGCGACCATTTAACGAATCCTTCTAATTTGAATTTGTTAACATCCGTCCTCCTATTCTCCCTGTTGTTAAGAAATAGACACGTTTGACGTCTTCATCACGGCATCATTCTTACAGCACAATTAACAGACTAACAACACAAAGAAAATCAACAACTAGCTGCACTTGTATTACAAGAATTCAGCTTCAGATAGTTTCCATAATTACCACTAATAAACAAATACTGTTAAAAAAAATAATGGTAGCAAAGGTAAGTAAAATATCTTTCTAATGACAATTAAAGAACAAGAAAATGTTACAGTTGGACACCTTGTGCATACATAAAGTAGAATGTAAAAACAATTTTGAACTACAAAGACAAAATCCTTCCTAATTTCCTTTGTCAAAAGGGTCTAATCTAATCTAAGTCGAAACGCCTCTCGGGCTGAGGTAAATAAAGAGAATAACTCGACCTTAGATTACTCATGGTACAAGTAATTCATTTTGTATAGAGATATTATTTAATAATGTTAATGTTGTTATTATTTAATAATACTAGTTTCAAATGCAGTCTAACAGCGATTAAAATGAATGCTTTGTTTATTAATTTTAGTTTTGCAAATAATCTTTGCATTGATTTTTGTAGTGTGAAGTTGTGCGTTTAATTTCGATAGTAATAACGATTCGATACTAGTAACGTTCAGGTTTTAATATTAACATTCCACATCATCGAAATATCAATGTTTTTCAATTGACTATCAATTTTTTTTTGACATTGCGAAGTATCGAAATAGCAATATTTTTCTATTGACATTATATACTTCCAAAACACATGATTCTATTTATTCTATAGTATAGACACAGCGATATTTTCCTTTTGAATATCGAAATTCGATGTTTTTCTATTGACGTTCCATAGTATCGAATCACCCAAGTTTTTTTACTGACATTCCTAATAACGAAATATTTTTGCCCCGTTTTCTATTGATGTTCAAAACTATCGAATAATCAATGTTTTTCTACTGACATTCCAAAATATCGAAAATCGATCTTTTTCTATTAACGTTCCATAGTATCGAATCACCATGTTTTTTTATTGACATTCCTAATAACGAATTATCGTTTTTTCACTATGTTTTCTATTGATGTTCAAAACTATCGAAACATCTATGTTTTTCTATTGACATTCCAAAATATCGAAAATCAATGTTTTTCTATTGATGTTCCATAGTATCGAATCACCATGTTTTTTATTGACATTTCTAATAACGAAATATTTTTGCCCTATGTTTTCTATTGATGTTCAAAATTATGGAAACATCAATGTTTTTTTATTGACATTCCAAAATAACGAAATTCGATGTTTTTCTATTGACGTTCCATAGTCTCGAGTTTTTCTATTGACGTTCCATAGTATCGAATCGCCAATGTTTTTCTATTGACATTCCATAATATCTATATGTCATATTTTTCTATTAGCATTCCGTAATGATGAAATATATTTTTTTTTTTTAATTGACGTTCTACAGTATTGAAACATCAATGGTTTTCTTGACAGTACATAATAACGAAATATCAATTTTTTCTATTGACGTTCCATACAATAGAAACGAATCTTTTCCTATTGACATTCACATTATTAACGAAATATCTTTGTTTTCGTATCACGAAACATCGACGTTTTAATTGGCGTTTCAGAAAATCAAAACGTCAATTTTTGTATTGACTTTCCATACTATCAAAAAATAGATTTTTTTAATTCATGTTTTATATTATCGAAAAAATCTATGTTTTTCTTACGTTCCATAGAACCCGAACTTGGATTGAATGGAATGCAGACGTTTCTCTATCGATGTGCAATAGCCCACCTATTTTTATTTATTTTTTTTTTAACTAAAATCTATCGGGTTGTCCGGAAAATAATGCAGGATTTTAAGTTTTCATTAAAAAAATCTATATAAAATATTCTGTTTACGTTTACAGGATTACTCATTTGTATGAATGTCAACACTTATTAATCCTCCTNAAGAACATTGCTTTAAAGTAACTAGTTTCTTTTTTTTTGTTTAATACCAAAATCCTGCATTATTTTCCGGACAACCCAATATTTATAAATTATTCATATCTGAAGAATATTTTATATCATTAAATATGATAAAAATTCTATGTTTAAAAAAATTTTATTGTGTGTTTTATGTGTGGGAAAGTGTCCAAAATGTTTTCCATGAACATTATTAGTCGAAATATCAACGTGTGTTTGTCAATATTGTCGAAGCACGTGTATGATGTTGATCGTGAGGTTGTGGGGATATGTGAGTGTACATACTGATACCGTTCGAAATAGCTATGCTTAATCTTTAAAAATTTTAAGTGATTGATTGATTGATCTATGATAAAATGATGAGGGATCAATATCCTAATTATTATCAACATTCATAGTTAAAACAAAATTACTTTTTTTTGACATTTAAACTGTTTAAACAGGAGCTGAAATGCTCAAAGCGAAATTAAATAACGATAAAAAAAAGACCACCAAACCCACAAATAAACCACGTTTCTCCCGTTCTAAAAACAAAAATAAATATATTTATTTATTACTAATCACACCGCGATTTATATTTTAATTTTACGTATTAATAAAACTAGTACAGATATGTACATACTTATTAACGGTTATACTGTTTAAGGCATATTCATACATTGATCAGAAATTTAAAAAATGATTAAATAGTAATATATTAAAAAATAATTTATTAATAAATTATGTAACTATTTTTTTACTATACTCGTTCTTTTTTCGATAGTTCACACACCCAAGTCATGATTATTTTTACTAATTTTATGCATCGTAGTTAACAGAAGTGTATATGCTTAAATAAATTGCTGTTTTACTCAATTTGCGGGTTACTCGTTTTAATCCAATAGGAATTGTTGTGAAAGGCTCGCCCTGAGAAAATATTTTCCTTTAAATTACACGTTTTCCCTCGCGATCTTTGCGAAAGGGGGAATAATTTATAGCAGGCCATCGCTCCCAAAGGTTCCGCGGCTGTTTAAAAATTCAATGCCGTTCCTGGCATTCGGAACAGGATAGGTGACGGACCACTTGTTACCTGAAAGTTTAATTATTATGAAAATTGGAACTGGTCTGTTTTATCGATTTACCGCCAATCATGGGGAAAACCAGGGGAAATGCTTCGAAGTCTGGATTAAAGTCGATTCTCCGTTTGTTTCCCGTCGACGCACTTTTCGTCGTCTGATATATCAACAGATTGGGTCCTGCCGTAAAAAGGTAGTTACGGAGAGGATCTCACCTGCCACATCACGTGCCGTCCTCGTCCATGACTCCGGGCCCTGGAGGAAGAACGGCGATTGCGCCATCCGAAAACTAACGGGACTCCGGGGAAAAGGAAAGTGTTGAAGCAGGTGATACTAACTAGCGAAGGCCTGTTGGGCGTGTTCCAATGCAAGTCGGTTGTTCAACTCTTGCTCCTTGCCAACTTGTCTGACACCAACACTTAGCCGATCGAGTAGAATTCCGAAACCTTGGGAAAACGCCGCTGTTTCGGGCCGATATCCAATGAGGAAGCCGAGAACCGATATACGGACAAATATAATAGAGTTTATCCAAAAATTTTAAATCAAAACTATCGAAATATGATATACCTTAAAAAGAATAAATAAATATGATAAATCATTCGGTGCAAAGGCAAAATACTTCTGAAAAGCGCTTTCTTGCTGCACGAGCAATATTTCCACTTTTCCTTCTTTCCGCCTTTATTTCTTTTCAATCTCAGATGTTTCGAGAAGACCTTTCCGTTCCCCCTTTTATATATTTTTATTATACGATACTTCAACTGGCAATAAGATAATTGAATTTTTTATACGATTAGGGTTATTTACAGAGGAAAATCAAAAGGCTGAGGATTAAATTAAAGCTCAAGAGGTTCGTATTGTTAAATAATAAAGGGGAGGGAGCGAGATAGAAAGAGAGGGGTGAGGGTGATGGAGGGGGAGGGGAGAGAGAGAGAGAGAAAAGAGAGAGAGAGAGAGAGAGAGAGAGAGAGAGCGAGAGAGAGGGAGAGAGAGAGAGGGAGAGAGAGAGGGAGGGGAGAGAGAGAGAGAGAGAGAGAGAGAGAGAGAGAAGAGAGAGAGAATGCAAATGAAGAAAAAATCAAAAGAAGCACGCTCGGGGAACTAATCTAACATATATTAAACATATTAAATTTCAGCCGGGCGTCCTCAAATTTTCAAAGGACCATGCTCATAAAATAAGATATCAAAATGAAGAACGCTAAGCGAAGTAAACGAACATAGAATAAATATAATATATATTCGACCGCATCCGCAAATTTTCATAGGTTTTGTTATAAATCCAAAAATTCAGCGTCGAAGAAGTACAAAGGTCCGCCAGGTCCACGTACAACTCGCATATCATACTATAAATGAAGATTAGATTTTGACGCTACGCGAACTAAATGAACCTAGAATAATCAGGACAAACATTTACCCGCACTCGCAAATTTTCAAAAGTTTTATGACCGAAATCTAAAAATTCAGCGCCAGAGAAGTGCAAAGGTCCGCCCGGTCGCGACAAATCCCACTCGCATAGGTCACTATAAATCAAATCGCAGCATAAATAAAACCACGCTAAACGAACCTAGAATAAGCCGAAGTAAAGTTCGGGCGCACCCGAAATTTTCGAAAGTTCGATTCTCCAAATCTAAAAAAATCACCGTCGGATAAGTGCAAGGTCCAATTTTCATGCTACACTATAAACCATATCGCGGGATAAAAAGAAGCACCCTACATAAACTTAAAGAACATAGAATAAGCATAAAGAAAATTCGGCCGCACCCACAAAATTTCATAAACTCTTGCTCCAAATTTAAATCGTCAGCACTGGAGAAATGCAAAGATTTGCCGCCGTATCCTCCTGCAAGTCGCATATCGCACTGTAAAATAAGATAAGATAAAAAAGAAGTACTCTAAGCAGTAGAAGATAATTCGGCACATGTTCAAAAGTTCGATAGCCAAAATCTCAAAATTCAGTGACGAAGAAGTCCAAAGGTCCGCTTGGTCGCGCCAAATCCACGTACAACTCGCATAGCACACTATAAATCAAATCGTAGCATAAATAAAACCATGCTAAGCCAACTAAAAAACAAAACCTAGAATAAACAGAACAAAAATTCGGCCGTGCTCGCACATTTTCAAAAGTTCGATGCTCCAGTTCTAAAAATTCAACGTCGGACAAATGCAAAGTCCAATTTTCATCCCACACCATAAACCAAATCGAGGGATAAACCGAAGCTCGCTAAACAAACTTAAAGAACATAGAATAAACATAAAGAAAATTCGGCCGCACCCACAAAACTTCAAAAGCTCTTGCTCTAAATTTAAATCGTCATCACTGGAGAAATGCAAAGGTTTGCCACCGTATCCTCGTGCAACTCGCAGATCGCACTGTAAATTAAAATAAGATCAAAAAGAAGAACTCTAAGCAGTTGAAGATAATTCGGCCGCACTGCTCTTGTCATATCCAATTACAACCCGCGTATCACACTATAAATCAAGATAATACAAAAAAAGAAGCATAGTAACGAACATTGAATGAACATGTTAACATTTCGGACACACCCAAAAACTTTCATGATCTGATGGACCAAATCGAAAATCCAGTCCGGGTTAAATGCAAAAGTCCTCCTCCTCTCTCCGTACCCAACATACAACTCACACTATAAATCAAGGTGCGGCATAAAAAGAAACACACTAAGCTAACTAAACGAACTTGGTACAAACACAAAAAACATCGCCCGCCAATTCTCATTGCTTATCCGCTTCATCACCAAATACATATGTCTCTAACATTTTAACAGACAATTCATTTTGAACTTTGATTCTAGCAATAAAACTGAAGACGGACGGGTTTCGGCACGAACACCATCTCCAGTGGGAGTCATTTACCGATTACGGGGTGTGAGTATTCAATTTAACGGTTTCACTATAAATTTAAATGCTGCCGTTTTCCTCCGCTGTCAGTTCCAATTAAACAAGATTAAAAGGCATTATTTTTCTTCCGAATCGAGTCGAAAAATCCATTGTTTTCCAATTAAAATAACAATAACTCAAAAGGAACCTAAACATAATATTTTTGTTAACAAATGCAGCATTAAGTTTAGTTTAATTTTTCCTTAACGAAAATACTCTTCGTGCTGCGTGGCTCAGCAGTCTTGAAGAAAAATACAAGAGAAAAAGCTGACGTTGCGAATGTGTACCAAGCAAGTCTGGTCGAAATTCCTACCCTGACCGGCATAAACGGTGACCGAGCAGAAAAATTACGAAGTACACTTTATTATAATATATACATATACATATTTACGGTAATTGTTATTTAAATTAATTGTCGAAATATTCAGTACTTAATTAAATTAAAGATATGTGTATCTAAAGAGAAATATATATATTTATATATATGTCGTTTTATAATGTGTAATTTAAAGAGAATACACAATCTTATTAGACGTTTAGGGTATGAAATAATAAGCCAAATTGTGTTGCTCTGTAAAAATACAAAAGAAACGACAATTAGAGCTATTATTTGCATTAGATTTTCAACACTTTAACAATGCACTCCTGACTTGTTNGGAAATTATTTTGATTAAAGAACATTGCTTTAAAGTAACTAGTTTCTTTTTTTTTGTTTAATACCAAAATCCTGCATTATTTTCCGGACAACCCAATAAAAGGAGAATAAAAAAACCTTTAATCATGTGCTTACAATTAAATAAAATTGGTCAAATTTAATTGTTAAATTTTTATCGTTGGCCATATGCAATTATTTAGCAAACAATTTACTCTTTTTTTTAATTTCATGCAATGTGAAATATTAATCAACCTCAAAATTTGCGAAATCAATTGGGAAAAAGCTCGATGAATATAAACTTATCCTTTACCGAAAGACTTACGCTAATAATTCGCAAAATAGTAGATTTTACAAATATCACTCAAACACTTAAGATGGTAAATGCTGAAATGAGTCTGAATTAACAAATATCAGCGAGGATAGGCGACCAGGTAACTATGAAACAATAATTCACAAAATGCCCGAGATAACGCTCCAAACCGAACTGAAAAAATATTATGAATGTATTTATACCTGTTTCATAAGGAAATAATAGTCCAAAATCGATTGGCGCAAGATTTAAACAGTACATCTCAAAACCAAACTAAAAAATTATTTACGACGGATTTATACTTGTTGCTTATGGAAACGAACCTCCTAAGTCGATTGGCGCAAGATTTAAGCTAGCAAATCTCAAAATGTGCGACAGAATCAATCAAAACCGAAAAAAAATGCTCGGCCTATTTATACTTGTTTCTTACAAAAAAGGCCCTACAGAGTCGATTGGCACAAGATTTATGACAGTAAACCTCAAATACACAAAATTGAAACTAAAATTTAAAAAATATTCTCGTCGTACTTGTACTTGTTTCACATCGAAACTACCCTCCTGAGTCGATTGGCGCAAGGTTTAAGCTAGTAAATGTCAACATGCTCGAGATAAAACCTCAAAAAATGGAATTAAAATATATTCTCGACGTATTTATACTACAGTTTTCTATGTATATGACCCTCCAAAGTTGAATGGGGCAAGATTTAAGCGCTTAGAACTCAAAATAATATCCTAAAACTCAAACTTTGCGAATTCAACGCAAAAAAGAACAAGAATCAATTTCCACGTATATATATAAGTTCGCGCAAAAATTGTAACATTAGAAAGGTTTATTTATTATTAACTATCTAGTTCTTAGCAGTAAACAAAAAATAAATAATTATTTAGTTCGTTGAATTTTTATTTACAAGAAAAACTTTGCACTTTGACCTTTTTCAAGTAATTTAAAACTGAAGGAGGCTAATAATTTACTGAAGAAATATTTCCAAGGGATTGGAAAAGTTTGTTGATTTGAACCGGTTTTCCTACTTTATTACCTGAAGAAGAAAAAAAACCAATATTTTTAGTTATAACTATTATAATTGTTTTAAAAACTTGTTTTCAATTTTTATCTGATCGTTACATCTTCCTACTTTTCAGTCGCCCAAGGAGGGCCAATTTTTCAACTTCACATCGGTTCTTCTTTGTAAATGGGCAATGACAGAATAATAATTTATTCGAGAAAGAAATTGAATTTTTATTTAAGAGAAAGATATCGNTATATATATATATAGAGAGAGAGAGAGAGAGAGAGAGAGAGAGAGAGAAATACAATCTATCTCTTGTACGCGAAGCACCCCTTCTCCAGTCCACGCCTGTGAAGGAGGCTTGCATAATGCATTTCATTATCTGCGAATCGCTGGCCGGCACTTTTTCCCTCCGGTGCAAAGCCTGAATTTCTAAACGATTTCATCATCCCGACAACCCGTTTTAATTTTACACTTGTGATATCCTTGAGAAGGATTATCGCC
Organism: Cimex lectularius; assembly: GCF_000648675.2. Taxonomy (NCBI): domain Eukaryota; kingdom Metazoa; phylum Arthropoda; class Insecta; order Hemiptera; family Cimicidae; genus Cimex; species Cimex lectularius. The sequence goes on from NW_019392798.1 coordinate 336,645, forward strand.
CAATTGAGACGGGTTGCACTTTTGGTCGGTGAAGTATGCTATTTTTAAGTTGACAGTGAGCCTTCTTTTATTTTTACTATGCTACATTATTCCAAACGTTTTCATATAAATCAATTCTAATCATTTTTATTGTTTTAAACTGTCAGTAATTCCAGTTGAGGCAGATGTAATGGTTTAATTAACAACTGCCTTTTCAGATGGCGAAAGGTCAAACTAACCGATTTCGAAGTGTTAATCAATTCTATCAACCGAACTGGATCCGCCTTTAATGATTTAGTACACCTCAATTATGGACTATTGTGACGTCACCATATCAAATATTGCTTATTCCTATCAATAAGTTTATTTTATTTTATTATTATTATTTTTTTTTTTTTTGCTGGGGCTTCCGACATCTAGGTCATTTCAGCCCCCCACTAAGTCTATATTCTATATTCTATACCCGTTCAAACACAACATTCATACAAATAAATACATTCATACACTTAAATACATCCATACTTGATATTCCTCCACCGACCTACACTTAAACTAAACTAGATTGGGGTCGATGGGGTACTTTTATAAATATTCCGCCATCGACCCCGAACACACACTCACTCGCTTTCATCGATCGAGGGGAGATGATGACGTTATATTCACCCGCACCCCTCGCCATTCACGCTAATAAATACATGCACACAGACAAAACATATAAACACATAACACATAAGACATACTATATANTCATAAGGTCATGACACATTACTACCCCTCTTGAGGTATTCAACCTATAATGAGGGGTGACCTCAACCTCATATCCAGCAAGGGTCTTTAATTTTGTAAGCTTCTCTTCATTGCGTTTTCCTATTACGCCAATACATATTATTCTATCCCGGCTCTTGGCTACAGAGCTAGGGTTGCAAAGATTTTCTTTTATGCTCTTGTGAAGGAGAAAAGGGCACGTAGATTTAAAATCCCCTTCTCTCCTTGCAACATTGAAATATCGCGTCACAAACGTCTCGATAGGAGGAGTAATCCCCATGCTTTCAAAACTTAGTGACGCGACGCCTTTCGGTTGATTTTTTCTTTTTTTCCTCTCTTGACCTTCTCTCTCTTCTCTCCTTTTCTTCTGTGCCGGTGACTCGGCAGTAGTTCCAGGCGCAGTTTTCTTTTCGGTTGCTACTTTCTCTGGTGTTGCGCCCTTCGGCGAGTTTGTGGTGGTCCCTTTTGCCAGAAACGAGGACGAACCCTTCAACTTCATCAATATTATTGTAAGGTGTGGGGGATTGGGGAGGAAGGGTTGTGGGACATTCCGGATTTTTTGTAGTAGGGAATTGAGGGAGAGTTAGGGTGTTAATAGGAGGAGTTGGATTAGGAGGGGGTGTTGTTGTTGGGCTGGTTGGGCCCAGGTTGAGCGGAGTAGGCACTTTTACTCCTTTTTTCTTTCATTTTCATTATTAATCGGCTATTGTGTTTTGTCTGTACGGTTGTATTGTGACATGTGTGTACAGTTCCTAGCCTTTGGAGTCGACCTCCCGGCCCGCTCGAGTGATTCTCCAGTCGCCCCACAACCTGTGTGGCATCGAGAGGGCCCGCTCGTGTGATTCTCCAGTCGCCCCCACAACCTGTGTGGCCTCGAGAGGGCCCGCCGCGACGCCCAGCACGGTAACCATCCAGTCGCCAGCTGGCAGTCCGAGGCATCGCAACATTATACACGAGGTGATAGGACAGCCTCCCCCCGGTGGCTATTCCGGGGTTCGGGTCCCTGTACTACCTCGCGGCCCGGGAGTGCCGTAACCCAGTTTTCCTCCTGTACCCTCACAGGTGCAGGGTTCATGGACACCTCCAGATGAGAACTGTGTGTTGTTTGTGTGGTGTGTTGTGCACGGTAATTTGCGTTTGATATATTCGGGTTCCGAGGCCCTTGGCCGCGTGCATCGGCCTGTGTGTTTGTGGTGGCATGCTGACGGAGGCCCAGACACCATCCAAGTCCCCCGCCCTCACGCTACCTAGTGTTAGGTGTGGCGGAGTTATGTACGTACTGGGTCGCCAATCCCAGGACGTGAGATTTTTAGTTCGTCTCAAGAACCTTCCTAGGGACGGTTGCCCTAAGGTGTATATAATGTAAATGTACTTGTGTCAGTGTAGGTGTATGGGTGTGTTATGTATGTGGACGCAGTTTACCCTCATGCCCGGGAGGCCTTAACTTTATCATAAGCTCAAACAGGCTTTGAATTCAAAAATTGAAACTCTACTAAGTCTGCACGACTAAGATAAATATAGATGAAAACGATTATAACATATGTGATTGCGAATTTAAAAGGATTGGGGGGATAAGAGAGATTATAGCAAAATACATTATTCATCAATCATTATTTTAACTTTTTCCCCTCTCAACGTCATTCGTCATTTAATAACAATTAGTAACATTAGATTAAAAGGATACGCCATTCACATTTTTATTTTATTAAATAATTTTTATATGTCAATAATTAGGATTTTTAAAAAAATTAAAAAAAATGAAATGTATTGTCAAAAGGTTTTCTGTTTGACTTAAGATTTTATTTTTTAGTAATAAAAGTTTTATTTACTAAATTTTAATCTTATTTTTTATTTTTTTAGTAAGTGAACTTAGTAAATGACATGTTTGGATGTTTGCATTCCATGTAGTTAATTAGATTCGGTTTAACTAAGAGGACAATCCGTCTATTTGTCCAAGAATCATTTCCATACTTTGGCCTCCAATTGGAGCCCAACTTCAGGATAATCGGCGCCTCCGAATAAACGACCCCCCCAACAGGAATCGATAGCCGGAAGCCGGCGAGTTTGCAAAGTTAAGCCCTCCGAAGTCGAAAACTTTCAAGGTCGGAGTTTAAGGTGAGAAACTTATCATCCGAAGGGGAAATTTGCCCTAATCGACCGGGATGGAAAACGGCGACCAGTCGGAAGAATTGACAGATCAGATGCGGTCTAATAAACTTGTAAAATAGGCCATAGTTTGAAATTAACTTAAATTGAAAATAACGAAAAACCTGAATGATTAGAAATTCACGCTTAAATCACACAAATCAGCATTTTAAGCACACAGGAAAAAATCGTTTAAAATAACTGTTTTCAAGGATGGTTTTGCTATTTTCAATAGTCAGTTAAATGTGTTATAGTTATATTCTGAAGAATTGGTTGTGGATTGTTGATAATTCAATTTTTTGGACAATGACACCGGTTGATGGAAACAATGATAGGTTTTTTTTATTACTGTTGTATTTAAGCGAATCAATATTATTTTTCTTCAAGCCATGTTTTTTCAAGTAAATTAAAAATTTGTTAATATCGCCTCTTGTCACGCAATAACTGTTGATAATAATGGTTTTTAATTAAGTGCCCACTGGCGAGAAGGCGTATTCCGCGCCCTTCGTGTTATTGCACACTGTGCCCACTATTTTAATATTCACTTTTATACATCCGTTTCCCGGAAAGGCGAAAACTTAGCTGCTATGTGTCAAAAGGTTCTCCAGTTTCCACAGAGCGGATCTGTAGAAGGGAAATGGCCTAACAGAGTCGTCAATAAACTTTTTAAACATTTACTCGGGTCGCTTGGGGCTACTTGGGAGTAACTTCTTAAATTTCAGTGTTTGCAACTGGGCGAGGCGGCTCTAGATTAAAAATTTATTGAGTCTCACATCCTTCGCGATACGATTGTCCCATCCTTCGCCTAAAATGCTTCACATTTTTCCTAAAATCTCTATATTTTGCGAAAATACAAGATTTGAATTCTTGCTTTGGAGACGTCCTTAATTTTTCATAGGACGTCCGTTTACTTTTGCTGCTTCCTGCTAGACTTCTTCCTGCGTTCGAAAGCATTTCGATGCTGAGAAACGCTTTGTGTTCGTTTGTCACATGACGTCACCTGGGCGTGAATAATTCATGAGCAGGAGGATTTTAGTGCAGCGCCTTTGTCTCGCCTCACTAATCTGCCCTTGGCACCGCCATCTTGCGTCATAAACCTCTTCATGAATCAAATCTGTTCATAATTCTGCGCCTCGACTCCCCTCGTCTCTTCGTTTTATTGCCTTCCCCATCCCTTCTAAATGCATGCCGTTGGGATATGCAGATCCGATGCTTGACAGACCTTGTATCCCCCACAGGGAAATATCTTGTGAGGAATTAATCCTTTGAAAACTCATTGAAGATGTCTTGTCAATCTTAATTTGTATCAATTTTTGATTGACGTTTCTTCAACATCGACTTTTTTTGGAGGAAGAAAGGAAGAGAGAGAAGGGAAAAGTTTATGCAAGTGTTCGAAAAAAGGAATAAAGGGAGAGAGAGAGAGAGAGAGAGAGAGAGAGAGAGAGAGAGAGAGAGAGAGAGAGAGAGAGNAAGTGACATAGGGGTATAGAGGAGAGGGAGTGCGGTATAGAGAAGAGAAAGAGTGAAAAAGCATGAGAGTGTGTGAGAAAGAAGTACCAGAATAGAGAGTGAGACAGAAAGAGGGGGAGGTGGAGGGAAATAAGGAAAGAGAGAGGTATAGAGGAAAGAAAAAGAGAAAAAAGCATGAGTGTGTGTGAGAGACAGAACTACCGGAGGAATGAGGAATAGTGTAAGGATGGAGAAAAATAGAGAGAGAGAGAGAGAGAGAGAGAGAGAGAGAGTGATGAGGAGAGTGAGTGAGCAAGGGAAAACGAGAGAACAAGTAAGTAAAAAAAGAGAGAGAGAAGAATTGAGAGTGGGAAAAATACATGTATAGAGAAGGAAAATAAAATGAAAAAGCACGCGTAAGCAAGAGAAAGAACTACCGGATGGACAGTAAGTAAAGACGAAAGTTGGGGATAAAAAGAACGAGAAAGAGAGTGATGGCATCTTTTGAGAAAAAACGAACAGGTATCGAAAGAGGGTGATGGAGACTGAGAACGAGAGTGTGAGTGTGAGAGTGAGAAAAGAGAGAGTGAGAAGAGAGAGAGTGAGAAGAGAGAGAGAGAGAGAGAGAGCGTCGGTTAATCAATCATTAAAAAGATTTTTGCCAATTAAAAAACATTTATCGATATTTTAATTATATTCCTTACATCTTTCATTCTTTCAAAATCATAATAAAACTTGACGACCGTGACTTTATAAGACTTCCAGGATCTTAATTCTTGTGTAGGTACACAGCTGTATGCAATTGAAGGAATTTTGATCTTGACTTATACCTTGGGACTTGTATTTAAATATACAGTTCGACGTCTACCGGTATCAGTCTGTGTGCACCAATCAGAAAACTCAAGATTTCTTCGAAGGAAAATTTTCTGAGTCCTTTTCGCCGTAACGAACCAGACTGGACGGCAGTACTAATGGTAGTAATTGGTATTTGAGTATTATTAGAAACGTTCTTCTGTCGCCTCATTTGTACAAGTCACTTTCGCATTCGGGTCACGAAAAATTTTCGACGAGATATGTCCCATTACCATGACTGAAGATGGATGGATTCGTGATTATTGTATCCGGTTTTTAAATGTTGTGTTGGTGCCTTGGCAGAGCCACAATATCATTTTAGATGAAAGAATCTTCATCTTATAATTTGCATTGTCAACGTTTATTTTTAGTTAAAAAAATAATAATTTCTTTCAATTAATTAATTTTTATGTAAAGTATTGGTTGAAATAAAAAGTCAGAGTCACGAGCGGGATTCGAACCTATGACCTTCGGCTAAATACACCGCTGCTCTACTACTTGAGCTATCATGACTTCGATCCACTCGGACACCAACTTCCCATCTCAACCCCACCTTTTGAATTTTCCCTCCTTTTTGCTATTTTTCAATCTCAACCAATACCTTAATAAAAATTAATTAATTGAAAGAAGTTATTTGGTCAATCGGACCACGAAATATAATGGATTTAAAAATAATAATGTTTCAACTTAAATCTTCAATACTTGACAACTTTGGGGCCTTTTGAATTGTATAAAACCTGGGCATAGGAAAATGATTAAAATATCAAGCTTTGCTAAAATTGCGAAATGCTGAACTTAAGCTGGAAGGAAATGGCATGACAAATGGAAAACCGTTGTCCGTTCTCATGACTGATCACCCGTGTGGACGGACGGTCTCTTATGAATTATGACCGTTCTTCTTGTGTTATTCGTACGATAAAACTATTACAAAATAAACCTCTACAAACTTGACACTGACATAAATTAAGCCTTTACATTATTATCATTTTATTTTAATTGGGACATTTCTTACATGTAGATAAACGAATATCTTACGAAAGAAAGAATGAAAATCCCTTCGCTTGTGGATGGGGGGCTAGGAGATTTCCTGTGCCGTTAATTAATCAATTAATTACCTTTTTATACCGATGTATTAAGTGCTAGTGGGCAAATGGGGGCAGAAACATAATAATCTTCTGTTGATAAACGAGCTTTGGCCATAGGGGTCGTTAGCTTTCGGGCGGAAGCAGTCCCGAACCGGAACAGTCCGCCCTGCAGCGTACATTACCGAACTCCCTTTCTTTTCTTTGTCCTCGTCTCATATTTTCCTGCCTCTCTGAGGAGGGCATCAATTGCTGAGGACATTTTTGTCCGGTTTCGCCGGCCCCCAGACCATAAACCAAGCCGTTTATCAAAAGATATCCCTTTGGGATGTGAAATACTATGACGAGTTTTACCGACAAAAATGGGCGCTAATGTTTCTGTATGACTTTTTTGCTGCTAGAAATCAGATTTATTAGAAAATAATCGAGATTTACTTCAATACTTTAGACACGATAAGCCGAATTGGCTTAAATAAGCCTAGACTTGAAAATAACACCAAACACAAAAATACGCTTCAATAATATCGTAGTATTAACATATGGCAAAAAAAATCCATGTAAAATTAAGCAAATATGTTGATGTTAAAAATATTGTATGTTGACAAAATCATTCGAGAAAAAATCGATGTTTTAAGAAAAATCAATACTTCAACCAATGCTATATCATTTTGTGCATGTATGGTTGCTAATACCATCAAAATAACAAAAGTTTTTCTAGTGCCACCTAAATATCACTATCATTTGTTACTCGTATTATTTTATCATAAACATGTTTTTGTTCTTGAAGTAACTTTTGAATATTCGATTGTACAAATATATTTAATTTTTGCGTTGTAATGTAGTATCAAATATGTCATTATCTAGTCGATTTGGTGATGTCATTCCCATTGTGACCATGCTTTATTAATGATTACCAAAACGTCTTCAATCAAAACCACTGCTTCATTATGCATGTCTGGGGTGAATTGCGTCGTGGTTAAAATATCTTATGTTGACGAAGAATATCTTTAGTCATAATTTTTTTAAATATTTTTCCCATAATTCATTTGGATTTGATGGTGAACATGTTGATAATATGATTGAAAATAAAACACATATTTGGTTTGGATGAGCCAAAATTCTCGCATGAGCTGCGTTATTTTCTCCAAAAATACTACAAACTGAGTTGACTTGTAGCACTTTTTTCAATTCTACTAATTAGGCTCAGGGTCTGGGGTCGGTCAGACCAGAGGTGGGTTATCCGTTCTCCCACCTACACCACTGCTGCCTCTACTAAAGATACTGACAGCAGTGAAGTATGTACCTTTACATCAGCGAAACCGATTCAGTAGTTTTGGCGACACAAAACCTTCTCCTAGGTCATCAGTTTTGCTTCCGACCTCAATTCTCTACTACCCAGCAAGTGTTTCGCTTGTGGTCCGCATAACCTCATCCCTGGAGCGAAATGAATACTGTGTAACAAGACATTTTTAACTTGTAGTGTACCTTCAAGCCCTCCTGTACAAACTAAAACGTATCTTATACAGATATCGTGAGATGCGGTCGGGTGTGATGTAGGTTTCAGAAAAACATTTTCTTTATCTTATCGTGCCAACGTCTCGATCTTTTATTGAGATCATCTTCAGGGCTTTTTCAAGTGTTTGTCTTCTGTGTAATTGTGCCATCCTTGCGTGTCGTGTTGAGAGTGCCCTCACAAGGGTGGGCGAGAGATTATGATCTCAATAAAAGATCGAAACGTTGGCACGATAAAGAAAATGTTTTCTGAAACCTACATCACACCCGACCGCATCTCACGATATCTGAATAACTATCGATTAACGGTCACTAATCTCTACACATTTCTACACGAGAAGAACGAAGAATATGGGATTCTATGAACAAATTTCAACTACATACGGACTCGCAGCTAAAAGTATTCTGAAGGACATCGCCAACAATGAGAAAAAACTCGCAGCGGCCATCAATCAGAGAACTTTTTTGCTGGAATGCAGACAACACAAAGTATTTCCTACTCACATCAAGAACACACAATTTCAACTTCACAAATGCCACACTAACACAGCCAAACACCAGAATTAACGATACATAAAGCCACAACAAATTTCAAACGAAACATTTTAAACATAGAAATCACCACGAGCATCAAAAACATCAAGTCATTAACACAAAAGGGCACTCTCAACACGACACGCAAGGATGGCACAATTACACAGAAGACAAACACTTTGAGCCCTGAAGATGATCTCAATAAAAGATCGAAACGTTGGCACGATAAAGAAAATGTTTTTCTGAAACCTACATCACACCCGACTTACCTCACGATATCTGAATAACTATCGATTAACGGTCACTAATCTCTACACACTAAAACGTATCCTTTCATTTACACTATATCTATCCTTCATTCCTACCTAACCGAATGATTCGTCTGAATTGGCCAAGGATCAGCCTACTCCGACTATTGTCCTCTGGGAGAGGGACCTCTAGGCAGCGTACTTCGACCGAGCCTTTACTTCCTCTACACCGCATATATCCCAACTCCGCACTCCACCAGATAGTGGATTTGCAGCTTTTGCCGACGTTGTGCTATCTTCTCATACTGATTCCAAAATTGCATCATGTCTTGTCCTGCAAATAGCCGAATGGTGCAAACACTAGTGTATAAAGCTCAATGAAAGCAAAAGCATCCATATATCATTCCCCCTTCGAAACAAAAAACATTTTTTTACGATATCCTCAATATTACTCCCATTCCAAAAACAGACTGTGTCCGCAACATTCCATCTAGACTCAAGTCTAACCTGGAACCAACACACACGACCAAAACGACAGGCATTAAACAAACGTAATGGCATACTCCACAGACTACTGTCACGCAAATGTAACGTTTCAAGGCAAATAAAGTGACAATCAACAAGACCAACAGGATAAAACCAATCTAGAAGTACAGTCTAAAACTATGGGGCACCATTAAATCTTCAAATAACCAAAGAATATTGGAATATAACTTCCCATTCAAAGTCCTCAGAATCATGGTCAATGATCCTTACTAAGTGTCCAACAACACCCTTCACAATCACCTCAAAATCCCTTTCAAAAACAATTGAAAAATGGCAAAAAGGAGGGAAAATTCAAAAGGTGGGGTTGAGATGGAGAGTTCGTGTCCGAGTGGATCAAAGTCACGATAGCTCAAGTGGTAGAGCAGGTATTTAGCCGAAGGTCGTGGGTTCGAATCCGCTCGTGACACTGGCTTTTTTATCTCAACCAAAACCTTAATTAAAGATTAATTAATTGAAAAGAATTTATTTTGTCAATCGGACCACGAAACCTAATCGATTTAATTACCAAAACAGTTTCTAATTTCAATAATAAACTCACCTCTCGCCCTAATTGAGTTGCCAAATTCTTATCCAATATAAAACACATTTATCATCCCACTAGACGACTGAAGAGATGGCCTCACAACCTACAAAGGAGAAGAGACGTATAGTTGGGAGAACAACAATGGCTGTTAACTCTTCTCACGACACACGATCCATTCATTTCAGCCATTTGTAAATTCAAGTTTTGGCAATTATAGAGTGTTAGCCTAGTTTTTAACGAAATAACCTATCTTTCTGCCTGATCAACTTGATCGACAATTCACAGAGCACAAAAGTGTAAACAAAGGAAGCTGTTAAAATAAATTTAAAACAAAAATTACCCTACAAGCACTGTTAAAAGTACGCGGGGGGAGGGACGCTTCGTTACCATGAATTGGAAATATAATTTAAAGCACAATCCAGGCTAAACAGTGCGATTCGTCATCAGGCGGGTTTGTTTCCTTAGTCGATAATACTGGCGATATTTGAATTATTAATACACGACTATTCAATTAAAAGTGAATTGATTTAGTACGGTTATTTTGGAGGACTGAAGGCGTTTCTCAATGAGTCGATAAACTGGTATCTCCCTCGAGCACGCTCTTCTTCCGTTCGATAGTTCAAATATATCAGTTAAATATGATGACAAATGTTGGACAGTTTCTCCCAGCAAAAAAAAAGGAATTTTAGCATTCAACAAGTGATATTTTTTATAAAATAAAGCTCAATAAAACATGCAGGATAACTACAATTTTTCTAAGTTCCAGTGTGGTATACAATTTGACAATTCCAGAAGAAACACAAATCAATTTTTTAAAAAACTACTTCAGGTTTAACAGTTTTGCACTCGCAATTAGGTGAAATTTGGATGTTTTTGAAAACCGCGAACACGGTGAAAGGCGTTATGAAGCCCAGACATCGCAGACTCCGAGGTCATTGGCAAGGACGGATTCTCATTTGCGCCCGTCGGTTCTGAAAATTTATAGACGGCGTTTTTGCTTTATGTGGCGTCGTCGTGTTTCGTCAAATCGTGACGCCTGCTCCTGCTCGCGGGATTTCAGCCTCGGACGGCTGGGAAAACAGTTAAATGCAATTACGTCTTGCATATCAAATAGGTGATAAATCATTCTATAAAAATGCATAATGAATAAAAAATGAATATATCAAACTGTATAGTCTTTTTGCCTTACTTTCATGTTATATAGTTGCTTTTCTAATACAAGGTTCTAGAAATGATGAAGGTGGGGTGAGTATGCAGATTAAATTGTGCATTATTAAATATTTTTAAAAAAGTATTTTCGTCCTCCACTACGATTTTTGCAGGAAAGGCTGTGTTGTTATATATAATATTGATAAATATATCTTTTTGTGTTTATTGAGATTGAATGTATTTATTAACGTGAATGTGTTTGTAATTATTTTCTATAATTAGCATGTGTTAATGGGAGTCTAAAACCCCATTAACACTTCCTAAGCATTAAAAATTCAAACAATTAAAACCCTAGCAAAATCAATGGATAACAAGAAATATTTATCGATAGGTAGGTAAAACGAATGTACTTATTAGCGTGAATGTGTTTGTAATTCTTTTCTATAATTAGCATGTGTTAATAGGAGTCTCAACAAACGGTCTATGAGAAACTCTATTAACCCTTGCTAACTATTAAAAATTCAATCAATTAAAACCCTAGCAAAATCAATGGATGACAAGGAATAATTATGGACAGATAATAAAAAAAAATAAACTTTAAAAGTAACAATCGGAATTAGCTACCCCATGAAAAATGAATCTTTATATTTTCGTTGCTTGCCATATATCGGTGAGCTATTAGAAAAAGTAAGCAAAATTCTTAAACGACAGCAGATTTTAGAGGTACGTGTTCATTTAGAAACAGCCTCTCAAAACCTAAAGGTATGGTTGACAACATGTCAAAAAGCGGGGTTTACAAACTTAGTTGTAATGATTACGACATTAATAAATATATGTTTGAAATCATCATGAGTAGAACAATCATTTATAAAAACTGAAAAAAATACAACCTTCTATTCAGCCAACTAGACACGCTTTTTAAATATATACAAACTGTTCAATTATTAATTCTATGATTAATATTCTTTAATTTTTATAATGTATGTTTATGTTGTTTATAATTTGTTTATGTCTATACTAACAGTTAGTACTAACAACAGTCAATACTAACAGCGGTAGTTTTGCTTTCATTTCATATTTATCATATTTAATTAATAAATAAATATCGTTTTAATCTTATATATCCACATCGGGTCGAAGTGTGCCATGCATTGGCCCTTTACAAGTAGGCGCCCACATAATCATTCAAGTAGGGTGGTGAAGTACGCGATATTCCTCCATTATCTTTTACACATACTATAACTAAACTAATTGACGGTCGATGGGGAAGTCAATATAAGCATCGGCCCTGTAGCACTATACCTTCACGCTAATAAATACATTCAATCTCAATAAACACAAAACTATATTTTTATCTCAAGTAAAAACCTTAATTAATTGTAATATATTAATTGGACAAGAGGACCACGAAATTAGTGAATTTAAGGAATTGAACAAAACTATATATTTATCAGTACTAATATATAACAGCAGTCTTTCCAATAAAAATCAAATTGTATTTAATCATTCGTCAATTATTGAAATACTCTTTTAAATTGTTCTATGAAAGATTCAATTTTTTTTTGTTTTGTACAGCTCCTTAAAATTCTCTTCTGAACATTTCACAATTGAGGACATTTCGCGGAAAATTGTCGACAAAGCAAAAAAGCTCTTACATTTTACCAGGTTAGAAAGTTGTTTTCGGCGGCATAATGGTCTCTTTTGTAACGAGGACTTCAGAATCGGTATAATGACAAGAGAAAAAGGTGAAAATTTTGTTTAAAAGTCACAAATTGGATCGAGGCGTGTGCGGTGTTTGAGATGCAGCCCGTTGGGCCGGGTGAAAGCCTGTCGGATGTACCGATTCCATCAATCAATATCTCAGAACTGATTCAATTCTGTTTAAAAGATTACCATAATTAATTCCTTGTTCATTGTTAACACGGTTTCCCATTTGGGTCGAAACATGTCGCGAAAACCACGTCCATGGGTTTATCCGAACACGCTTTTCACACACAATTTGCGCCGGGCTTTCACACGAGAAAGTGCGACGATAAATCAAGCCGGTCCCACGACAAAGTACAAAGTGCGTACGATGATTAATTCTGGAAAAAGGCTTTTTACATGTACAATAATAATGGAATAAATTAACCTAGTTCGGCTTTAAGCCGTTCAACCAAAAATTGTGTACATCTTGTACAATAAATCGCTGATATGGAATTATCCATGGATAAAACAATAAAATCTTTTACTTATCAAACGCGGGAACTTGTTATTGAATAGCGTTACATTTGTTCGAAACAATGTTGATCACCAACTTTTCTGTAATTCGTATAGACAGAACTTTTCATCCTTCCTGTACTATTTCCCTTTATGTACAACATAAATTATTACGGTTAACTAAAATCTTGTCAATTTCAACATCGAATTAACAAACTTTAATCATTATTTTACCCCTTATTTATCTCTTCCTATCCTATATTATTTAACTGACCGCTGCTTCGGAATGAGATGCGACAACGAGGTCTCCCGTTTCAGCGCAATATAAGCCGGCGTTCCACAAGGGAACATTTTTGGACCTATCCTGTACACCATTCTGCTGATATTCGTAATGACTCTAAACCATCATTACAACCTCTATGCAGATGACAGCAAGTCTATATTCTAAACCAAATCCTATCCCAACAACCTCAACATTCAAGAACACTTTAACAACTTTACGCCAAAAACTGGTGCAGGCTGAATAAGGAAAAATGCACACAATGTACAGTTACATTGAAGAAACCGTCTTGCCATACACTGTACATCAAAAACAAGCAGGTACCAACGGGGACTCAAGCAAATAATTAGAACTATACCTAGACGGTAGACTGACGTGAAGACTTTAGGCTTAATTAACAACAACTTGACAGAAGACTTGGTCAACTACGTAAGCTTTTAGCACATTCCTTTTCTCTGTCTCATTTCTTACAAAATTCCCCTTTTCGAAACATTATTATCAATCGATTGAACAGCTGATTTCTATGGGTGTAGTGTCATGCCATAGTGTCAATATTGTAACTTGTACAATATAACAAACATGATCGCATGTATTTGTAATATGTATTTTGTTATTTACAGGCTACAAATAAATTATTTGTCAAAACAAATTTTACCTTACTTACACTTATTTCTTGGACAATGTATTATCTCACTACTTCATACTTATTTCATATAAACGGATTAAAAAGAAATGTTAATCAAGAAAACACGATATGGGTTAAACTTTTATTTTTAATAAGCCGAAGGTCATGGGTTCCAGTCCAATAAGTAATTTGGTCAATTAGACCACTAAAACATAAATGGATTTATTTTTAATATTATTCTTTATTGTCAATGCTGCTAATACTTATAATTTAATCGGCTTGATCGACAAATAATAAAAGGATTTCCCATGGAATATGTCCAAAACGAAAAAAACCGAAAAAATAATAATATTCAAAAAAATATACAATATTTTATAAACAAATCAGAATATCTATGAATGTAAATTTTATACTGGTTTTATTGTTTAAATAAGGCTGTCTACTGATTTGACTGAATGGCAGAACAGTCAACTCTGTGGGAAACCGTGCTTAGCATGAAAATTTAAGACTTTTCTGAAAAATTAAATCGCCTGGAAACACAAGGAGCGCTGTGTTTCCCTTTCGCTTGCATTAAAACAGGAATTTCGCTCAAGGGATTAATTGAATCCTGTGAATGTGCCCGTTGTGCCTATGATATATGGCGTTTACACTGGTCGAGCACTTTTATTCCCGATGAGCCTTATCAAGATTTATTCTCATTGTCGGTCCATTAACTGAAAAAGATTGGACTTGAAGCAGTGTTTGCAAAACCGGCACAGAAAAAAGTCATTTCTCTCAACATCCCAACAAAAATATTACATTAAATACTTCACAATCATGTGAAGATCTCAATTCTTGGTCGGAAGGCATACTGATTTAATATATTGATTAGATCCTAGTAAGATTGCAAAAAACTCGTTTGATAGACAGAAAACAGCGAGAAAATTAAAACTTGGATAAAGGACAATCGTCACATCTGAGACTTGAATGAATTGAAAAAAACCAATGTGAGAAATATACAATAAAAAGTTGTTAAAATCAATGTCATTCAAAGAATTCAAACCAGTACATCGAACAAATGTATCAATATTAGAAAACATCGATGTGGAAAAAATCATTTAAAAAAGTTGGAGTTTCAAAAATATCATTCATTTTTAAATAAACAATCGAATATTGCGAGTGTGGATGAAAATCCATTAAACAAAATATCGATGTTAAAAGAACTTTGCATAATAAACGTTAATAACCTTAAGCAAGCTTTATGAAAAAATTTTGTTTAAAAACTGATGGCCTTCTTCTACCCTGTTTGACTCCGTATGTCCAGAGTAGTCACAGTAACGTTTTGTAAAATGTTGAGTTTTGACGGTCAAAAAAGATTTCGGTCCTAAAAGTCTTTGTCGTTCTTTATGTCTTCTGTTAATTTGTTGCATTTTAATTGACAGATGATACCGACTTGTTCTTGATGTACAGTATAGCGCAAGACGGTTTTTTCAATGTAACTGCACACTGTGTACATTTTTCATTATTCAGCTTGCACCAGTTTTTGATAAACTCGAAGTGTACCTGAATATTGGAGATTGTTGGGATAGGGTTTAGTTTAAAATACAGACTTCTTGTCATCCCCATAGATAGTAATGATGTGTAGAGATGTGCAGTAAAGACAGTAATGGTATACAGGATAGGTCCAAAAATGTTCCCTTGTGGAACGCCGACTTATATTGATCCGAATGACAATTAGTTGTCGCACCTCACTCCGAAGCATCGGTCAGTTAAATAGTATAGGATTCCAGGATGAGGTAATAAGGAGTAAAATAATTATTGTATAATATTTATAATTACTATGACATCCATCAAATGAATGACCGCAGAATGTCACTTGTAAAGAGTTGGTTTAGTTTCGGCCATCAAAACAGATTTTCCTCCTAAAATTTACGCAGTTGTCCAAGTCTTCCGTTAAGTTGTGTCTTAAGTCTCCACGTCAGTCTACTATCTACGTCCTAAGTACCTGACTTAAGTGGAAGTCGGTAACTCCTTGTTACTTGCATTTTTGAATGGTATATATATTTTAAAATCGTATATATTTTTCCTCATCAACTTTTGTACTTCACTCCTTCCACCGGGTTTTGAGGGAATCCTTAAATATTGAAGGTTGCTAAGATAGGATTCGGGTTAGAAGACTGAATTTGCGACGTCATATGCACAGGTGGATCAAGTTCACTTAATTTTCTTTACTATTTTTGTATCTTTAGGATTAACAAAATAATCTCACTCGGATAAAAGAGTATTGACTTAAAAACAGTCCAAATATGAGCAATGTAATGTAAATTCCATTCTGAATAATATAAAACCATGAGTCTATTTCTCCTTTCCATGTTTAATTTGTAATGCTTTGTTACTGCTTGTTTCAAAGGAGCCTGTTTACTAAGTTCGTGTGTGTGTGTCAAAATATTTGCATTACCTCAATCATCTTAGTGTATTCAAGTTACATTTTCAACTTCTAGTATACCTGGTTCCAAGTGTTCCATTACAAGCAAATCCTCAGCCATTCAACACTGAACAATTTAACGCTTAATTAATAAATTAAAACGTCCAGATCGTTCGAGCGTCACTGGTTTCTTTTATACGACATCCTTCCCGTCGGATTATCTGGCCGATTAAGTTGTCAACGGCGGGAGGAAAACCGGCCTAACTTATCCCGGATCTCTCATCACGACAAGGTGCATGTTATCACTAGCAATTTGCATGTCAAGGTTTCATTTATACAGATTATCAAGTTTCAACTTGAAATCGTTCCGAGTAACAAACGGTGTTTCATGAAAACGAGGTGATTCGAAAGATCAAACCTTATAAATAATATAATATACAATGTGTAGAGATTAGTGACCGTTCTGAATAACTAATAATATACAATATTAAAGGTAATAAAATACAGAATAAATTCTCAAGTTATTAACCCAATTGTACAATTTATTTACATTTCAAACCCCCAGGATTTACTTACATTTAATCAGAAAAGTTCAACAATTATTACTATATAAAGGAAATATGTCATGAGCTTTTCTGTAATAATGGAACAACGAAGAAAGAAGGGGGACGGCGGTGGTCGCATCGGTTTAGCCATTTGACGCAGCGCTCATCACTGCAAGGCAAAAGTACAGGGTTCAAATACAGCGACCCTGCATTCGAACCCGACATAATTACAATGGGCTTTTTTTTAAAAACACCGGCAACCTGAAGATTCATATAACCTCGTTGTTGAAATACACACTTTAAAGCGAAAAACATACAAAAAATGTCTCAATAATAATTTTCTCAATTAGGTAACTTACGAATATTTGATTTCATTTTTTGTTTAAAATTATATTTAAACTTGAACTTAAACTTTAAACTTCAATTTCAAAAGTGAAATAATGGCAGATAGTCGCAAATTTCTTCCAGATTTCAGTCTAACAGATCCTTCTGAGTTGTTTTTTCTATTTTTCATAAAGCATTTTTTTATTTTTTAATAGTGTAAAATTCGAATAATTTGAGCTTGTACTATAACTATATTTAATCTTAAAGTAAGCAAAATGGAGTAGTGACAGAAGGAATAAATCTTAATCCCTGGTCCGCCTATTGCCGCTGTTTCTCTATAATGGCCCTTTTATTAGTTTTTCCAGGCTACCTCAAAATGAGAACAGGTGCTTCTGATTTTTTTTTTTTTTTTTATATTTCATAAGACTTCGATGTTAATGGTATGAGATTCGAATAATTTGAGCCTAGTACTATAATTACATTTAGCTATGGCCTTTCTGCACGCCAGGGGGCCATTTAAAACTTGTCGATAATGAAGGTTATCGACGCTCTGTAATTAGCCTGTCTTTATATTTTTATGAACTGAAATGTCAATTGAAAATTCCCTGTTAGTTCGACCTGTCTTTCTGGTTATCCGAATAAGGTCAATGGTCAATTCAGCTTCGTATTGGCTTTATCGGAATTGATTTTTTGTCAGTTCGTCTAAAAAATTCACGAACACAAAGGCCTTACAAGATTGAAGAAGTCATAAGGATTAAAAATTAGCATATTTAAGAGTAATTAATAATGTTACTCTTATAAATTAGCATAATAATTACAAGAATTAATAAAGACACACTTTAAGAAATAAAAAAGTATTAAAAAACATGATTCGTATAAAGTAGCCTTTAACGAAGGACTAGACTTGAATAATTCATGTTTGTATATCTGAATTTTAAACAAAGCTTGATTAAAAGAGTCCGAAGATGCAACAAGCGTAAGAAGCGGATTTTTCAAGTTTTGTTCCCACATTAGGCCCAGAACGTTATAAAAGAAAATTTCGCAGACTGACGCGGATTCAGCAAGGTACGATGTTCAAAATTTGCCGCGATTTACATTCGGAGGAGCTGATGAAGTAAATTTTATCAAAGTAGGTTAGAGCCGGCCGGTCTCAGCATTGCATGACTATAAAAAGGAGAGCTGACTGGTTCGGCTGCAGGTATGTATATCCTCCATAGCATTCCTCAGCGGACCACACACACTAACAGGCCTCCCGGACCTCGGACTCCCATATTACACCGGTTTAAATGGTTTACACCTTTCCACTGGTGAAAAACAAAACCGTAAAAGTTGTTATTTGCTATAAGAAAAAAAAATTCAACTCGGAAATTTTTCCAACAGACCACCCTGGTTCGGGGGATTTCAACGGCCAATTGGTTATAGGGCAGAAGGCGTCGATTGTTATTTTTTATAGGTCAGGCGAAAGAAGTTTTAATTTTTTACTTTTTACTTTATGTTTTTACTTTTCCTGAAAATACAATATTGGTTTGTTTATGTTTAAAAATTTCATAAATATTAGAAATTCAAAATTTGGTGAAGATGCTGTTAGTATAACTTTTTTTTTACATTTTTTGTTTCAAAGTAACAATTTTTTAATTTCAAATTCACAGCACTTAATACCATACTAACAGAATGTACCAATTTTTTACGTTATTTCTTTTGATTAAATTGATTCTTTTGATTCAATAAAGTAATAATATTGTACCATTACAGGTTTCACCCATTTTTAAAACACAAGTAGCCTTTTTTAATTTCAAATTCACACTTTCTTTAAAGCATGCAGAACTTCAGGAAGGGGAATAAAATAAAAGCATAAAGGAACTATTTTTGAAATTCAAAATAACGCTTTTCAATTTCAAATTAACCGTCAACTGGCGATTTCCTAATTATTTTATATTTAAAAAAAACTCAAATTCAAAGAAGAAGAATTTAGTTTATATTTCTAGTCTATGATTTTTTCATTAATTTTTACATAGTTTTTAAAAGCCCAATTATTTTATTTAAAAAAACTCTTAAATTAAAATAAAAATCCCATATATTTAATGTAATTTTAATTTTAATGGTAATCATTTTTATTTTCTAAGAGCCCTAGTATTATTTGTTTTAACTCTCCAATCTACTGGAATTGTACTTTCTAAGCCTACATTTTGTATCATTTCCTGATTGTATTGCCTTAAAAAAGGATTAATTTTGAATTTAAAAAAAGCGGAATTGAAATTACAAATGGTTAATTTTGTATTAAATAGGTTTAATTGAAAAGGGAAAAGGGTGAACTTTAACTTTAAAGGGGTCAATTTATGCTCATATTTCACACTACCTCCAATAGGTTATTAATACTTTAAATATTGGGCTAATTAGCAGCAATAAAATTTGAAGTTGGTTAATTTGAAGTTAAAAACGTTAAGTTGAAATTAAAAAGAGCTACTTTTAAATAAACAGTAGTTTATTTGCAATAAATAAAGGTTTAATTCGAAAGAAAAAAGGTTCATATGAAAATTAAAAATGCTTAATTTTTTAATTATATTCACACTATCCCCATAAATGTATTAACATTTTAAAGTATGGGCTAATTAGCAATAAAAATAGGTAATTTGAAGTTATAAATGTTAATGTTAAATTAAAAAGAGCTAATTTAAAATTAAAATTGGTAGTTGAAATTAAAAAGAGCTAATTTGAAGTTAAAAAGGGTTAATTTGACGACAAATGGGTCATTTCTCGGAAAAAGATATAATGGTACAATATTACTACTTAATTTTGTTTTAGCATAAGTAGTTTATTTCAAAGATATTTTGTAAGTACGCTATGTTTATGTTGGAAGCAAAATGTAAAAAACGTAAATGTTGTTTGTAAAGTTTGTGTGAACATGATTTATTTCTTTTAAAACGTACTACGTTGTACAAATTATTACATTATTTGTTATCTGGACTGTTATAAAATCCACCATAAAAATGTCACCTCTTCGAAAATCGAACAATTGCCTTTATCTGTAAACTCTTTTATCGTACTGGTTTCTTTCATTCCAGCTGTAAAGCAGTTCCTGTAAAGGTTTCCTCTTATTGTTAGTTTCAGTCAGTTTCATTTGATTGTTCCCGTTAGTAAAGTCAATACAAAACCAATTACTTGTTCTAAAGGAGAAGTCTTCGATTGGTTTTCACTTTGTAAAGATTAAGCGACAAAACAAAAGCCTTCTTGACTTTTAGACTTTATGTTGTTTAAGCGTACTGTTGACATGAATTAAAATCGCTGAAAATGTTACATTTCATTTAATACTGGAGGTGAAATTGAACAAAACAATAACCTTTTTCCTTTCTTAACGCTGTATTGTTTACAGAAAAAGAGAAATCTAACAAGGTAAGATTAAAAGTCGCGACGAATATTGTTCGTACGGATTTCCTTCCGACCTTCAAATACGTCGTAGTTTTATGTGGGGGCAATAACATCCAACCGCTGCTTGATTTCATTCTGATTCTATATTTATAATTGATTTTTGTCAAAATCTTTTGTCAGGTGTTTGCGAAAAAGGAAAAATTCCCTCGGGGATTCCCTTCGGTGGATGTGATGATCTTGTTAGTTACTCTGCGTCGTTAATTATCTTCTCGTTGATTATGTTTGCAAGTAAACGCTTTCGCCTTAGTTTCAGCCCTTAGTACAGACATAGGTGCTTTCCTGCTAGTAAGATCCCAGCTAATAACAATCTTCCTAGTATCACGATTTTCTGCGTGTTTGGCTGTTTAAGTTTAGGCGTTACAGATTTAAATCTTTAATTTTACATGTATTTGTAAACAATATCAATCAAAAGATCAATTTAAAAAAGTAGCTAAGTTTTAAAAGATAAAACAAATAAAAATCTATCAAATTTAAAATTTTCAGCATTAATATGCTTTTTCTATATAACACTGTACTTAATTACTTATCTATTTGGTTATCTACCTTTCTTTCCATCACTCCTTTTATCTTTTTATCCAGTTATTTATGTACTTATCTATCCCATTTCTTTGAATCATGCACTTTATCTATTAATATATATATAATTATCAGTCTAAAGACAATGTACCCCAGCACTTGAAAACCCACGCTAATGTAACTAACTATATATATTTCTTGACTCGTAATTTGTACGATGTAAAAGGTTTATTTATTCATTTTGTTTTATTTTATTTTTTTAATAGCGAGACCAGGCGGGCCTTTCGATCCTTTCCTCATTATCTTCTTCAAATTGAGTTAGGAAAAATATACAATGAAAAATTCACAAAGACGGCTTAGAATATTATTGTTGTACCTAAAGGCCAATTATTTCACTTGGACATCAGGATTTCAGTTTGAACTTAACAAAGGATATAAGTTTTTCTTCAAAAAATTATTCTTATGTTAATCCTAGAAATATGTTTTATCGTATAATTAATAACATAATTTTGTTGTCAATTATTTTTAATATATAAAGAAACTTTCCTGTTGTAACAGAATTGTACATGTAAATGTAGGATAAAAAAGAAACAGAGAAAAGAGGAATAGTGCAATTAAGAAGCGACAATGCATTTTTAACAGGTTCGTGTCTCCTGTGCCGCCTGGCTTTTACATCCCTGGGCGACAAGGTAGCAGACCAGGTTTACGATTGTCAAGCACTTAAAAGATTGAGTGAGACGGGCAATTTTTAGCAGACGGCAGCAAAAATTCTAGCGCTGTAAATCAGAAACCAGGTATCGGTTGAAAGGATCGTACAACGTACATCGGCTTCTAGAGCAAAATAAACCTCCAGCCTAGCTGCGGAAACATAGTTCTCGTCTTTAATAAGCATAGAGTAAACATAGCAGGGCGACAGCTGCATTATGAATTAATAACCTGGGGAGCCCGTGTAAACGGGTCGTATACAACGCTCGGCGACACCCGACCAACGTTTCAATTTCGCTCTTCTTCTCCTAAGACATCCACAATTTAATATTTATCAAGCGAGATAGTTTGGGCAGGGGAACGTTTTGAATTCAGGAACCTACAGATTTTTTTAAATTATTTGGTTCTTACATCATGAAATATTGATAGAATTTCGAGATAATTTATTATCTAATTTATTATTATCCGACCGCATCTCACGATATCTGAATAATTATAATTTATTATGTTTTGCTACCTCCAAAGCGATGGCTGTTCAACATGGTACATAAAACCAAAGATACGACACAATATAAAAAACAATTTCATGATAATATTAAAAGAAATTAGTTAAAAGACACAAACCATTAAACATCATATGGCTTATTTCAGCCCTAAATCTTGTAAAAATCAAACGATATCCCTTACTATCAATCATCGATGGCCACACTTAGCTGAAAAATGCATACACTTCCCACAATAAGATTTATGCATTTCGATAACAGAGGAACAAACGAACAAACCTCATAAAAAACATAGTCGTTCATACTATGGAAACTACTAGAAAAACATCGGATATATCGATACTATTAAATGTCATGGAAATGGCATCGATATTTCCTTACTATCGTACACCAAATAGAAAATGCTATCGGACATCAATAGCAAAATACAAATGTTTTGACAATGTCGTAATCTAATAAAAAAATTGTATTACCTTCTATCAACAGTCATCAATTTATTAAGAATTAGCTAGTCTAATCAAACATTTATAGTAAAATATCGATATTTCCATTTATCAAATGTCCATAGAGAAATGTCTATATCGTCTATCAACAGTCAATACAAAATATATTGAGGCTACCTTCTATTAAAGTCATTATACATCAATGTCAGCTTCTATCAAACTTGATACAAAAATATATCGTTGTTACCTACTATGAAACGGCATTACGGAAACATCGATGGCATCTTCTATCAAAAATAAATAAAATACATAGATAATAATTTCTATCAGCAGTCAATAGACAATATATTAATGTTACCTTCTATCAAACGTCAATTGAAAAATATTTATGTTACTTGTACAAAACGTCAATAAAAAATATATCGATATTCTAACTTATATGAAACGGCTATAGGAAATATTTATGTTACCTTCTATCAAACGCAAATAGAAAGCCCTCGATAGTTCCATACTATGGAACGTCAATGGAAAAAAATTCAATGTTTCAATACTATGAAACGTCAACAGAAAACCATTGATGCACCGATACTACGGAGCGTCAATAGGAAAACCTCAATGTTCCGCTAGTACTATGGAAGGTCAATAGAAAAACATCACTGTTTCGGTATTATGAAACGTCAATAGAAAACTACAACGATGCTATCTACCATTACTACCATCAAACGTCAATAGAAAAATATTGATTTTATTTTCTACCAACCGTCAGTACAAAATATGTCGACATTATCTTCTATCAAATGTTGTTAGACAAAATACCAATGTAATCTTCCATCAAACCGAAATAAAAAATATATCGATGTTAGTTGTTATCGTGTCAATAGAAAATATATTGATTTTTACAATCAAACATCAATAGAAAATATATCCACGTTACCATCAAACGCCCTTAGAAAAATATCGATGCTACACATTTAAGTCGAACCAATAATAAATCACATAGTTTTCGTTACTACTTTTTTTTTTCAAAACAAACGAATGTAATTGTAAATTCTTTGCTACTCGCTTAGTATCGAAAATTAATAACAATACATACATAATTTATTAAACTCGTGAGGAGCGGTCAAGAATGAGGTAGTTTAGAAAAAATCCTTTTTCATTTTTTTTTTTACGATTCGACCATTATTCCGGTCATCTTCAGAGCCTGGGTAAATCACAAAACATATTATACTGATTGGAAATAAATACAATTTAAGATGTAAACATAAGTTTTGAATTAAGTATTTTATGTTCACATAAAGTGTGGTGCTATTCTTGTGGCGTCATATTGGTTTTGTGTGAAAGTGTTGTGAAACGTGAATTTGTATTCTGATGTTTTTATATGATGGTGAAAATGTGGGGGACGCTGTAAACCTGCCACAATCATATTAAAAACAGCAACATATGTTTTGTAATTTACCCAAATCCTGAAGATGACCCGAATAAAGGTCGAAACATCGGCAAAAAAAATGAAAAAGGGTTTTTTGCTAAACTACGACATTCTTGGCCGCTCCTCACGACTTCAACAAATTATGAAACAACAGGTCACTAAGAAACACACAATCATAGATATTTGCTGTTGATTTTTGATAGGAGTTATCAATTTGTTTATCAAGCCTGCAATTTAAGACTATTTTTCCAGCAGCAAAAAAAGTGTTGGAAAGAGAAGAGTTTTCTCGGACTCTGGGGTTAAAAAACGTGGTAAGAATCGGTGAGGCATGGCGAGGCACCGGGAGCGATTTAAAATATTTTCCGGCCAAGTCTGAGGTGCGGTTTCTCAAGGTTTTCTTCTCATCTTTTCGACCAGTTATCCCGAAAAGTCCGACCGGATCGAGGAGACGCTTCTTGACGGTTGGAATAATTCCGGGCCCTACGTGACCTCCGGCATCCGCCGGTAGCACGCACGGGGGAATTTTTTTTCGCCGGCCCATTTAGACCATATTTGTAATTTAATCCCCAGTCAAGCGTCTATGTCGCGGCCTGCCCGTAATCCTTCTTCTATTAGGGGATGTTTTGTCAAATGCGTATTTGCTGAACAACAACTGCTTGGATGTGATACCACGACATTTCAGGTCCGACAATGGATCACTTTGAACACAGCTCATGGGTGATACATCGCAATTTTCTCATTGCTATTTTTCCATCGTCGACAGCACAATGTTTAACATAAATATAAAAATTGTAAAGGGAGGCAGATTGCACTCAACAATTCGGTCGACCCTGATCAACCCAGCCAATCAATTTCACTAATACTATAATTTAATCTCTCTAATCTAATAATTGTTAATAATAATAATAATCTAATCTAATATTGTTTTTCTAAATTCGAAATAAACAAAAGTATTAACAAAAACGGCTGCAGATGATCATTAATCGGCTTCCTCTCTCGTTACTCTATTATGAGACGATGGCAAGTACAAAGCAACATTTGTAAATATTACAATTAATTAAGGTTTTTAGTTGAGATGAAAAAAGTTAATGGCACGAGAGGGATTCGAACCCACGACCTTCGGCTTGATACCCCGATTACACGACATTTGAAAAATGACAAAATGAGGGAAATCTCATAAGGTGGGGTTGAGATGGGGAGTTGATGTCCGAGTGGACGATAGCTCAGGTGGTAGAGCAGCGGCGTATCAGACCGAAGGTCGTGGGTTCGAATCCCTCTCGTGCCATTAACTTTTTTTCATCTCAACTAAAAACTTAATTAATTGTAATGTATTAATTGGTCAAGCGGACCACGAAATTAGTGAATTTGTAAATATGATTAAAAAATAAGGAAAATGTTCGCATTTCTTTTTTTTATCTAGTTTTTAATCACTAAATCCTAATAAATATCAAGCAGTCATGATGCCCCCATGATTTAGCATGGACGGCAAACTCGGAAAAGGATTTGCCTCTCCTCCTTCGGTGAAAGTTTTAAAAATTCACAGTAGACGACCGAAGAAAACGCGGTCTTTGTCGCCTAGTGCCGAGTCCGCAGATATTGCCGCATTGCGCGGTTAGTAAAGCCATAAGCGGGCCATTTGTGTTTATGTCTAGTCAAAACAAGGGGCTATTTATTTATACAGAATAAACATGTGTCGTCAAAATTCCATACGTGGGCGCACGGTCGTTTCTGCTTGACCCGGGACAATTCCAGCGAACACAACCGTCCCAAGAGATATGGGTTACATATCGATTACGATCACGATATGATTAAGACATGCTGATCATTAATAAGGAATGGCTGCTAGAAAAATATTATAGTCATCAATAGGGCCTAAGTGAATTTTTAAAAAACATTTATGTAAAATTTTGGTTATTTTATGTACGAAGTTTTTTTTAAATGACTTGTTATTAGGTTTTACCTCGTCTTTCCGAACTCACATTAAGAAATAAATACGATAACAATTATAAAGATATAAACAATAAAATTATGGAATTTTTTTTAATTGAAATCTATGATTTGTCTAATTTTCATATAATCGAATATCAGCTACAAAATATGGTATATTGAATACCAATAGCAAAATATCAATTGTCTGACAGTAAGGAACAACAGTAGCAAAATATTAATATTTTGATAGTATAATACGTAACTAGTACGACATCGATTTTTTTACCTTATAAGTATGTATTATATGTAACTCTGGAGTAAAAATGACTTCAGTCGAATGCTAAAACAATAGAATTAAATAACAGTCAATATTTTAGAGTTAGTTTACTGTTTCTGCCTTCTTACGTTATAAGACATTACATTATGTCTTCTTATTCACTAAAAATTCAACACATGTTCCAAACTGTCAAAACCAATTAATATTAATTCATTAATTTAGGAGGCCCTGTGAGACTTACAAATTACATATACATAAAATATCGATATTATTCGACGTGAATAGAAAAATATTGATATAACAATAACACCAATAGCAAAACATCGATATTTGCATAAAAAGGAAAATATATTCCGTAGAAAAATTGGTGGTGTTTATTTTCTATCGTTGATGTTGATATTACCAACCATTCATTTAAAAAATCTCTATTGGTTTATATGATCGAACTTCCATACGAAAGCATTTATGTATTGTTACTATGGAACGTCAATAGAAAAGCCTCGATGTTTCAGTACTATGGAACGTTAATAAAAAAAAACTCGATTTTTCAATACTATGGAACGTCAAAAGAAAAGCCTCGATGTTTCAGTACTTTGGAACGTTAATAAAAAAACTCGATTTTTTAATACTACGGAACGTCAATAGAAAAGCTTCGATGTTTTAGCACTTTGGAACGTCAATAAAAAAACTCGATTTTTTAATATTACGGAGCGTCAATAGAAAAGCCTCGATGTTTTAGCACTTTGGAACGTCAATAAAAAAACTCGATTTTTCAATATTATGGAACGTCAATTGAAAAGCCTCGATGTTTTAGCACTTTGGAACGTCAATAAAAAAACTCGATTTTTTAATATTACGGAACGTCAATAAAAAAACTCGATTTTTTAATATTACGGAACGTCAATAGAAAAGCCTCGATGTTTTAGCACTTTGGAAGGTCAATAAAAAAAACTCGATTTTTCAATATTATGGAACGTCAACAGAAAAGCCTCGATTTTTCAGTACTATGGAACGTCAATAAAAAAACTCCATGTTTCAGTACTTTGGAACGTCAATAGAAAAGCCTCGATGTTTCAGTACTTCGGAACGTCAATAAAAAACTCGATTTTTCAATACTACGGAACGTCAAAAGAAAGGCCTCGATGTTTAGTACTATGGGACTTCAATAGGAAAAACATCGATGTTTATTTATGATCAAAATTAATCAGTACAATTAATATTTCAAACAATAAGAAAAACATTACAAAATGTACTTTTGAACGAACAACAAGGATATTATAAAACTGTAGAGCAACAAGAGAAAAGGGGTGTCCGTGGCCGCAACGGTTTAAGCGTTGACACAGCGCTCGTCACTTAAGGTCCCGGTTTCGAATACAGCGGCCCTGCAATCGACATACAAATGGGCTTTTTTTTCAAAAACACCGGCACCCCGGGAGTTGATATGTCCTCTGCTGTTGAAAAAATATGGATATTTTATTACTATCATGTTTCGTTAGTATCGAACATAAATGGAAAACCTTTTTTTTTTACAAAAGAATGTACATAGGATACGACCTTTCCCACCACAACCAATATTGGTCTAATGTGCATATAAAATGACTAAAGAAAAATGCATGTAATATTTACATACTTCTATTCGCATTAAATTATTTTAAAGTAGGTTTTTATTGTGTTTTGTTAAAATTCCACAACGTAGGCCAACTTATATATCATAGCTCTTTCTGAATAATACTGATCTGATGGCCTATTGTCTCGATGTTACATGTTACATATGTTTTCCTTTTTTTACTTTTGTATATTTTTGTCAAATTAATATAGTACAAATTCTTATACGTACAAATTACTTTCATGTGGCTGAATGCTAATTATAAAACTGCATCTTCCGTTTAGGGCTAGTATCTCCCGGTATGAAATAAATACAAAAATAACTAGAAGGCGTGAGCCAATTTCATTTCTATATTGATACGGTTCACTAGCCTCCAATGGAAAAATCTGGTTTAATCGATGTCAAAATTACAACGAGGTCTGGTCTTAGCGGTAGGGAAAAAATACAATGTTAATCTGTTTAAAAAAAATGTTTACAAATTTTCTTAACTGTTCTAAGGTTTGTGTCACTCCTTTCTCAACTTGGCCTGTAATTTGAAAAAAAGACCTTGAGGAAATTTTATTTTCTACTGGTGTTTTACTCAGGAAGCAGCAAAATAAAAGAAAGACAGCATTGTTTTTCTTTTGTTTCCCCGTCTAATTGGAAAATGAGAAAAAAGTAAGAACAATTAGTATTTACTTTGGGGTTTCATAGTTGAAATGAGGTCGATGTTTTTGTTTGTTTACCTATCTTTAAACAGTTGACTTTTTGTTTGTTTTTTGTATTTAACAATAATTACAAGATTCAGCATTTCTTCTTCAAAAGAGGGAGGCTCCCTTGTTCAAACTAGGACAGCTGTAAAACGAAGATATTTACCTTATTACAAAACGGGATATAATTTATTTTATTTTCACTTTTATTATTATGAAAAGTAAAAAGTCGGGAAATTTCACGTCTTTTTTCAACGGGGGAAAACTAGGAACTGTAAAACAAAAATGGTAAAGTAGTAGCCAATATCCAGTCCGTCCGCGGTAGTCATAGCCAGATTTATTCCAAGCGGATTTATATTTTAAAAATACCACACCACCGTATAAATAAACGACAATTCCACAATGGTGTTACGCTGTTTAATGAGGCAAACGTCGAAATTAATAACTTTTTTTCCCTTTTCTATGAGCGTGTCACAGAAAAAAAGCCTATTCTACAAAGAAAAGTTATTTTTAAATTTCCAGCCGTTTCTAATAAAAAGCAGAAATAAATCACGTTTTATTCCTGTGACATCCTGGACCAACTTAAATTTGATTATGTCTGTTTGAATGATAATAAATCAATGAGGCTTATTGTAATAAATAGGTGTATTGTCTTGTCAGCAGTTGTCATAAAATATTCCACCTCCCAACCGAGGCCCATCAAAGAAAATAGATTTTAAGTGATCAAATAAAAACAAATATGAATTTAACATACTGTAATTTTATAAGAGACTATTGTCGGGATCGCTTTTCTCGCTGACCAGTTAGTTACATTTATGTAATCACTGAGATTGGTTCTACATTATATTCACAACATCGATATTTTGCTATCGGTCCTATAAAAAATAAATCGATATATTTATTTTTATTCCACATATCGTAACATTGATTGTTTTCCTGTTATATTTGATTCTGTCGAAATAACGATATTTTCTTATTCCTTCAATAAAAGGTAAATCGATAGTTTTCTATTGGCATTCGATAATAATATCTCATCAATGATTTTTCAGTTATATTTTATTCTAATATATATATTCCCTATGGGTTCGATAGAAGGGAAACCGATATTTTTCAATTGAGTTTTAACATCGATGATTTTCCAGCTATGTTTCAACAAATCGAAACATTCGTTTTTCTATTATAGTTAATTGTATCGAAACATAGAATGTTTTTCTATTGATTTTATTTATAATATTGAGCCTAAGTATCTAAATTATGTTGTGATATTAGATGGTTACAAAGAATAACATCGATGGTAAAAGGCTAAGGTTGATTACGTTCTAAGGCGAGTTATGTTTAGAGGTCGATGTTGTCCTATTGTTAGCAACCAGGTCAAACTTGTGGTACGCCTGTTTTCGCTGTTTATTTTAGTTATTCATTTAGAGCGATGGAAATGCTTGTAGTATATGGGTTAATTAATGATTTGACGGATTGGATATTCATTCTTCCAAACAAATATTGTTTGTACAAGGCGCAATATTTAATTTGGTGATAGAATTCTGATATTCTGATACAAAATTGATATCAATCGACTGCTATCTTCCTCATGCCATCCTTCAGCGATTTAAATAAAAAACACTAATAAATAGGATATTCGGCATGCCTGTCACGTGGATTTGATGATTGTAAGAGCAATTATACAGTAAATGATTTGATCAGACGTAAAAAAATTATCAAATTCGATTATAAAACACGAATCTAAACAATATTTTAAAACAATCACAACAGGCAAGAGGGTGATATCAAACGTGAAAGAGACGTGGCTCATTTGTCCACAAAATGGGAGAAGAAAAAAAGAAAATAAAACAAACAAGTGAAGAAAAAAATAACGGCAAAAGGGCAGGCCAAACTGTTAGCCCGTCCTAAACATAAAAAAACAAATAAGCAATACTTTTCTATAGTTCCCGAGCTTTGTGCCAAAAGATCAACTTTTTTTAATTTAAGCCAATTTTAAGGCTTTTCTCTTACATTTTCGTTTTGTACGAGCAATTTTCCCCATGTTAACTCCCAACAACGAATCTACTTGGATACCAGTACTCAGTACTTTAATACGTGTCACGTCCTTCCGCTTAAGTACTGGCATTCCAATTAACATAGAGAACAATAGAAGGTACGGAATTTAATTCAACCAGCGTGTTCGTTACACTGATGTTGTATACAAGGGTGTAGAACTACATATTAGGCACCAAAATGCCCTTCGGACCCTCACCTTCAAGTTCCGGGGGTGGAGGTTGTAGAATTGCTAGAATCTCATTAATACCAGAGGTACCAGGTGTCCTCATGTACAGGGCCAATTCCGAATATTGAACGAAACCACTTAATAACTGGCTGTAATAATACACGTCATAAAGCATGAAAGTGATGGAATTGTGGCTTGTTAAGCTTACATAGTTTTTAACGAGAAATTAAAAGAAAATTTCCGGGTACATCGCCAAATCAGGTTTGTCTAAAAACCCCGTTTATTTGGCATTTCTGCCGCTGTGTTGCGTGCGTCAGAAAGTGTTATCCAACGCGACGCAAAACTGCCACGGGACGAAATTATTTTTAAATCGGCTATATCCTCACTTTATCCGGTTCCGGCTATTTCCAGCCTGAGATCTCGAAAGGTTCAGCAGGTTCGTCACATTCGATATGTTTTAAACCCTTTTTCTTTTAAAAATATTTCCCCGATATATACTGCATTCAGACCTAAAACTGTGATTTTATGATGATTTTTAAAAACTACCCTTATTTATCTTTAATTTAGATAATCATTAATAAGAAAGCAAAGACTCCTTTGTATTTTTCGCGGTTACAACATGAAATATTGTCGATTTAAACGAAAATGTTAAAATGTATTTTACGATATATATATATATAAAGTAGTAGTATGACTCATTTATCGGCAATTATAAACTACTGCGATATAAACATCATTATTTTATTAATAGGTAATGTTTTTGCGTTTCCATAAAGTTAACCAAATCTTGGCACGTTGGCCTTATCCCGATAGGCAGCCTCAAAGTCTCGTTTTGAAACAGGATCCAAAATATTCAGACCGCGTTTCAAAAAACCTAAACCGCGAGTTCTTTTAATACGTTTAATTGTTTCAACGCAGCGATTTGGGCACAAATCCCATCCAAATTATCTACGATTCGTGACCAAGAGTTTTAAATTCAATTCTTTTTTCCAAATAGCAATTTCCCTTACGTCAAGAATCTCGTGTGCCTCCTGCGCCCTCAGAATAGAATTTATCGAGATGGTGAAGCATACAATTTACGCTGAAAAACACCACCACTGAGCTTCACCCCTCGCCACTAGAATTACCCCCATCTTTTCCGGGGTAAAGCTAGACCACAGGACCATGCGGACAAATAAGTGGTCGACGATTAAGACGACAATAGTCTCGATCCAGCGCCGATTTATTCCGTTTGTAATGAACTTGAAGTTCGTGAAAATATTCGTGTTGAAAAGTTGATTAAGAAGATGAAATTTCTTCAGTGGAGTAAGAGTCAAAAAATAAGTCAGGTTTAACGCCGACGGCTCAGATGGATCACCGCTCAGTGGACGTAATGGTCGCGAGTTTAAAAGGGCTTCAATTTGGATTAAAAGCGTAAAAGTTTAACTCCTATTATGTTAATATTTGCTATCCAAGCGGAAGCGGTGCGATTTCACTGACTAATATCTGCCTCCCAGGTCCCTCCAAAGTGAGACGCACTAATGGGGAGGGGTATTTTAATGTTCCCAGCTATACAGTGGGCTGAATAAAAAATTACGAAATTAAACTTATCCTCAGCTCGATTTCCTCCTTCCCCACGGAATCCAGGAGGGCCAGGGAAAGATAGAAAGACTGATGGGAAAAATTGGACGGAAATCCTTAACATCCTGATTGTGATAACCAACAATTCTCAGATGATCCATTGTGATCCGACGAAACGAAGGATAAATATTTTCCGCCTTCATAAGCACAATTCAAATTCAAACAAGAATTTACCACAACACAACAAATGATCAATCAGGCACAATTCGCATATTCAAACGATCTCTATATGGAGCCATGGTATGCCAGAGACCCGGACAGCCAACCCGAGACGCTCTAGTTGAGAGTATCCAACAAGATCCTGACAAGAGATTGGAAAATTTTCGTTTAGATAGATCGACTAATTCATTAAATTACTTTTACATATTTGCAAGTTATGCAAGCATATAAATAGACAATGGCCGTCCAGTTGGAAATTTATTCGATTTGTAAACTATTTTTTTTTTTTTTTTTATTTACCAAGTATTTCCTATATTTGAAGGCTTGAGTGAGCAATTGCACGAGGAGAATCAAATCGGATCTTCACTTCCTCTCCGCACCACTGTCTCTTCCCAAGGCATGTTTTTCGGAGGTTGCACAGAATAGAACATACTCCTATAACATTCAAGTTGTCTTCCGGGACATTTAAGTTGCACAAGGCCTTCATCATGGCTGGTTGGTTAGTAGTTCACCCCTTTCTCTAAGAGCCAAGGATATAGATGCTATATTTTTCGTTTTATCGATATTTATTGGCACTATGATATAAAATATCGTTTTATGAGCCTTTAAAAAACCTCATCTTGTTAAAAAAATTTCAAACTTAAAATCAGAGAACTGAAGAACAAAGAGACAAAAATTTCAATTTGCTGACACAAGATCATAGAAAAAACATGAAAGTTTGGAATTAAGTATGTAGTAGACAACGTAGCTTTTGAAACCAAAGTCCATAATTCATTATAATTTATGTTGATATAATCATAATTATCAATTGTTTTTGTATTATGACAATTCAAGGTACAGAAACGTGTTTTGTTTTTTTTAATTCTAAGCTAACCATTCTCACGTTGGTTAATTTTTGTTCCGTTTTGCAATACAAATCCCTAGGAAATGGCCAAGAATAATATTTTAAGTATCGATTTGCCGGTTTTTTTCAACAATGAATATGCGCTCAAACGAATCGACTTTATTGGCATTTTCGATTAGTGCCGCTCTTTGAAGGAGCCTCTTTTTCCAAATATTGAGTGCCCTTTTGTCCAAAGGATTTGCAAGCGTACTTCCAACGACTTTATATTCTCTCTTTCCGATATTAAAATGCCGGAAAACCCGACACACTCTTTTTTTCATCGCCTTGGAGCTTTTCTAAAAAGGAACCCATTCTAAAAGGCACCACATTTAACACGCATCGGTTGAAAAGCTAGCCAAACTACGTAAATATAAGCCAAATGAAAAACAGGCTCAACCTGGCCGATGATTCCCTCAGAAAATCATTATAAATTTATTCATTTTAAGCATTTAGAAAAAACTACCTGCCAATTTATTATTAATAAGTAAATTTTTAGTCAAAGGAAATAAAACATTAGATTTGATGGCAATGAGAAGGTATATTTTAATAATTTAGGTTTCATACATTTGTAGTAATTTATTATTTTTTATGTTTAACAAGTTAAACTATATAAAAACTCTAACTTTTCAAATTTCTTCCTAAACGTAAGATTTCGCCGAGTAACTTTTATAACGGCATTGTATTGTATTATAACTTTTATACCGAGGGGATGAACTGTCGACTGCAGCTGAATTGTTGGCGAGTTGTTTGTTCTGATGATGTTATCGCTAAGAATGAGAGTGTCGCATTTGTGAAATACCGGCTTTAACGTGTGAGCTAATAAGAAATAAATAAATATATCAACTAAAGGAAACTATCTCTCACACACCCCTCGCGTGATGCAGGATCGTAACTCAATAGAAACAAAACAGTTTACGAAACGCCTGTGACAGCGGGCCAGCAGCGAAAACGTACAGTCCGCCAGATTAGCGAAATCGATTTTGCAACAAAATACAACCAAATTGGGCATTTAATTAGATAAAACTCGTGAATATTAATAATTAATTAATAATAATATAAAATTAATATCATCCAGATTTTCATATCACAAAAAAGAAGACCAGATTTGTTAAAATACAGTAAAAATTGATAATTAGATAGATAAACCCAATAAATTTTTCTAGCAACTTCCTGCATATGAAGAAGAAAAGCTTTGAATCGGTTGATTTATCGTCCGAATTTATTATTTTTACCCCTCGCCTGTTTTTGCGTGAGAAAACATAAACCTTTATAACATCATCAAGTGTACAGATTTCTTCCAGATATTTATACCAGAAGTCAACAAAACTCGTGTGACAGCGTAGCTACAGAGAGTCCAGGCGGAATAGATTTGCAAAATACAGGATAAATTGCAAAATTAATAGATAAATACTATAAATTTTGCTATCAAGTGGTACTAGTTGAAAAAGAAAGGCGCTCTAAACGACTGATTTATTGGCCAAATTATTTTTTTTAAGTAAGAAAAACTTTTACCACCCTAGCATTAGTAAATGTATATATTTTGTCTCGACTTTATACGTGCAGTTAACGAAATTCTTACAAAGAAAACAAACGGAACAGATGGGCAAAATACAGCAAAAATTGAAAAATTAATGGATAAACTTTAAGAATGTAATAATATTAAACTGTTTGCACATGAAGAGAAAAAGCGTTCGAATCAACTGATTTATTAGCAAAATTATTTCATTTCGACATCCTGCCTGTTTTTGTAATTTATCCTTTGACATCCTTGTCCAATGTACAAAAATGACAGCGTATCAACGGCAAGAACGGATGGACTACATGAGCAAAACTAGAGGTTGCAACAAAATACTGACCATTAATAAGGCATTTAATTAAATAAACCATACGAATTTTTACGTTTTAAATAGAATGTATCGATCTATTTGATCGTTAAATATGGATATGGATTCTGATCGATAAATGTTTTTTTATTTATTTCATTTTTGAACCAAACTTTGTACCTTTTGTCCCTTTGCATCTATACAGATTGCATCCAGAACTTTGACGGAAGTGTTGTTTCGACCGGGAGGGGGGAGATTAACGAGGTTCCAATACAGAATGGAAAAAATGCCACCGGTCGTCCTTGCCAAGGTGTCCGGGATTAATTAACAGCCCCTATCACCGGACAAAGAAGCTTTAATCGTACAAGGAGTATGGCATAGCTTATACTAGAAGAACGGGCTTATCCGGATTAAGAGAAGAGAAAAACAAATCGGGCCTAGTTGAAAACAACCTCTAAAGAGAGAAATCTTCAAATATAAGGGAGAGAGCAAACCTGTTGATATGAAGGCTCATTGACGAACGTTTACAATGTGTTAATTTTAAAAAATGGTCGTAAAACTTTGACTCTGATAGAGGTTTACGTGAGTGGTCTATCTTCGCTGTAGGTCTTGGTTGGACGTGCCCTTGAGGCCTACAGCGAAAAATAGCCAGAATATGGTCAAACTTCTAAATTGTACAAAAATGCAATATTTTGATAAAGATGTTTTTCATTTTTTTAAGCGATATTCTAAAAATTAAATAATTTAACTAATTATAAGTAGGTGAAATGTAGGGTAGGAAATTGTATTAAAATGTTTAAAAAGCCTACGGGGAAAGTACGAAAAGGCAGTATTTGACAGCAAATTTATTTAGTAATTTTACCAATCACCGCTTTTAAAATTTCCAAAATAGTTAGGGTTTTTTCCACCTTTTTGCCAGCAAGCTTCATGGAATGTTTTTACCTTTATCTTAAGAAAAGCATCTCATTCGTCGTTTGAAACAAAAAGTACCTCTTGGGTCAAGAATCCCAGGATGCTGAAAGTAAGTTCCAACGTTGGGAAGCTGTGGTTTCTCCAAAATGTAAAGAACCTTTATCAAAGATAAAAACCTATAAATAAACCTATAAATACTACAGATATTTTTCAAAAAGTGTATGAAAACCATTCAATTGTATATACAGCCCAAATTTTAAAGTATTCTTTTTAAAACCGGTTTGCTAATCAGATATCAGAATTTTATTAAATGGCAACAGAGGAAAACTTTACAGCAAAGTAAAATTGGATAAATAAATACACCCAGATGAAGTTTGTGCATATTTGTTTAGCGAATTCCGTGAACAGTTTATGTTTGAATTTTAATTGTTCATTCACCAGGTTTGTTGTCTCACTAGGACAAGCAAAAAAATTGATTTAAAAATTGAAATTCAATGAGAGTACATTCAACTTCAGAGACAAAAATAATAAAAGAAAGAGGAAAAAGGCAGAAGAGATTTGGAGCCTTTCTGCCCTACATCCTGGTAAAGGATTTTTCGTGCTATTATATTAATGTATCAGTTTTATTTGAAGATATTTTAATTTTTTAAGCTTAAGCTGTTTAACATCCAAAGTCGAATTATTATTAAAAACAGAACTTTGATTTTGTTTTTGTTTTTATAATCCGCAAATGGGAAATAAGTTTTATCCAAATTTAATATAGTGAAAAAGTGTTTTTTAAGGATTAAAAAACGAAAATCTCTATGAAACACCACAGTCTTAGGCCTAGCTTTTTCGAAATATTTCAGTTATAGGGAAGAAGGATTTTTGTGACATTTAAAAAAATCAAGTAGTTCGCACAGTATGCCATTTTCTTTATCATTGGTGCTGGCAAATCCGCTAAAGGCTTATCATAAACTTCACATTTGTATGGCGGTTTTTATTTGTTTTCTCTAATAATGTCACCACTTTCTTATGTCTTTGTATAGAAATACAACAGATTCGTGCTCACCTTGGACAGGGCCATCCGGCACTTGCACAGAGATGTTCTTGAGACTGAAGACTTCTTTAATATCTAAGCAGTTGGTTGCTGGTGGAACCATGGCTGGCGCGACGAGTCGGCACAGAGCGGACACAAGAACTACACAAAAAAGGCCCATCGTCAAGTGGAAACGACCGATTCGGACATAAGCGAGAAGCGAGCGAACCGATGCTGTGGCACCGTTGGGTTCCGCCGTGTGACTGAGGCCGACAGGCTTGGCGGCCACCCCGCCACCCCGGCCCGCGCCCCATCTGTCGGTCGGGCCAAAAACCCTTTCCCTTCTCTTCCTTACGCCCTACACAGATGCCCTAATGCCCCAGTCAGCAAAATAATGGCCCATACACAAAAAAATATAGTTGAAACAAACACCAAACAACAAGACAAACGAGCCTTATTAAAAAAAAAAAAAAAATCATCTCGTTTATGTCCTTCCCCTGGTCAGAATAGATGCGATTGGCCGACGTATTTTCGGTCGAAAACAAATTTATTTTCACACACATTTTTATGGCGTAATTCGTGTTTCTGTGCGCAAGCAGTAAGTGGAAAATAAGTCCTCATATTGCCATATAGTGTACACACCAATCTTAACTATATACACTGCAGGGAAAAAATTCTACCATTTTCTCCATAAAATAAAATTCTGCCCTTAATTTGTCTCATTTTTTTTACCAATAAATATTTGTTTATACTATGTTTTAAATTGGGAATATCAATTAGAGGTAAACACATCTAATCCTTCACCCAAAACAAGGATAAAATGATTTTTCAATGTTTACTTTTCTACGGAATTTAAAATGTTTATTCAGTCCCATTTGAATTCTGAAGCAATAAACTGTTTAGTTTTCATCTTTGTTTTCTTAATTTCAATTTTTAAACTTAATAATGCCACTTAGTGCTGAGGTTGCGCGTGGTGTGGCACTTATTGATGATAGATGTTCCATCAGGTATGCGGTTATTGCCATCGGAGTTCCCTACGAAACTCTGTGAGACGCCGTTAGACGATTTCGAGAAACTGGGTCCTACCATAGAAGGGCCAGTTCTGGACGCTCTAGAGTTAACAGAACCGAAGGATGAACATATTCTGACTTTGAGAATTTTGCGAAACCGGCACCTTACTGTTGTTCAAGTGGTTCATCAGCTCCAGGGAATTCAAGCTGTTCAAATTTCTGA
The DNA here is from genome assembly GCF_000648675.2 of Cimex lectularius. NCBI lineage: Eukaryota > Metazoa > Arthropoda > Insecta > Hemiptera > Cimicidae > Cimex > Cimex lectularius. The sequence continues at coordinate 375,192 of NW_019392798.1, forward strand.
ACGCTCTGCCCGAAGAAGTTTAAATCAGCATGGACTGATGGCTTTTAGTCCCGTAAGATGACCAGAACACACAGAGTTGCACAGCTCGCAGCCATTGGTCTTTCGACGATTGGTCTGCTGTACTTTTTCAGATGAGTGTAGATTTGCTCTACGATCTCCATATGGGGCTTGAAAGAGTGTGGAGAAGGCGAAATGAAAGGTACGAAGCTTGTAATTTTCCCAGATCCAACCTTTTCAATGTAGCTCAGTGATGGTGTTAGCGGGAATTTCAATGGAGAGTCACACAGAGTTGGTTGTTGTGCGTGGAGGATCTTTGACAGCCACTGGCTTTGTGGATGAAATTTTGGAACGTCATGCGTTGCCTATCCTCGATGAAATCAGCGACAAGCCTATCCTAATGCACGATAATGCCCGCTCGCATAGTACAAACGTACCTTCAACAGCATAAGATCAGGGTCTTAGCCTGGCCAGCCCGTTCTCCAGACTTGAACCCCATCGAACATTTATGGGATAACCTCAAAAGACGAATAAGCACATTTCCATCACTTCCTGATACACTCCACGATCTTGAAAGATCTCTTCATGGAGTATGGTCTAATCCCCAGGAAAGAAACATTTCCAGACTGGTAGAAAGTATGCCGAGGCGTCTTCGAGATGTAATTAAGGCAAGAGGAAATACGCGATATTGAAAAGTTAATTAAAAAACTAAAACAAATTTTATCTGTCCGTCTTTTCTTTTTAATGTTTCATTTTCCTTAGCAATTTACATTTTTTTACTTCTTTAGATGAAGACTCAATTATTAAACGTTAAAAACCGCGAAACTTTGATTAATATATAAAAAATGTGTACAAATCAAGTTATATTACAAGTGAGTGGAATTTTTCGCTTGTCAGTGAATATTTCGCAAACTATCGTAGATCTCCAGCCCCTCTTTCTTAGCTTTGCATTTCATTTCTTATCTTTCTCGCGTTTAAAACCTACTAATGTCATGTACTGGTTCTCCAGTCAAGCTATGATGTTTTATGAAGTAACGGTAACCACTCTCTCTCTCTCTCTCTCTCTCTCTCTCTCTCTCTCTCTCTCTCTCTCTCTCTCTCTCTCTTCTTTATCATATTGCTAGCCTCTCTGGACCACAGGAGGTCCCAGTCACTCAACTGTGGATAAAATAAAACAAATGCACTAATACACAGAAAATAGAAATACTCGCACATAGTGCTTTGGCCCCCAAACTAAAATGTTCGTGTGTCAACCTCGCATGGCTTGTCCTTAATCGTTTGGAAGTAAAGTTTCTTCTACAGTTACGATCGTCGAAGGACAACCTATCGACAATGCTCTTGAAACGTGACAGCAGTATCCGCGTTGAGGGAGTCCGTGCAGACCAGGTAAGCAGAGCTACCATCGTCTCGGAATATACGTCAAGCGCGTGCCAAATAACCTATAATTCCGCCGTATAAACTCTACAGTGAAGTAGAAGCAAGAAAAACGTTAATAGTGACTGCTGGCATTGATTCATAAGGCTGGTCTCATACTGGAACCGACTATGTGCGACTGCAACTACGGACAACCCAAGCGTACGACATGACCTCCAACATTGAAACCGTCTTGTCAGAGACTTTTGTAACTCATTGGTGGTTGTTGACACGTATTTTAAATCATTATTTCGTATTTTTCGGTTTTATAAAAATATTAATATATAAATATATTAAAAAAAATAAAAAGCATGGTTTTATCTCGTTAAAAGTAGTAGTTTCTTGATGAAGCGAAGACAAATACGTTCACGAAGGATGGAATGGGTCGACCTTTTACTAATGGGAATAAAATAATACACATTTATTTAATATTCTTTCCCCTATTTGTGATCAAAATAGATCTTAAAAACTATAACTCACTGAAATTCGTAGATTGTATTGGGTTGTAAAATAAGTCCGTAGGGTTTATCCGTTTTCCAATAATTCGATTTTATCTCTTGAGTTTTGGAACATGTTTCATCTATCAGTTTCGGTCGAGATCTCTTATTTTTACAAGGTGTTTAGTTAATTTAAAATGTAGGAAAAATAGTGCACTTTCGTCATTGAAAAGGTTTTTATTTCCCCAAAGGGAAAAGTGCATGAAAATTTTATGATGAGTTATGACGCTTTAAGAGAAATAATAATAATCCGTAATAGATTGCTCGGTTCAGAAGCAGAAATTGGTCTGGAAGAGGCAAAACGCTCTTGTGACCTTCAAACGTTGATAATGACCATATTATTTTGTCACAAATAACCCGCACTTAACGACACGAAACATTGCAGAGACACTTAAAATATCTCATAGAAGCATTTCAGAGTTGAATAGTTTGTCCGAGCGGTATACTGAAAATGATTTATTAGACCCATCTGCGATTCTCTCATAAACTGCAATGTAAACGACCCATTTCTATTGATAAATGAAATGAAAACAATGAACTTTACAACAACGTTCAGTGAAAAACTCCTGGGGAAAACACAGCGACCCACCGCTAACAATCGATATGCCGGATTACATCCCAAGAAAGAAATCTTATGCATTTGGTAAGATCGGAAAAAGATGGCATTTTTCACGCCCCAGAAAACTTATGAATACAACTTTTTTTTCAAAATTAAATGTCTCCGATTTTTTTTTCGAAAAGGACAAAAATGTGGTAACTTTGAAACGACTCTTCTAATTAACAGAAAACTTTACAGGGTAAAACATACATAATGGCATAACTTTGGCTTCTGTAAGTAACTTAGAATTGAAAAATTTCTCTATTTTATTTTAATTTTAGAATTGAAATTTCTCTAATTGCCTCGGTTTTTCCCGCAAATCATAAAAATAGTGATAACTTTCGAACATCTCTTTTAATCAACAAGAAACTGTAAATGGGTTATTATATATAGTTTATAAACCATATGTAATAACGTAACTTCGTCTTCTATAAATAATTTACAATTTTAGGAAAATAACAATATACATTTCTCAAATTGCTGTTTTTTTTTGTTATTTTGAAATCACAAAAATAGTGAGAACTTTGAAACATCTCGGATCCACAGCAGACTGACAGCAGGCCACTTATAAACCTGACCTCAATAAATAAATCTGAACCGGAGATTTAAAATAAAACATTTGGGGTGTTTTTCGCGATTTCAACCTTATTTTTTCAATTAATTAAGGTTTAGTTGAGATAAAATTGGTCAAGCGGACCACGAAAACTAGTAAACGTATTTTTTCACTTATAACACCATTAAGTCAAAGGTTATTGATATAAGCTCAAAGAAGAAAAAATGCAACTTTTCAACCGGTTTTTGCGTGGGGGTTAAACAGAATGTATACATAAAGCAATAATAAATCAATTAAAAAACATGCTCCACATGCCGTTTTTCAAGAGCTGCAATATCGAGGAGATTGAAAAAAATCCAGGGAACACCAAACATCGTAGAAACAAAATTGCCCCTAGGAGATCCAGTCTCAAAATTAATTTTTAATTGCGATGAATATTTGTGAATATTTCTTGTGGGAAGTCTTGAATCCCAAATAATCAAGACTGAGACGACCAGACCGTTTTAAGGACATAGTGTTTTATTTCGAAGGGAGCAAATATACAAATGACAGAAAGAAATCGCATAGGGTCCTAATCTTGTGGATAGTAACTTAAGGAACACAAAAACAAAAATGTTCGAGGACATGTGGAAGTGTAGATGTGTTAAAAAGGCCTATCTAAAAAGAAAAACTTTTATTGGTTATTTGAAATGCTAATTAACATCTAAAATTTGCTAGAATAAATCTAAATATTGCAGGCAGAACTTGAAAAGAGGGAAAAATACATTATGTCCACAATGATGTGAGTTCACGTTGATCAGTATCTGCTGGTCAAGTGATTGCGAACAATTGGAAAAAAAATGTAAATAAATAAATGAAAATATATTTATGCTGGTTGTAACATTTTTGATCTAAAAACGACTATTCTTAAACTTTTCACCAATCAATTTTTCGAAAAACAAAGGCTTTGTAGTCATTTATAATCGATTTTTATAGTCATGTATTTATCGTGTTTTGTTTAAGTGTTTAACCAGAAAGACTGTTTTCTTTTTTAATGTTGCTACTTCTGCCAATACTGAGCAGACGTTTGTATTGCTATGCTGATATTATATATTATGATTCAAGGTCGGACTTCAACTTAACAATAATTTGGCCAATTTGAAATTTATTTTAAACTTTCTCACCATTGACATCCTTTTGTTTAAACTTTAAATTATAACTTAATTAATATTTGAACATTCGGATTTAATTGGAGCTTTCAAATAAACATCAGTATCATCTTCTCTTTCCTTTTGTAGCAACAATGCCTGTCTTTGTTCAAATTGATTTAGCATTTCAATATTAAAAACAAAACTGTGATTTTTGGAAAACAAGCTTAGCTGTAAGAAATTGCCGATATCTAATTTGATCCAAATCTGACATAGGTTTTAACTTTGACAAAATTTATGTAGTAGTTTGGCATAAACCTATTAATTTAGCATACGACCACGAAGAAATGGTATGTTTTATGGGTTGGGGTACAGAATGTAAATGAATGAAAATGAATTAAATTAGGTCAAAATAAAGTGGATTAGGCGAAAGAAGAAACCAGAAAAAGGAATGCTGAGGCAAGTTTAAAAAGCTGTTGCTCAAATAGACAAATTTCAAATGATATAAATATGGAGCGTTTATGGTAACAGCCACTTTAAAAAAAATATATGAAAGTATGTAGTTTCATAATTATTTAAATATTCAAGTATACAAAAGTAACCCTAAACAATATGCTTACAAATCAATTAATTGCCTTCCAGTTATTTCTGACCTGATTGAAATGCAAAAATTCTCTTCACAGAAATTGAATTAGCTGTGAAAATTTCTTCCCTAAAGGCTAATCTTTATCTTAATAAGTGTACATAATAAGAAATGTTTATATAATAATAATTTATGTTAAAAACCCACAAAAAATTATATTCATTCAATTCATTATAAACATTGTTTTTGTATGAGATAAATTCATTAAACAGAACAATAGAATATAATGTATTTTTCGTAGGGCAGAGTAAAAATATGACTGGCTAAAAAGTCTTAGTTATTTCTTAATAATCATGCTTACTAACCTGATGGCCAGCAGAGAGAGAGTTGACTTACATTTAGTAAATCTTCTCTATAAAAAAAAATCTCAAATTAAAATGTAGAACATATAGACAGCACATAAATAGTACATGTTATATAGATGAAATTTACCCTCTGAAGCAATGATCCTCGCCTTACAACAACCACAATGAAGTAGGTAAATCTTCACGCTATTTAACACTCGCGAAACAACTTAACGCACTTTTTAAATATCCCTTCGCGAAAACGGAAAATCACAGCCGTCGTTACAGATGAAATTCGAGTGCAAATACCTGTGGACAAATTCTATAATTGTACTCAACTAGGTTACTTTGTAATCAGCTAAATTAAAAACATACATTGACAATAGGGTCAGTGAAATCCTAGATTTAACACCTGACTACAATTGATCTGGCAGACATAAAATTTCCCATGAACTTATGGTTGCAGACGTTTTAAATGACAATATTTGATCTCAAGAGGGCAGTTTGGCTCTCCCTGGCTCAACATGGAGTTGATACATCTGAAGAACAAAGAAAACAGGTTTTGGTAACTATTAAGACATCTTTGATTGGAACAGGAATTCAAGCTTCCCTCAGATAATTACATTTATATGTTATTTACAATTATTTTATATTTGAAACAAGTACTCAAATTTGTATCTAGCAATGAATTGTAGTATGAAAGGGTATGCATCAGACAAGTGACATGTAATACATGATTGCATTAATACAATTAAATTTCCCTCAACATTACTGACAATGGCACAAACTTTTATATTATCTGCCAATAGTAAATATTTTGAATCTTTGAAACAGGAGGACACATCGTTGAACATTAAAAACAAGATTGAACCAAAGTGAGATCCTTGGGGGACATCGGATGTTGCTCTAATGGTTTTGGAAAATTTAACTCTAAACTTTACATTAAGATTTCTATTGGAGAGATAGGATCTAATCCAAGCCAAGAAACTGCCACCAAACCTATTCTGTTCAACCTTACCCAAAAGCAATCCATGGTCAATCATATCATATCAAAAGGTTTAGCAATATCCCCTTGATTACCATTCTCAATGGAATTAAAAATGAATTCCTTGTACATTAATAGGTTAGTCATAGTTGAGCGTCCATTCGAAAACTTGCGCTGTTCATCAATTAGAAGTGGCATACAGAAGTACCTGACTTGGTCAGTAATAACAGACTAGAAAATTTTAGGTATTGTATTTAAGTTGCATTACAGGGTATAGTTACGAATGTTGCTCCAATCACCCTTCTTACAAACTGGAACAATGTACACTTCAATCCAATGCTCCAGTAGGCATCATATCTAAGTCCAGGGATTTCCTAAATAGGAGGAAGAGAGGGCATGGAATGAGCATAATTATTAACAGAATTGGGGGATCTTCATCAGGTCCACTTATAGGGATGGTTTTAGAGCAACAATTTTATTCATTAAGAAATATCCTGCTCATGTAATAAGGTTGGAAGAACTCACACTAGAGCTCAGGGAATTCGAGGATGGTTTGAATACTTTTTAAAAATATCTCATAACTTTTCAGATGTTGAACTGGAACAGGGTCACTCACTGGGCCTGTCTCCACTCGCAGGGTTTTGACTTATTCAAATGTGTTTTGCCATTGCACCATCTTCAGTGAGGAACTGTCACCAACAGCCCTCAGAGTCTGTTAATATTATATCACCATCCTTCATAGATAAGGGCATCCTTTAGTGTATCTTTTCTCGGTGATGAAAGACCAGAAAGATCTGACAGCATAGTCTGAACTAGATTTCTTAAATCATTTAACACCTTAATTATTCTATTAAGAAGTACTTAATTCCTTAAAAAACCAAACTGGAAACAAATTACTTTTTGTATACAAAATTTAAGAATATGTTTTTCAACTGAATTCGATGCATAGAATAAACAATACTAACAGCTTGGTCCAAGTCAAAAGATGAGATAAATGACCAATCTATTGAATCTATTTTGTGATTAAGATCATCGTAATTAGCATTTTTTAATTATAAAGGACTGTATCCTGATAACATTTATCATGATCTCTGAGAAAAAATGAAACATTCAGTGCAAGATGTAATATGTCAGCGGGAGCAAGACTGTTTAGTTCTCTAGAAACAGTGACAAAACTAATATTGCTAAATACTAAGTCCAGTATCCTACCCATACCATTCTGGGTGAAGAAAATCCAATTAAAAAAGAAAATCTATTTAGGCAACTATTGAACCAACAGTATAGAGACTAAAATCTCCACAAACCAGAATGAATAGATTTATTTTTGTTAATAAAGTTTCAACTTTTTCAAAAAACCATCTATAAACAAATTCATAAGAACCTGGGAGTATGTAAAAACAACCAAAAATAATCCAAAGTCCACCAATTTCTACAGAAATCCAAATATCCTCAATAAAATTGTTTTCAAATTATATTTTGAAGCAATAAAAATTCCTCCCCCAGGGTTATTGCTGCTAGTAACAACTGTTCTATCTTTTCTAAAGACATTAAAGCAGGGAGGAAAAAATTCACTTGATAGGAAAATCTCATTCAGATTAGTTTCCTTAAAGGCAAGTTCACACTCATAAACAAAATCACGTGACTGTGCTGGAGATAAATCACCAATTTTGTATGTAGACTGTTGCAGAACAAATCCTAGATGAACTAGAAACTTTGTCACACATCCACAACTGTACAGCTCAGTTAAACTAGTTTCCGTGACAAGTGAGATAGCGGCCTGCGTCTTTGATGCTTGTGCAGTTTTAATTTTTATCAAAAAAGGAAAATTAATCGTTACTGTTGGTGACAGGGAATGTTTTAGCAGACGGTCCTATATTTGGATCGACTCTTCTGCAAAAATGAAAATTAAAAGAGAGTTCAAGTTTCAGAAATTTCATGCAGCTAACCACCACGGATTTTGAAAATTTGCTACTTATGGTTGGAAATAAAATGCAAGGATGAAACAAGATTCAGAGCAACAATTCCATTATGAAATGTTGCACAACATGTCTCAACTTTTCCATCTGAGCTGGGAGACCATAGATTGCAATTTTTGTCTACAGAACAAGTGATTTGTTCCTGATTTGTCCATAAACAATCACAGAACTTTGTCTATTGACACAAGTTGCGCAATTTTCTAATATAGCCTTAAGAAAAATGATACCATAGTTACAACTATTTATCGCTTTATAAAATTCAGTACATTTTGACATAAGTCCATTCACACTTTGATAATAAATATTTATACAATTAATAAAATCTATATTTGAGCGACGAACATCTTGTCCAGGGAGTTTAAAAAAAACTTTCATAATTAAGTGGGCAGAATTTAATGTATTCCTCCGAAAAATATCCTCACTACCTCCATCTTTGAATCTCCATTTCAACCATTTACAAAGACAGTAGTTTTTCAAAATGCCCTGAACTTTGTCATATATTATTGACATACCGGGGCCTTTAATGAAATTCTTTTTGTGATTAATAAAACTGTCATTTACACAACAGAGGTGAATAAATGAAGTAAGATCCAAAAGTTAATGATTCTAATTTAAGGTTAATATCTGTAATGATAGGCGGGGGGGGGGACCGCAACGATTTAGTCTATGAAACGGCGCTCATCACTGTAAGGTAAAGCTCCTGGGTTCAAATCCAGCGAACCTGCATTACTTACTACCTACTTACAAATGAGCTTTTTTTCAAAAACATCGGCACCCCGAGAGTTCAAAAGTTGTACTTGACATACCCTTGTAAAATAAAATTCTTTAATGGCGGCATTAAGACTAGACCAGGGAGATCAGATCTTAAAATAATCCCAAATATAATTACACACTTTCTCAAAGTAACATCGGAAATGACTGAATAAACAAACCTCGATATTTTATCTTTGCTTTTCGATAATTAACTCCAGAAATATCGTAGAAAAGACTTACGAGTACGCGGGTCCACCCCTCGACCAAAACCATCCGCCATTACTAAGAACTTCTTTGACTTTAGGCTCATACTTCGACCTTGAGTTGAGATTTCCGAAGAAACATCCCTTTCTTTCTTTTTTTTTTGCCGAATCCACACTTCAGAGCTACCGGGCTTGTGAAAATTCTATCAGGACATATTCTAAGTGGACTGTATTTTTTTTTCTTCTTGAAATTAAATTGATGAGATTTATCTGATTTGGCTGAGATGATACTGGGACCAGTGGCAACAGATTTGACAGTTGGTTTGATGCAACACTGCCCTCCTACTTTTTCACGTTAGTCGTTAAAAGATAATATTGATATTTAATGATAACTTCTTTATGTTGAAGACAATTTTGTCGACCAAATTTGTTTTTTTCCATTGAGTTCTGTCTTTCAACAGTAAATTAGTTCTCAATTCACAAGTTTAAGTGGAAACAGGCATCAAGAGATGATTTTTGACGCATTCATTTCAACTTCAGTATATATGACAGCTCATCTTTCTCATGTAAGTTGAAATCATTTTCAAATTTACATCATTTACAACGGTATTTGTAAGCCCTCCAGTAAGTTGACCGTATCAGTTGCTGAGTCAATGTGATAAACTCTTTAGAAGAGGACGAATATCGAACTATCATCATCTTTCAAGAAGAATTGTTCCATACTGCTCAAAAATGAATAGGGATATTGCCAATTTTGTAGTATTTACTTTCCCTAGCATTTGTATTAAAATTTATTAGAAATTATTTTATTTTTTACTTAAGGAAAATTTAATTAATGGATTTTGAAAAATAACAAGTTAAAAGGTTTAAATTTCATAATATTGTTCATTGGACACAATAATTGTTTTAAACAATTAATACTGTGTATAATGTCCTCTGTTAGAGTAAAACCTCTATGCACCTGTTAGGGCATACCATTAATAAGGTTGACACTAGTTTCGTAGGGAATTTCACTTCATAGATGTTGCAACATCGCACTAAGTTGTTACAGGTCAACTGGCTGCAGATGGTGATGGAAAAGCCTTTTTTGCAAAGCATCCCACAAGTGCTCAATGGGATTGAGGTCTGGAGGCAATGGCGGAAGGGGTTCCCTTCCTCTTCTAAGATTTTCGAAATATTGAAAACAACTCTGCCTCTAATGAGGTTTGGCATTATCATCCAGAAATCGAAAATCCCTGGCAATGGGATCCCCGGTTTGAGGGATGTATTCCTCGATAATTTCTTGAGCATGACGGACTGCGGTGAGGTTTCCTTCAACAATATGAAGTCCAGTTTGTCCTCCAGCGTAAAACCCAGCCTAGACCATTCCACCACCTCCCCCAGGACTGCACTGAACGGAGCATGAAATTTAAGCATACCCGGTGTACTCTTTGATGCCTGCTATCACTATACAGACAGAAACGCGAATCATCAGTAAACATAACAGCATTCCAATTGTTCTCTTCTAGGCGCTCATTGCACCCTATTCTCCTGAGTTGCTGATAGCGGGCTGTAGCTCCAGGTCGTCTCAAAGGGACACACAATGTAAGGACAACTTCCTACGACTATGATTCGTTTGTGTTGATAAAGGCCTTGCCAAAACATCTTATACTTCATTTAGGATCTGTGGGCACTATGGAAAGGGTTCCGTTTTGCAACAATGACAATATTTCTGTCCTCCCTTAGCATCGAAATGTACTGAGATCCATTACCAAGCATCCTTGGCATATCCACTTGCTGGTGACTCTTCTTACAATAATATTGCGAACTTCTGGTTCAAGATGATGTCTTTCTATGGTTAAAGAGAATACAACTGATTTAAAATGGAGAAAAAACGAGAAAATGTGTTTGTTTACAAAATGAGTAATTACTATTCTTAAGTAAATCCATTATTAAAAATGAGGATTAACATTTGTTTGTTTTTTATTTATATTTTCAATATTGTTTTATCCAACAAGAATGTATCGGTTAATTTTATTAAAATTAACGGAATAAGAATAAAGTACAACTATCCCTATTCATTTTTGAGCAGTTTATTTCCTTGATGAAGATGGTTCAAAACTCTTATTCTTTAAATGACTCATATTAATAGTGTTACAAAAAGTTGTTACTTGTTGACAATATATACAATATTGGAATGTAAGTTGACGAAGAATGTCATTTTGACGCTCTTAACACTCATCCTCTGTTCAATGATTTTGCCTCTGTTTTAACATTGAATATTTATTTTTTATCTTTACCCACGCTATCCACAACAACCGAAGGCAACCAAAAACACACTTCCATAAAAAGTAGTTTTTATTTTTTTAAACGTTGCGATTTTGGAGTGCTGCTTGTTTTAAAAAATAGACTACTTTTTATGAAAGTGCATTTTTGGTTGTCTCCGTCTGTGGAATAGAGTGGGTCAAGTTAAAAAATAAATTTAAATAGCAAACCGTAGAATACAATGAGATTAACAATATTATCAACAGTATATTATTATTATCATATTAACAATATTACACTTTTCTTTGAATATTCTTGTTGTACCAAGATATTTAGTAAAAACATAGGTTGCTTAGATTATTTATTGTTTTGTTAAGCGATGCACCATTAACAATCAACCATTGTTTTGTTGTGTATTTAACATACCATTTAACCGCACACAAACAGAAGGAGAAAGAATCTCCATTCTAATTGGAGAACAGTTACCAGGATGATCTGTTGTGTCAAAAAGGCCAGGTTTAATATACTTCAACAAACTGTATCACTTTATTGAAATATTTTATTATTTTATTCATCTCTACCGGATTTACTTATTTTTCCATTTTATACGGCTCTCTGTATCTGTTAGATTATATTCTTTTTTAAAACTTTACAAAAAAAAGTCCCAATTCCTAAATTGTGCAGTCAATACTTTAAAACTAAAACACTGCCTACTGAGTCCACTTCTGTTCATCTGTTAGAGTGAGTTTCAAATTGGAGTAAAGATTGGATATTAATGATTATTCGGAGATGGTGGTCTGGTGTGATGTAGGTTTTAGAAAAACATTTTCTTTATCGTGCCGTTTCGATTCTTATTGAGATCATCTTCAGGGCTCAGTGTTTGTTTCCCGTATAGATGTGTCATTCTTGTCTGTTGAGTTCAGAGTGCCCACCAGTGTGCTTATTGCACATCACATCATTTAAAAATGTAACGTTGATTTCAACTATTACTCCTAATAACCAATTAGAGATAACATCTATTGAAAAAGAAATAATTTTTTACATAAAGGTATTATTTTTTATTTTAAAAAACATTAAAATACACATTGAATTGTATATTATATATATGCAGTTTTATTAATTAAATTCAAAGATTAATAATAGCGTGAAGATCAAAATTAATAAATTAAAACAAAAACATTAGGCAGTTTCCAGCTGAGGTGGTGGTTGTTGTCGTATTTTGGATCCAATCTGTGCTTGAATTTTTTTCTCTAATGTACTCACAATGACTGTAAGATAAAATTGAATCATTAATGGTTGCATTTTCAATTAAATATATGCTTTATGCAATACATACCATCTTTCATTCTAGTTTTCTCAATTGCCATCAAATTAATTGCATCTATTTGTCCACACACATATTTTATTTTCCTATCGAAGTAATCCTTTGCTTCTTTAATGGTCTGAAACATAAATATGTGATGATCGTTCAAATTAAAAGTTTATTCAAGGAAAAATTAAATTACCATGTTTATTAAAAATCCAGTACCAACGTCTACTAAAACTTTGCCCCCGTCTATAACAACACCAGGGACAAATATCTTTCAGAAAAATTTAAGGATTTTTTTTTTTATTTATTTATAAAATCACTAGCCCAACTATATACAAAGAGTTTTACTATTAGTGCATGTATATAAATATTTAACAGTTGCAGACATTTGGACCATTTGGTTTTATCACAGTATTCATTTTAGGAGAAATTGTTACTTTATAAATATCATTATAATGTAAAATAAATTATCACATTATATCACAAATGTTTTTATACTATTTACATGTTTTGCAAATATGGCTTCAGGTTTGAAGTGGACAGCACCTTTTACTTTTCTAAGTCTGGAATTGCTCATGAATTGTCTCTTGTATAGTCGGGAGTTGCATTTTTTTTGTGCATCTTCCTTACATACCTCTCGGCATTTATCGCTGTTTGCGTTATTTTATTTTGTTATATTTGCAGCTGCTTTATTTTATATGAAGATGCTGCTCCCTATATTTTGCACCCATAAAGGACTGGGGCCTTACGATTGATTTATAAATTAGCATAAAGAGTATGGTAGTACCTTATCTTGGATTTGCGGTTTATAATAGGAAGCATACCCAGACAAGCATATCCTTTGGTCACCTTTTTTATTTAAGTGGTACTTCCATGATAGTCTTCTCTCCAGATGAACTCCTAGATGCTTCACAGAACTATCGGGAGGATTCCACGCGATGTATTTTCCTTTAATTTGTTGATGCTGGTCGTCCGTACATGACAGTACGTTTTTACACTGCACTTTGAAGGGTTTTCCTCTACTTTCCATTTATCACAAAGTTTGACATAACCTCTTAAAGTATCCTGAACTAAAGAAATTTAAGTAAATTTTAAAATAATGGTCGACTGAATGAAATGAACAAATCATTTTGTAAATTTGTTAATATCTCAGATTTTCTTTGAAATTTTTTCACCTAATCCTTAAAATCATGACGATTCAGGAATAAAAATTGTTTTGACCCAGTAACAGAACTGACTGTAGTAATCTATCATGATATAGATCACAGTGCATCCCTACCTGCTCTAACCAACCCTGCCGATTACAAGATCCATTATTGAACACAAAGATGCATGGAAATACACAGAATATTGATGTACTGTTCATGAGACTATTGCAATAGCAGCTGAAAGCACTGCACTATCAAAATAACTAAATTCATGACATTTCAGGTGCTTATTTACTTTACTTCTGTTTGTAATGAGTCGAAAAGAGGTGTGTGACAGGGAATTCATGGGACAAAATGAGTCCTCCTGAATCTTTCCTTCTGACCCGCCGTTGGTTGAAACAAAGTGCACCCTGTCGAACACCTGGCATCCTCAGCATTACATGCCACCAAACCAAAGATATAAAACTATCAAAACAAGATCAATTCTTGCTTAAATTGACAAAAATAAGGATACAGAAGAAGTAAGTGGCACTAGGATTTCAGATCCGGTGATCTCTGGTTCTAGCCTGGCCATGGATTCCTTCGCTTCCATGTACTTGCTCTGGGCGATCCTCAGCGTCTGGTTTGAATCTTGGAAAATGCCTATTTCCTAAAAGAATAAATTTCAAATTTATTTCCACGCCGGCGATATGTCCACGGTATATTCATACCTGTTCAATTTGTTTCTTCAGGTGCCTAAGTGAGTTGATGGCAAGCTTTTCAACTTCTACCATTTGTATGATGTTGCCCTTTTCGTCTTTCATCTGGGGAATCTTTTCCGCCTGAGATGCCATTTTCCTACTAGAAAAATCAAAAATAGGCGAAAAACAACAAGCACGGCACGATTTGGTGATGGAATGAAACCTAATTCTAAACCAGGGGATAAAAAGGTGATTCGATGCTCTGCTGGTGCCTCTGGTGGGCTGGGGCTGACTTTTCATCACTTTACTGGTGTTCAAACTTGAAACTAGAGTCATCGGTAAGGTGATGTGATTTTCTTACGACTGATTTTTATTTATTTATTTACATATACAGACTGATAACTTAAATTACTAAAATACTTAACATACATAGATAAACTATAAAATTATATTGGGCTGGTGTAAAAATAATACAGGTTTTCAAAAGGTAGTCAAAACCATTTTTAATTTTTATAAAATAAAGAAAATTTATTCGAAATTTTTTCGATCACAATCTGTACATCTTTGCCAACGTGTAATAAGCGCTTTTATTCCGCTGACATAAAAATCTTTATTTCGACCCACAATAAAGCCTTGAAAGGCGTTTTAGGCTTCTCTAAAAAATTTATACCTCAGGAAGTGATCAAAATTCCTTTAAAAAAAGTAGAAGTCTGTAGGCGAGAGGTCGGGTGAATATGGAGGATGCGTTTGTTTCATATCCTAAGTCCTTAAGTTTCTGCAGGGTTGGCATGTGACCTGGCGTTTTCTTGGAGAAGAATCGGCCCCTTATTTACTAATGCTGGTCAAAGATGTTTCCCGAGCATTTTGACAATTTATTGGCTTTATTTCTCTGCTGTGATAGGTTCACCATAATTCAGGAAATTAAAGTGAACAGCCCCAGCAGTACACCACCAAACAGTCACCATAACCTTTTTTTGAGTGCAGATTTGGTTTCAGGAAGTGTTTTGGCTCTTCATCCTTGTCCAATCACTGACCTGTACGCCTCCTGTTTTCGTATAGAACCCATTTCTCATCGCACGTGATGATCCGATCTAGAAATTGATCATTGTGGCGGCGCAACAGAAGAGACGTGCAAATTTCAAAGAGTCGATTTCTTTGGTACTTTCTTGGTACTTACTTCGCGGTACCCACATGTCCAACTTCTTTACTTTATCAGTTTGCTACAGATGGCGAACTATGGTTGAGTGGTCAACACTAAGCTCTTCCACAATTTCCCGTATTGTGCTACGTGAATTTTCTTCAATGAACATTTTGAGTTGGTCGTCGTCCACAGCGGAAGGCCTACCGCGGATCTTCCCTGTCTTCAAAACCATGGCTGCACCTTGCATTCGTTAATGCTTCCCTCCCCCCAAACTGTAATGAAGTTACGCGGTTTGGGCCGCACTTCGCCCAAATTTAAATCCGTACAAATAAATTTGACGAAAATCTAGTTTGAACTTATTTAATTTTGCAGGTCCTCACTCATATAAAATTCAATAAAATATAAACTAAAATGTTTTGTACAAAAGGTAACAGTTAAAAATATTTATTACAATCCATAAATTAGATTTGAGGATTTAGCTTTGTTTATATAAAAAACACCTGCGAAAATAAAACAAATTTTCAAAACCTGCATTAATTTTGCACCAACCCAGTACATAAAATAATTAAATTACTGGCAACAAATAAAATACATATACCTACATAATACATTGATGGATAAAATTAACGCCCACCCTTAACTTCTAATATAGGTTTAATATATAGGTTTAGATCTAATATATTTTTCTACCAAAAATAAATTTCGTTGTAAAAAGACATTTAAAAAAAAAATTATTATTTATTCTAAAAAAATATTGGTAAAAAGCAAGCAAATAAATAAATATAAATAAAAATGTAAACAAAACTTTAATGCCGAATTTTTCTATCTCTGGTACGAATCATGTCCTTTAAACGCCTTTTCATTTCTTGGAAAAGATTTCTGATAAAATCTGATATATTTAGGTTTATTCATATTTCGCTACCAAAAATCTATTTGGTTGTAAAAATACATTGAAAAAGAAAAAGTTTATTACCTAATTCTAAAAAGAAAAAATAAATAAATAAATTACTGAGTAAACAAGCAAACAAAAATAAGTAAATAAATATAAATTTAAAATAAAATTAATGCTGAATATTTCCATCTCTGGCACGAATCACGTCGTGTTAGTCGCCTTTGCATTTCTTGGAAAAGATGTCCGGTAAAATCCTGAGGAATCCTTTCCCATTCATCAAGAACTGCCGTTTCCAGCTCTTCTAGGGTGTTAGGATCTGCGTTTTGCCGTCGTACTCGTCGCTTAAGTTGGTCCCAAATGCATTTGATTGGGTTCAAATCTGGACCCCGAGCTGACCACACTCAATTCCAATCTCATTCGGCTAGTCATCACAATATGTGCTCTATGGGGTCAGGCATTAGCAAGAATCTCACCGATGTGGGGGAAATGGTACCCCGGTAAAGTTAGAGATCTTCCATTCGATGCGGGCGTCCAATGAAATGCCACCCCATGGAATGCCTCCTGAGGAATCACACAGCATGGAGCGTACCTTTCTCCTCCAACGTCTCCATATGAAAGTACGCCCATCTGAAGATTTGAGGCCAAGTCTCACCTCATCTGTAAAGAGAACTCGTCCCCAATCTTCCAGTATCTAATTTACATGTTTCCTATGCGAATTGACGCCGACATTTTCTGAGCTGCGGTGAGAATAGGTTCTCTACGAGCCTGGTGCCGGGCCCTGTGGTTATTTTCATTTAGCCTTCTTCTTACAGTCCTGCAGAAATCGAAACATTTCGAACATGTCTTATCCGATTTCTTATCTCATTTCCAGTAATTTCCAGGTTTCGTAGAGTCTGATGACGGATGAATCTATCGTCTCTCTCGTCCGTGGACCTTTTCTTGGCCGCATAGTGTGAAGCCCTGTTTCTCAGCTTTCTAAGCGCCGAAGAACCCTTCCTATTTACCATATTAACACTAACAGCGCTGCACTGGAGGACACATGAGAAACCAGCCAATGCAGGCACTCACAATCAGTGTTAGTGATTAAGTGGCAAGGAGGTCTCGTATCCATCGCTTAAGGCGACGTGGCGGGTTCTCGGGATGGAATTGTGAAGAAAGGTCTCGAGCAGTAGGATAAAGATGGATCAAAAAGTTAGTGTACAACACGTAGAATCGGGAACTGATCATTTCGTTGACAAAAGGAATATTGAGGCCATTGTGAGGTAGTGACATAGTAAGGAGCTATGACGATTATTTTAGGTCTTTTGATTAAATGCGCTGGATGTTACAGTTCCACTCCATATGTCCAAAGTTGTCGCAGAAAAGTCTTGTGTTAGTTTAGTATTGACAATCAAGACAAATTTCGATCATAGAAGTCTTCGTAGTCGTCCAAGTTTTCTATTATGTTGTTCTATTAAGTCTTGTATGGGGTTTCCATGTCAGCCTGCTGTCTAGGTATAGTTCCTAAGTTTTTGACTTGAAATGGCAGGACTATTTTTTCAATGAATACATTTTTCTTCGTTTAAGCTTGTCCTCCACTTTCTGCCCTAGTCTTCGATAAGCTCAAAATGCTCAAATGTTCTTTTCTTTATCGTCCGCGTATGTAGTTATAGTGGTATTAGGGTATATAGGTAGGTCAGCACTATAAATGATATAAAGGATGCACGTCGAAGTTAACAATTCTAAAAGATTTTGGCGTCTTCACATTATTATTCACTTTTGTTGTAGAATTGACAGTCTACAAGTCAACTATATTTTCATAAAATTCTTTTTTTTTTTAATTAATACAATTTTCAAAACTCTTAAGCTGTTTTTATCCGCTTGAGTCCATCTTAATTTTCATCTACTAAATCTTCCTTACTGTATAAAAACCTTGATTTTCCCACTATAGTCCTTTTTTAACTGCAGGCTTGATCTACACCTTCCCCTAAAAAGGATGTACTTATCCTACAATCGATTTATGTGTAGTGGTTTAATTGACCATATTAAGCTTTCAATTAATTTTTCTTTGTGTTATTCTAACGTCTTGGTTGAGATGAAAAAGTTAGTGTCACGAGCTGGGTTCGAACCCACGACCACCACCATTGAGCTACGTTCAAAAGGTTGGCTCTGGGAAAAATTACACGCTTCGTACCTTTCATTTTGGCTTGTCCACTGAGATGATGAATCGCTTGAACAACAGTAAAGTGCCGGTTTTGCAAAATTCTCAAAATCAAAAAATCGGTACCCTAGGGCGTCCAGAACCGGGCTTTCTCTGGTAGGAGTGTAGGACCCAGTTTCTCGAAAACGTCTAACGGCGTCTCGCAGTTTCATAGCGATCTCCGATGACAACACCCCATACCTGATGGACCATACATCATCACACCACGCGCAACATCCTCAGCACTAAGTGACATTTTTAACTTTAAAAATTGAAATTCAGAAAACAAAGATGAAAACTAAACGGTTTGTTGCTTCAGAATTCAAATGAAACTGAACAAACATTTTAAATTCCGTCAAAAGTAAACATTGAAAAATCCTTTACCCTTGTTTTAGGTTAAGGATTAAGTGTATTTACGGCTAATTGATATTCCCAATTTAAAACATTGCATAAACAACTATTTATTGGTAAAAATAATGAGACAAATTAAGGTCAGAATTTTCTTTTATCGAGAAAATGAAAAAATCAATTGGGTGGAATTTTTTGCCTGTCAGTTTATCAGCAGCTTACATGCAAAAAGGTCAAGGGTATATAGCTTTTCCAGTTGCATATCAATATTGACATAACCGAACAAATTTATTTCCGGCTGAATATCACGATATCACAGGAAAAAAGAAATTAGTTTCCATTTTTTAGTTAGATTTATGGGGCACTTGTGGACCGCCAATAATCCGGCGATAAACGCATCCTCGTCGAGACCGGAGGGTTATAGGACGAAAAATTAGCCATCAGATGCATTATGGCCATCCGGGGGTTGTTTTCCCATTTCGTCCCGGGGGTTATTTTCGATGGGAAGTTGGCGAGCCTGCCTCCTCGGCTACAAGTGGTTCGGATCTGACCCAGGAAGAGCTCAGTACTCGCTCAGTTGTGATTTGGTTCGAAACCGCGGTCTTTCTCCTTTCGACGTTCAAAGGTGAGAACACTGATATTTTAAAAAAAAGTGCGATACTGTCTCCAGGATTTTATTTACTTTTTGGACGCTTCTGGTAATAAATATTTTAACCAAACTCTGGAAACTTTACAGTTTAAATGTTTTATGAGAAATAACATTTACTAACATGGGTTACTCAACTCCATTCATGTTTTTCCTAATAACATTCGAATATGTAATAATTTCATAATAGTTATACGTTAATTTTTTTCGATTGCATAATTTTTTATTTAATAAAAATCATCCTTTTTTCTCTAAACGTATTCAAATATTACAGTTTGAATAGGATTAAATATATATTTTCACGGAAATAAAATAAAATTGATTATTTATTAATGTTAATGTATAAATGTTTAATGAAAATATATCCTCGGAATTTAAGATGAACCACGTTAACAATGGTTAAATTAACGTAATTACGGAAAATATCCCCCTAATAAATAATATCACGTTGGAAATGTTTCGAACGCAGCAGAACTGGTAAAAAAGGAGTAATTAATTAGGTCGTTTGGGTTTTATTTCTTCATCTTTGTTAAATAACTCCGTCTAATTATAAGATCGGAACGTTTTTCTTTTATTCTTTCATTAAACAGTAAACAATATGAAAACACGAAAATAATTTAATATAAACTTCTATTTTAAATTATTCTGTTAAAGAGGAATTACATAAGTCCGTTTTATAACAAAGGCAAAGTTAATAATTTTATACTAACATTTTAATTAGTTTCTGAGATGAATCTCTCTCTCCCTCACGAATTTTCATCCGTAAACATCGCACAGACGATAAGTAGGGTTTCTTATTCATTATACTGATCTCATGGTATTGCGAATTGTAACTTCTCATGCAGTTATTCAGAGGAAGTTGATAATTAATTAGAGTTAATTGGCCAAAGCCGGCCTAATAACAACTATTGAAAGAATTCGGATTAATTGGGGATTTGTCAATTTTGACATCACCGGAATTTCCACAGCGCATCGACTCCATGGTTTCTTTTAATCGATTTGGTCCGTTGAGCCCAGCCAAAAAAAAATCTGAAGTCAATCGGCCAAAGCTAGGAAAGCGGTTACGGAGTTAATGTTGAAATTGACTAGCGATTTTTTCTGTCCTCGTCGTTTATTTTTGCGCTATCAGTTAAACCAAAATTTTTTTATGTATAGTTCATTTTACGAAACGACCGGTTAAAATAAAACCGATTAATTGTCGAGCAGTGCATGGACGTGGGGTTATCCTTGGTGATATTAAGTACAGGGTCCAGCCTATTTATCGATGAGCCCTAGAAGGCGAGAAAAAAAAAATTTAATATTGGTTTTGTTTTTGACTTGTTCTTCACGGTCATGATACATCAGCCGATCTATTCGTCTATGCATGTTAAGAAAATAATACGCAGTAAAGTATTAAATAATATTAGATATACAAAAAGTTACACAAAAAGAAGGTTCCTGTACAGGAGGTCAAAAACAGTTGTTTTTTTAATCAAATCAATTTGAATACGTTTTAAGCAACCTTTTAAAGCTCTTAAATACGAATTTTTATGTTAAATAAAAGCAAATTTTTTGACAGGATCAAAGGAGGTTTTGTTTCTCACCGGTCTCCATTTAAAAATCTAACTTCTCTAACCTCTAGATTTTGTTGAAATTAAACCTTACACTCGTTACAATGCTTAATTTTCATACTTTCTGCCCATGTCAGTATCCTTTTTATTTTACATCATCATTATGAAGGATAACGAAGGATGAAATGAACGACTCAAACGTTTTATATTTATCACCAATTCTAATTTTTTTTCGCGAAGGCCAAATTAATGCAATTTCGTCCAGTTTATAAGGTTCGAAAATCTGTAAAGTTTCCTGTAGATTAGTGAGGTCGTTCCATTGAATTTACAGTATATTACGACTACGTTCAATTCGTTAACAAGTAACATTGAAAAAAGGAACAACACTGATGGACAAATTTAACGCACCTATCAATTTATTTAGTTTTAAAATTAAATCCATTATCTTTGTACATTAGTTACAGGTAATTATGGGCTACCGTAGTCAAAATAAACAGTAAATAATGCTTTGTTTACTTCCTTTGTTTACTTTTGTATTGATTAATCCCATTTGCACAAAAAGGAGCATTATGCCCTTCCATTCTGCTTAATGATCGCTGTCAGTTAATCTTTTTCCTTCGTTAATTTCATTTTATATTATTCTTATTCTTAAACCTTTTTCAATGGTTCCAGTCAGGTATTTTAGTGTGTTTGATACAGTCAGGGTCATAAAATTATTAAAGGAAGAATAGAGCTAGCGCGAAGTCGCCAGGAGACTAATTATAAATAAGAAGGGTTCTTCTGGGCTTCAGAGGTTCAGGGCTTCACACTAGGAGGCCAAGACAGAGTCGACTAGGTCTACAGACGAGAGAGATGATATTCTTCCGTCATCAGGCCCTACGAAACCGCAGTATTGCTTGGCCTTTGATTGATTTCCTTTGATTTATCACGACCGTTAATAATTGTTGCTGTAATATATCTGAAAGTTATTAACTTAGCTAGAAAGCATTATTTAGACACAATCTGCTCAAGTTGTTGAATAAGGAACATCAATTAATTAGTAGAAGCAGTGAATGTTCTCTTAATTGAAAGGGTTATTTCATTTGTTTTTAAATATTTTTTTATATATTTATCATGTATGTATCAATTATTGGTTTGATTGATAATCATTACAAGAATAAATTTAATAATTTAAAGAAGTGTTGATATATTGGTTGATAGTTCAAACTCTCTTCTTTTTTTGCTGTTTTTGCTGAGAAAGTATTAGCATTTTTGAAAATTCTTCTTCTTTTTCTTGAAGACAATAAATAACGAAGTGTGTTATAGAAGAGTAAATAAATGGATTTTGAAACTGCAGAGAAATAGATGCATATTCATAAAAAAAAAAATTTCTATACTCTTATACATCTAAGGTCCAAATAAAAACAATACGTCACATAATTTTCAGTCATGATTTTCTTTTGTCAACAAGGGTTTTTCTTGAAGCGTCCACCGAACAAAACAAAAATAAGCGAAGCAGGCGAGGATTTCTTCACCGAGACTCTTTGCCCAGTTAGATGTGTGTACAAAGAAAAAGGATAAAATATCGCCCCTGCAAGCTGTCCCGCTAAAGAAACCGACCACTGAGCTCACGGCTCCCGCCCTTATGTTGAATAATTCAACGTTTCCGTCTAAGTGACTCTGCTTTTTTCAAAACATAAAATAAGCAAACAGATAAAAAATACGTAAAAAAATGCACCAGTCGAAAAAAATCTTGTATAATTATATTTTTTATTTTTTTAAATTTCTTTCTTTCTTTATTTTTTTAAACGAGGGTTTGCAATAGCAGAGGTCATATCAATCCTCGAGGGGCGGGTGTTTTTGAAAAAAAAACCTTTTGTAAGTATGACGGTCCTGAATTCGAACCCTGGACCTTTGCCTTACAGTGATGAGCGCCGTGTCAACGCCTAAACCGTTGCGGCCACCGACGCCCCCTATAAATTGTATTAAATAAGTCAGTGTGCAAATGTGTAATATTTAGTATTACATTATAAAATACAATAGAATATATATCTGAATAGAATTAAAATAAATCAGTTGGCTATAACGGTACCTGAAAAAATTAGGGAAAAACACAACTTTGACATACCCTTTCAAGTGACCATAATCTCTATAATAGAGACCTTTAGAAAAACAATAACCGCAAGTTTCAGGAAGTGGCATATATAATATACAGATGGAATTTGGTACAGGGAGTTGATGTAGGGATAATTGGGGTGAACTATACCCTAGCAAAGCCCCTTGGACAAATCCCGACATCTGGGCCGGGTTAAGCAACCCCTTCCTTTCACGCTAATAAATTACATTCATTCCAATAAATTAACATAAACACAACACTGACTAACCGTACAAAAGCTATATAGATTCAAAAATTCCTATAGTCTTAAGATACCGTATCCGTGACCCAAAACTACGCACAGGGCCGACGCTATATAGAATTATTGCTGAAAACATCCAACCTTTTACAATTGAAAATATGCTCGACCGTTATTATATTCTTGCAGAAGTTACCCATGAGTTATTCTTGCATGACCTTGCGTAGTCTTGTCAGTATGGCCTTTTCCCTGTTCGACACGTTCTCCTTGGCCAAGGGACCGACGTCTTTTTTAACCCGCCACAGTTTGGCAGGGTTATTTTTTTTAACTAGAGTAAATCATGTGATAGCAATATAATAAACAAAAATGTCTCTTTTCTTCCATCATGTATTTATCCATACACCTCACAAATGATAGGATTTTAACAAATATTACATATCTTCATAAAATGAGGATTTTGTCGGTTCTATTGTTCATATTTAACGATTTTATTTTTAATTCCATTATTTTTGGCATCGTTGAAAACACAGAGATATTTGTTTAATCGGAAACTGATCGATTGTTGCGAAGCCGTATACAAATTTGTTTACAGCTCAAGTTGCTTGGACGTTTTTCATATAGCTCTGCTCAAATGTGGTTGGATATTTGATAAAGGGCCAAATTCGTTGATCAAATCTTCGACGAAATTTACTTTTATTAGATCATAAAGACAAGTTATCAATGTTCATGGCTGAAAGGTAACTACGTAGTTTAGCGAATGCTAAAAAATACGAGGCAAAAATCCTGTTGAATTTGATTTCCTATTACGAATGTAGCATTTTCAACAGCGCTCAAAAAATATCACCTCCTGCAGTTCCTTATTGATCAGATTGCTTGATCTAACTCCAAGTAATAACATTGTCTATTAATTAATAAAATAATTTACATAAAGTAACTAAATTTATTAAATTGTTTCCAAACGTAAATTTGAGTGTTGTTACGAATATTATTTTTCGTGCGTTATTCGACTGGTGGGACGAGAAAACGGCAAGTCGGTTTTATGCTGAACCAGCTTTGGGCCACTTATTGGGTTCGTCTTCATTTTATCGGAGTGAAACTCATTTCAGTTCCTCACTGAAGATGGCGCAATGCCGGTTCAGCATGAGTTCATCGACTCGCAGATGAACACCAATCATCAAGTCAGTTTTTAGCTAATACATTATGAATAAGTTCAATTCGTGATAATTCTTGTTGAGCTTTGCGGAGTTATGAACTTATATTTTGATCTGCCTAATTTACCTGTTTAGTCTGTCATAATCGTTTTGTCAATCTTCATTAGTCGGTCTTTCTGTTTTTTTTTTTACTTTTTATGCGTTCTTACATTTTTTTTTCTGTGGTATTTTGTCTGGGTTAGGTGGTTTTATTTTTATGTATTGTAGTGTTATGAATGGTTTGTGTGAGTTTTTTTATGTGTTCATAGGTTTCCTCTTTTCAATTGTTGTCTTTGTGGATCTAGTAATACTGTTGCAAGATAACATGATAAAATTACCAAGATGTCAGCGTATTACAAAATCCTGGCGAGTTGTCCTTCACCTGAAAGCGAAATTAATGACTGATTATGAGCTGCCTGTTTTTTTACATATGTTTTTTTATCAGTATTATTGTATTTACGTAGCAACCGTTGTTGGATGATGTGTTTTGAGTTTGGTTTGTACGTTTTAGTGATTCTGCTCGTTTGTTGTAATTTGTTCCGTTTTGGGACATATATTTGCCTGTTATATACTAAAATTGAAAGGTAGAAAATTCCCGTCGTTATAACAAATATTTATATAATATGTCAAATTTTATATTATAAAAGTATTAAATCATGTGATTGAAAGAGTGTATTTTGAAAGTATCAAGAAGCGAATTTTTGTGTATAGATGTGTTAAATTGTGTACGTAAAAAATTAAACGTAGTTGTTTAGAACGAGAAGGAGACTGAGTACAATGACACTGAACTCAACACCGGTTCGTCCGTATAGGGCATAGCTCCGTTCATTAAAATCGAAATAATCGAGATAAAACCAGTAAAGGAGGAAGTACTGTGGTAAAGTGATGTCGATGCAGTCCCAATTGGCCGTGGCCAAAGCGTACACATAACCTTCGCAAACCAACGGACTGCCTGAGTCGCCGTCGCAAAAGGCTTCGCCCTGTTTACCAGAAGAAGCGCATATTTCACCAAATTTAGTCACCAAATCTTCGGCTTTCCACGCCGTTTCTCTGCATCTGCGCTCTTCCCACGGCTTGACTTCGATGACCATCAGGACCGTTGACGGGACTTCACCCTTGGTGTTTGGGTAATCTGTAACCCCCCATCCCATAGCCATACAGGGTTTTCCGGATACGACGAATTGTTCCCAGGCCTTCTTGAATTCCTCCTTGTTTCTTGATACGATCTTCATGGGCTGCAGTGTGCTGCTCGGGACGAAAGGTTCGCTCAGTTCTGCCGTCGCGATGTCGTGGAAGAAGCTACCATCCTGCCGGCGCTGGAACCCCCGGTGAAGGCTGTACTGTTTTATCGTCCTTTCTTGGTAACCGTCTGACCGGTCCGTGTAATTCACCGTTCCCCCAATTACTTTTGCAGTTTTTATATTAAGGTAAACTTTCCTATCGTTTCGGTCCCAGAGAAAAAAACAGTGTGCAGCGCTTAAAACCTTACTCATTGTCATAAGACTCCCGCCGCAGAACAAATTACCATAGATAAAAACGGCGAAAGGGAATTCCCCTTTATTGGCACTTCTCGCTCCATATGTTTTATCAGTGACTCCTAGTAGTTCTGGAATGATGAATGCAAAAATAATGAAGAGTGTCGACAGTGGCATTTGGTAAAAATTTGGAATTTGGAAATGTAAGTGTGAAAATTTTGAGAATTTGAAAGAAAACAAAATAAATTATGAATTCACATTCGTTATTGCGATCACATGTCTAATTAAATATTTTTAATATTACGTACGTTAGAAATATTGCATTCATATTCTCTTTGAAAAAATAATAAATTTTTCTTGATAAAAAAATCTATTCAGGGTAAATTACAAGGTGCATATTTCTGACGTGAACTCTATTCTAAATTACTTCTACATTAGCTTAAAATCAAGAAAAATACAGTTTGTTTCATTTAAAAAATTATATTTTTTCTTCTTTTAATATTAAATGAAATTACTATTCAAAATATATCCCACTGCGATCCTCTGTCATTAGGTTTCCTTCAAACAGGTGCGGGAAAGCTGGTACTTTGGGATGGTTGTCCAAAAATTCCTACGCGGGAATTACTTCTGCTAAACTATTAATTTTTCCTTGAGACAAAGTAGGCTATATATAATCAATTCTAATAAATTTGTACTAAATTGTGTACTAAAAACGGCGAAAGGAAAATAATTAAAAACAAAAAAAAAAACCGCCCAAGAATACACCCGGCGAGCCTGAGGTCTTGACTCTCAGCGATTATTCCATTCTAAACAGTTAATTTAGATTTCCTCTAGTAAAAAAAGGTGACTAAATTTTGGTTGACATTTGGGTGAAACAATTTTATTAATTCATTCAAGATCAATTTTAAATATTAATTAAATTTCTTCGTTGTTTTTTCCTTTTTTTGTCCTTCGCTTTATCCAAACCCATCACATGAAATTTATTTCTCTTTTTGACATAAATATCATTTAACTAGTCATAACAGAATTCGGATTTCCCTGCTTTGTGAGCAAATGTTGGGCCGAACGTTATCTTTCTGGAATAGAAATCCTTTTTGCAGTTTTCCAAAGTTAGGCAACGCTGTGACATTTTTCGCGTACAGTCTTTCTAACTTCATCGTAGAGTTCAGAGTTCCCTGAAACACAAATTTGTGAAGAATACCCGGATGGAATTTTTTTAACATGGATATGTTTTTGGGCTGGATACGCATTTTTTGTATGTAATCATTTTTGCGTCACCGAACTCGCATTACCAAGGAATGCTCACGGGTTGGGTTAGATTAGGTTTTGTTTATTATTATTAGATAGGTAAGGTATGGTAAGAAAAGGTAGAGTCAAAGACTGTTACGTTAGGTATAGGTAAAGGTAGGACTAGAGTTAAAATTAGGGAAAGATTATGTTAGGTGGGATTAGAGTTTGGATTAGGCTTATGGTTAGTAACGGATTAGGTTTACGGTTCGGTAGGGTAGGGTTACTTTTTTGTATTACAATTACCCACATTTTAACACAGTCTTTTGGTAAAGGTAAGGTCTTTTCGTATCACATGAGCTTTTTGGAAAAGTTTTCGTTATTCCCACTGGCACGAATATGCACGACCAGTCTGTTACCAATTTACATCAGTATTGGTGGTCACCTTGATGATGTTTATTCCGACATATCAATTGTTTCGGTTTTTCGGTGAGTGATGTTCATTATCAGTAACGTCGATGGTGAACGATATATTTCGATATGCAATTAACATCGATGTAGCCTAATTGATCCTGCGGCGATATTTAGCGATATGAATGATGTCTATACTTTATTTATCATTTGATTAAATAGGCGAGAATCATAGGGAAGCGGCTGCGACTAGTGCCATATCATCGTCCAGGTTCTTGTTTTACAACAAACTAAACATTCAATCAAATTTGTTTTATGAGGTTAATTAATCGAATTTATATCTTACACTCCATGGATGGACCGATAAATTACCTGGTGCTCTGTCTGTAACCTAAATGCAAGAGAGGACTTATTCCATTATTTAGCAATATGTACTGTTCTTGCCGAGTTCCGTATGCTTTACCTGGGTACTTCCAAGCTTAGTGAATCCCAGCTCAATTCTCTGCTCGACTCTTATTGCCGACCACTCATTAAATTTGCACGCTTTGCGTGGCATTATGGATACTTTGTAGTACAGCAGTTCAATTTTTAAACATTCTCACTCGTTCTTCACAATGGTTTGTATTTTATTTGTTCCATTTTTTTCTCTTTTACATGTTTGTTTACACAATATTTGTATTTTTACTTAGTTAAGTGTTACATTCTATTTTTTTTGTATCTTTCTCTCTTCCTTTCTATACCTTTGATACTTGAAAACCCTCAAAAACTGTCAATGGAAGGGGGAGAGTGAGGGAGGAGAATAATATTGCCAAGGATGGTCCTACATTTAGGAAATAAAGTATTGTTATTATTATTATTAGAATTACGAGACCTCCTAGGAGGCCTGATAGATCAGGGGGAGTCACCCACCTTGGTGCCTGAGCGACTCCGAGGTTGGGCTCTAGTCGGGCGCCATCGACTTCTTTGGTCCTTTCGCCGCCCTTACGTTCCCTAAAACTAGTCATTCTCACACTCACTCATACAATAAATACATACAAACTCCTATGTACAAACCCAATCACACATGCATTTTTTATTTTTTTATATATATATATTTTTTTTTGACTGGGGCTTCCGACATCTAGGTCATTTCAGCCCCCAACTAAGTCTATATTCTATTTACCCTTTCAAACACTACATTCATACAAATAAATACATTCATACACATAAATACATCCATACAATACACTCATTCCGTTTGGTCAGTGGAGTACTTGATATTCCTCCACCGACCTATACTCAAACTAATCTAGAGAACTTTTATAAATATAATTCCATCGACCTCGAACACACACTCATACGCTCTCAACGTTATATTTCACCCTCACCCCTCGCCATTCACGCTAATAAATACACGCACTCAAACAAAACATATGGACACACAACAATTTTTAACTTTATCAACCGCACTACAATTCTTAAAAACAAGTTAGTAGGCACTTTCTTTGGGTACACGTGACTGTCCTTTAGTAAAACTGTAGTTTGTATTGAAGCACTAGTTTATTTCTATAATACACTTTTACGTAAAACAATATGTATTTTTTATCGAATTATAACATACTTATTTTAATTTAAACTAACGTAAACGGGCATCATGAAATTCACGAGTTTTAAAAGAATATATTTAATTTTGATGGTTTGAAAGGAAATCCACTCAAAAAATAGGAAAATTATTTAGTGGTACATTAAAATTTGACTAACAATTTATTGCCTAGTCTTACTCTTAGTTAAATATTTCCTCCTCTGGCCACGCGGAAGGACTTAAATCTCCTAGGCATTGAGTAAATAAGAGATCGGATTTCGTCTCGTAAAACAGAATCCCATTCTTTAACCGTCTCTTTATCATGTCCCCTAAGTGTTCTATAGGAGAACGTGCTGGCCAATTCATTGTGGGAATCCCTATGTCCTCTAAGTAATGGATGACAACTAGAGCTACATGGGGTCGAGCATTATCACCATAAATGGAGCTAATGGGTATCGTTCTGTATGGCAATCGGTACGTGCATGGAGTCGATAATACCCCATATTTTTAAAAGGATGTAACGCATGGCACATGAGGCAAAACGTTCTCAAGAACCTGATGCGGAACGTCTATTCTCATGAATCTTTCTGATGACTGTTTTAGACCCTTAGATTAAGGATTTGGAGTTGACTACCTATCGTTAAATGACTGTTCCGTAATGTGGTAGGGGCAAGAAAAACCAGAACTCTACTCGTCCTACATCGTGGTCAACCAATACTTTGTTTTCCTTCGAGACTTCCCGTGACCCTAAAACTATGTATTTTAACGTGGATGGTCCCAAAACTTGAACTTGGTAACGAAGGCTACTACGTCCGTCTTTGGGAAAGCACCACCCGAGCGTGGCTCGACTTAAAACACGTTTAAAAAAATTAAAAGTTGTTTCATCAAATGAAATCAATTAAAAACCAATTAACTCACTCGATTAGTTCGCTCTGGAAAGAATGAAATTGAACTGATTTTCTTTCTTAATCTAAAGAGAGTAAAAGGATTAGTATCCCTCTATGAAGGCAATCAACATGTTATTAATCCCTTTTGCTTACAGTGTTAGATATTTTGGGTTGACCTTGTACCCAAATTTGAGATTTAATTTACATATTGATTCTTTGGTCTCCCGTCAGAGAAAGCTTTTTATCAATTTAGAATTTACGGAATTTTCTGAAAATTGAACTCTTAAGGGCAGTATATTTTTCTCTTGCACAATCCATAGCCTATGGTATTGTTTCCTGGTGGGGGGGGTTTACTAATAAATGCTATACTAAGCTTGTATGTAACTAGATGTAACTATAAACGCTTAAAATTATTTTACGTAAACCTTATAGATATAATCCGAAAAAAATTATATAATGAATTTAATGTAATGATTCTATACCAAATCTTTCTTAATGTTTATGTTTGTATATATGTAAAAATACTCTTGTAACTAGTTACATCAATGAATATAACACAAGACACAATTCATTAGCTAACACGCGTTGTTTTTTTTAAATTTTTTTAAAGAGAGGATCATTTCAAAAACTACAAAAAAGGCAAAAAATTATAATTTCAAAAATTTTAAATTGTAATTAAGATATTTAAAAGCCAAGATTTAATTTGATTGTTTGTTTTTTCATACTACACGTTTATTCTGTATTATGTTTCTTTATTTGTTTGTTTTCCATTATGCTTTTGTAAAGATATGTTTATTTTCTGAGGATCTCCAAAAACTCCTGCTGTATAGTACAAGCTTTGCTTTTTGATAGCAGGCAAGAATGTACCAAAATATTATTTTTTGTTGTAATTTTATTTGTAATGTACATACTTGCAAATATTATTATTTTATTTATGTGCCATATTATTGTTATTATTATTATTAATTCCATTATATTTCGTGGTTCGATTGACTAAATAACTTCTTTCAATTAATTAATACTTATGTAAAGTATTGGTTGAAATGAAATGAACCACGATATAAGTAAAACGAAGTATATTTTCACTAAAGCTCTCCGTGGCTATTTCATTTGTCACCGAGAATCGAATCCTGATTACACGACATTTGAAAAATGGCAAAAAAGAGGGAAAATTTGAATGTTGGGTTGAAGTAGAAAGTTGATGTCCAAGTGAACCGAAGCTCAAGTGGTAGAGCAGCGGCGTATTTAGCCGAAGGTCGTGGGTTCGAAAACGCTCGTGACACTAACTTTTTCATTTACACCAATACCTTAAATAAAGATTAATTAATTGAAAGAAATTATTATTAATGTTGCGTTTACGTTTTAAGTCAACTATTAATCTATTTATACATAGTTATTACTAAAAATAAAAAAATACAAGGTCCGCTGTTATGTCTTTGAGAGTACGTTAGCATTATTTTGTTACGTATTTATAGGCAATTTAGAGGTAAGGTTTTACTTACTTACATAGTAAGTTGAATATAATCTAGAACTCAGCAGTTCCTATCACTATAATCTACTCCCACTGTGTTTGTTTACGGTCGAAATTAATTGAATCTGTCCTTATACCGAGCTGAAATTCTATGGGAATGCCTTGGACATCGGCAATGAGATTGTCAAAAAATCTACTTTTTTCCTAGATCGAACTCTTCGGAATGTTGCTTACCAGTGGCGCTTTCATCAGTTGAATTATTAAGCCGGAGAGAGATGTGAGACCGAACTCACTTATGATATATTATTACCGTGTGGATTACAAACAGCCTCCGCTGTACTAAATTAACGGGGGAGTTATACACGCATTCACATGGATCTGGACTACACATGCGTCCGAATTTTCCTAGACGAGTCAATTTTCCTGTAAAATAACTTTTTCACACTGTGAAAAAATATAACAATTGGCGTAAAAGTTTGAAATGTGCTTGGTCGTCCCGCAAAGCCTTCACAAGTTTGGATTTAGCCTCTCTCTTTCCAGAAACAGTAACTTCCTCGTTTTTCCTTGAAAGTTCAACATAAATAAAAAAAAAATTAAATTCAAAATCAATCATTTAAATTAAAACTAAAACACTGGTTTCCTAAAAAATAAATAGAAAACAACACTCCCATGTTGTACCATTGTTGTTTTAAGTTAAGAAAACTCTGAAATCTACTTAGACTCGGCTTTGTTTTTATCAGTACTAATACGTTTTTCTTAAAAGTATTTCCCTGTTATTCGCTTCATTTTTATAAAGGAACTATCTGATTTATGTATTACATACACATCCAAACACACAACTCACAATCTATGGAGACGACACCTCAATCTTATCTACACACAATTCAATCCTAGATACAAAATCAATCCATTATCTGAACCTAATTTCCGAGAGGTGCACTCTGGGCGGGTTGAATCAGGTTGAACGAGTAAAAAAGCAAAATGTTTACCTCAAACGTTAAACCAGCCTACCGATGCACATAAAATACACGACCGACCGACCAAATCCGCTACCTTGAGCATTTCTTAAATAGAAGGTTTACACTGAACCGACATACACCTACGTATTACATTTCACTCCTTGTCTCATCCCTTATATTTCTCCTCTTTGACAGCTGTGTCGCTTATTTGGACTTTCGGAGGAACAAAATAATCGTCTAAAAAGTTTGATGTACGGTTGTATCAGATTTATTTTCAGCGCCTCCCGAATGTCCCGTCTCACACCTATCCTGGCGTTATTCCTCCTTCCGTAGGAAGTATTCCTAGGCTCCTTCCTTTACTTCATAAACATTAGTCACACTATATTTTCAATCTACTTCAATTCAAATCTTCTATCCACTCCTTAACACCCGCTCGTTTCCCAATGCCCTATATTTTCCTAGTCACAAAACGTCCACATTTCAGCGGTCCTTCCTAGCTCGTGCCACAAATCTCTGGAATTCTCTTCCTCTCAACCCGCAAAACCGCCTCCCTTGGCACATGCCAAAACCAAATTTACACCCAAAAATTCATGGTGTGTGGTCCATGGCTGGAATTATTCAGTACTTCTTTTTGCCTAGAGGTGAGACCATTACCTCTACATCGTGCTGCAAGGAAATTGACGAAATTCATAAAAAATTGCTCATAAAACAACCTGCATTGGTTAATCGGAAAGGTCCTATTCTCCTCCTCGACAACGCCAGGCCTCATGTTTCAAAACATACTGAAAACAAATTGAAACAGCTCGGCTACGAAGTTCTTCAGCATCCACCTTATTCTCCAGATTCGTATCCAACATATTTTCACCTGTTTAGGAATTTAGCCAACTTCGTCAAAGGAAAATTTTTCGAAAATTATGTTCATGTCCAAAAAGCGTTTCATATTTTGTTTCATTTCAACACTCAGAGTTCTTCAGTTCCGGCATAAAAAGTTGGTCACGCTTCCAATACTTGCAATAATTTTTTTTATATAGTAATTTTACTAAAAAGCCTTTCCCTTGGAAGCGAAAATTTCATGCGAAACAACCCAAAAGAACTTAATAAGAGATATGGCATACTCAGACATCTACTGGGACTAAAATAAACATCAACACTAAGCATAAAAAACAAACTAACCGCTAACAAAATACTCGTGAAAGCTATTCGACATACGGAACGAACTGTGAAAGGCTCGGCCAAATCTTCCACATCCAACGGGTTCAATCCTTTCAATGCAAGTTCCTCCCGTAACCTCTATGCCCCCTTTTACGTCACAAATCAAATGATCCATAAAGGGCTTAAAAGCCCATTCGTGAAGGATCATATCGATCATATCCGAACACGCTTCTTCAATTTCCACTCTAAACTATCCCTCCACCCTAACCCACTGGCCCAAATTCTTTCTTCAACGTCCCACCCTTACAATCCCCCTCGCCTGGTGACTTCCTATCTTTCCAAACTAATAAAAGAGAGGTCAAGCACTGGCTGGTTTCTCTTGCCATTCATAGTCCAACAGACGTGGCAGATTTGTTTATAACTATATTATTTTCTCAATGTATAAAAATGTATTCAAAAAGTATTACGATAACAAAGTGCGATGATCTAAATAAGACAGTAACAACATGACATTTTGTCATTATCTAAAATTCATTATTGGATAATAGCTAACGAGCTTTTGTTTATCACATATATGATGTCATAGTGGCGACAGTATGCCACTAAAGCGGGCTTATTTAGCAATGATAAAACATAAAAATAATTTATGTCCTCATAAACTTTACGACATTTCCCTTTTCAAGACCGTTTTAGGATTTCATATTTGTTAACCATCGATTTCACGCCATTCAATTAATTATTCTTCAACCTATAAATGGCAAAGTGTAATTTATTATTTTGTGACATTTTAAGCCGAAACTCCTGGACCGCCGGCGACACTTTCATTGATAATTTCTATTATCGTTGGCAGAACTACCTTGGGCAAAATCGATGTTCGCGCTTGCGGTTTTCATTACAACACAAACCTAGAGCCACATTTCTATTACAACGTGCAATTACGGGTGTAATTAGTACAGTTTAGTTCTGACAATGAAATTTGTTTATTTGAATTTAATTGACTTTGGTTTTATTTATTATTGATATCCGTTTTTGGCTTTTTAAAGCGATCGTGCTGTTTTAATTCTTCACTCTCGACTACTTAGCGCTACCATGCAAAGTAACAAATATGTCGTCATAAACTCACATGAATAAAATGATAATAATGTCAATATAGTTGATACAAATTGGCTATAAGAGGTAGAGACGAGGTTCCAATGAAAAACCCGTCCATTATCCTTTTATCCCCACGGCACCTGATCTACTGGTTAACCATTTATAAACGCAGACGGCAAAATAAAGAAGAAAAAAGACCACTTAATAATTTTGGCCGTGCTTTTTTGAAAATTTTATCTGAAGGAGAGAAAATTTAACTCGACTGCATTCATTAACCCTGGTCTCCCTGAACCAATATTGACGGATCCAGATATCTCTAATTATCTCTTTAATATGATAAAGCCCACTAATCCGCTTTTCTTGACTTAAGTGGGAACGGTTGAATATTTGATATTGTTGAGATATTTTTCGATCAACGCTTTAAACGAATGAAAATAGTTAGTAATCAATTTAACGATTTAATATGACAAGTATGTTTAATTGATTTGGCCTTTTGTCCGACTTAAACCGAAGTTTAATGATCATTGATCATCCCCTAGTGAACAAACATGGAGGATAGGATACCATGAGATAATCCGGGATGACATCTGACATCCAATTCGAAGCACATCCTACCAAACACCAATTAAACTGCGCGTTAATTAATTAATCTTTCCCTTGTATACACAGTAATAATAATGTTTGTACGGTTAACATAAAATCGCCCGTTTCCTAATGCTTACTATTACAAGAAGACAAAAATTTAGATTTTTTGAGGGATGTTTTTGCCTCAAATTGGTTGAGTTTCATGTTTTACTAAGCTTTCCGTATATTTCTTTATATTTTTCCACTTACTATTAGTATTAAATGTTCTTTAAAAAACTTACATCTGTATTTTTTTTAATCATTGAGAAAATATCATTATAAATTGATTTGTAATTATACACATAGTCTAAAAAGGTTATGTTAAAACGAGCTGTGAAACATTTTTTTGAACATTTTACATAAAACTCGAGTTTGAAATTCGCATAGCTTTATTTATACGGAAGATCGATGCCATAGAAAACCACGTTCCTAACCCGCAGGGACACGAACCTTGATTACTTATGTTAAGCCAGGGGGCGGGGTAGTTTTCATACTCCACATGGTTTTCCATGGGCTGCAAGCAGAAAGATTTTATCTCCAGAATTTATGATAATATGTTTTAATTAATACACAGATAGTCGTAGGTGTGGCATGATTTAGATCGAATGTTAAAGATAACAAAATTCCTATTTAAAAAAAAAGATATACCGAAAAAGAAGCGTACTTTTATAAATTGATCGAATCGCGCTAAAACCATTTAACCCGTTAGAGCGCAACTTTCTGTGCATTTTTCTAGCAATTTTCTAATAAGAATTTTAATTTCAGAAAAACAGTAGATTTCAAAACCTTGTACAGAGTTAAGTTTTATTGTAAAGAGGTTTACTTGACCTGCTATAAATGATTGCTCGGAAACCCAGCCTACTTCTAATACAGTTTTTAAAAATAGAAGCAAAATATTTAGGTCTGCATCTTCAAGCTTAAAAGCATCTTAGAATATTAAACATTGATTCGGTCTTACCAACGATGTAATCGACTTTTTTTCATAAAATCTGTCGATAAATTGTTAATTCTTATAACCTAACATTAATACTTAATTTATTTATATAAATTTTTTTTTAGATTTTAAACGTAAAGCCAACTGATACGACTGAATCTCCTATTAAAAGAACCCTTTTTCCTAGTAAAATAGCAGACTTGATTGGTTTTGTTTGTCCACTCATTGCACAAAATGACCCTGAAATTGCAAAAAAATACGATTTCAATGTTAGGGGTATTTACAATCTTTATGTTAACTCTGTTAGGTCCTGTTCGGGGGCGTTCACGATCTTATTGGGAATTTCTCGAATCGAGTAAACATCGTGAATTCCTCTGTTATTTAGCTTTGCGATATCAAGGAAAATATATATTTAATATATATAATTTAATAAATATATATTTAAGAAGTTATTAACTGTTTTTTCACATAAAAGCAATCGTCATGATACTATTTTGGCTGACTAGTATAACAAAGTCCATTCGAACACTTTTCGTATCAATTTTTACTCGTGTAGTGTTATAAATTGGAAGAAAATAAATAACTTTCTATTTAACACTCTTTTCTCCATCAAATACCCTATTCAAATCAAATCCTTACTTTTATAAGTAAAATTCAGTCTTGTCCAAATCAAATTCACTCTTTTTGCAAATTGAATTCATTTTAATCCAAGTAAAATTAACTCTTTTGCCAATGAAATTTATTCTTATCCAAATCGAATTCACTCTTTTGTAAATAAAATTCATTCTAATCAAAATAAAATTAACTATTTTACCTATGAAATTTATTCTTTTCCAAATCTAATTCACTCTTTTGCAAATCAAATTCAGTTTTTGCAAATTAAATGCTTTTTGCTCCAAATTAAATACCCATTTTTCCAAAATCAAATCGACTTTTATGCTAATCGAATTCCTCTTTTATCAATTCAATTTCACCGTTTTGCAAATTAAATTCACTCTTTTTTCAAATCCAAAGTCACTTTTTCCGGATCAGATTTACCGTTTTACAAATTTAATTCTCCCTTTTACAAATCAGATTCACTCTTTGCAAATGAAATTAATTTTTTGCTAATCAAAGTCACTCTTTTGCACATTTAATTCACCGTTTCACAATTCAAATTCATACTTTTACGCATCAAAATCCCTTTTTTTGCCAATTAAATTCATAATTTTGTAAAAGGATGAATTTGATTCGCAAAGGAGTGAATTTTATTTGTGAAAGGGTGGATGTGATTTGCGATAGGGTAAATTTGATTTACAAAAGGACAAATCCGATTTGCAAAAAGATGAATTTAAATATTTCAAAAGGACGAATTTGGTTTGAAAGATTTCTAAACCAATAAACGTTGCCGGACTTGTTTAATAATCTTTTTTAAAATAATTGTGTACAAAAAATTCTATTATTTGGCTTTTTGCTTCCTTTGGACATGCTGATTGCTCATGGCGATGATCCGATGTGGAAGGACTCAAAACTAAACAATAAACAGTAACAATAAAAGTAATCTATATAAAAAATTGCCTGGGTAGAGAGAAAGCTACTAAATTGATTTATTTTGTTCATTAGTAGTCTCGCTATACATGCTTGCATGATGTTCATGAAGAAAATTAGCTTGTTTCTTAGATGGTTTGTCGCCGGTAATTAATTCAATTTGAGCTATTTGGACTGATTAATGTAATTTTAAATGAATAAACAGAACTAAGCTAAGTATAATTTGTCAGTAGTTATGTGGGAAATGTTTGCAGCATTAATTAAAAAATCAGTCCAAAGCCTGGATCCTCAGAGAGAGCAATCCACAGATTACATATTTAGTTTCCATTATACAGAAATTGCAATCTCTATAATTGGTTGGCACGCGGTCGTCAGACGTCAGAAATTTATAATACCGCATTTCAGTTTATCAGTCTCTTTCAAAAGGCCGCGATAACGACCAATTTATTGGAAGATTAGGAGCACAAATTGAATTGTGTACAACAATACAACTCGTCAGGGATCACGAGGAATACCATAAATTTTATCTAAATGCGGCCTTCGTTCAACGAAAAATACATTCGGTTTGTTTGAACTAGCTTTACTATGAATGAACAGCCAATTATTTCAAAACAAACAAACTAAGAGGTTGGGCATTCTGCATAATTAAATAGAATTGAAATCTAATGTCCCCAAAGGCGAAGTTTTATATTACATTGGTGAAGCGGTTAAAACCTTGCAATCGTTTAACTATATCAAGCAATCTGTCGTAGATTTTCGTAGGTGAAAGTTTTTTAAAATATATTTTCTATGTTGAATGGTGAGCAATTTCTGGTATGTTAAATCCATTATATTTCGTGGTCTGATTAACCAAATAACTTCTTTCAATTAATTAATCTTTGTGTAAGGTATTGGTTGAAATAAAAAAGCCAGTGTCACGAGCGGGATTCGAACCCACGCCTTCGGCTTGATATGCCGCTGCTCTACAACTTGAGATATCGTGACCTAGATCCACTCGGACACCAACTTCCCATCTCAACCGCACCTTTTGAATTTTCCCTCCTTTTTACCATTTTTCAAATGTTGTGTAATTATGCGACAAATGAAATGGCCACGGAGAGCTTTAGTGAAGATATACTTCGTTTTACTTATTAAATCCATTATATTTCGTGGTACGAATGACCAAATAACTTTTTTCAATTAATTAATTTCAATAAATTAATTGAAATGAAAAATGGCAAAAAGGAGAGAAATTTCGAAAGATAGGTTTAAGTGGGAAGTTGGTGTCCGAGTGGATCGAAGTCACGATAACTCAAGTGGTAGAACAGCAGCGTATTTAGCCGAAGTTCGTGGTTCGAATCCCGCTCGTGACACTAATTTTTTCATTTCAACCAATACCTTATATAAACATAAATCTAGTTTTCAAACAATTAATAGTGACGATTGTTATTAACAGGTGTTATGTCGAGAAAACAACTTGATGTTCAGACTCCTCGTTTTCATCCATCCGAGACATATCACAATTAAAACTATTTCCCCAGGAAGGAAAAACATGCCGGAAATATGCGCCCGGGTTCGTTTGAATTCGGCAAAGTGATATCTCTATCTGCTATAGCAAAGTCTACGGACCCTCACCGGGCACACACAAAACAACCGCGTTCCTAACTTCGTTAATCTTTCAGGTGGACCACTTCACTCGCATAGCATACAACTCGCATGTCTTATTCTACACCTACACCTCATGAATTATTTCCGTTCATTTCCTTCTTTAGTTTCATTTTCTAAAGTGACATATGCATATTACAACGGCCGATCCGGCGTCGTGCACATTGTCGTAACTTCTGACAATTAACAAATCAAATATATAACATACACCTTTATCGATTATTGATAAAAATTAGTGTGTATTTCTTAGTGACCGGTTGTTTCATAATTTGTTGAAGTCGTGGGGAGCGGTCGAGAATGAGGTAGTTTAGAAAAACACCTTTTTTTATTTTTTGCCGACGTTTCGACCTTTATTCGGATCATCTTCAGGGCATAAAGCGTGGTGCTGTTCCTGTGGTGTCATAGTGGTTTTGTGTTCACAATTGGCATTGTGTATTATTGCTTAAATAATTTATTTGTAGCCTTAATATATCTTTCTTTTTCTCCTGGTAATAACTTGACCAGGAAGACGCTTGTGAAGAGCAACCAATGAAAAGTTGGCGTGTATGAAGTGTTA
This sequence comes from Cimex lectularius, assembly GCF_000648675.2. Taxonomy (NCBI): domain Eukaryota; kingdom Metazoa; phylum Arthropoda; class Insecta; order Hemiptera; family Cimicidae; genus Cimex; species Cimex lectularius. Next base: position 415,401 of record NW_019392798.1, read on the forward strand.
GGGGTGAGGTCTCGAAATGATCGTTAAAGCAAGTTGAGTTTAGATTATCAAAACAGGTATCAGTCCTAAAATAATAATCCTAAATAGTAACTTTCAAAAAAGTCTGATAAGTTGTCTCTTAAATCTTGTGGGGGGGGGGATTCGACGTCAGTCTGCTGTCGCAGAGGAAGAAAAGGAAACAGAAGTAACCGGTACGTGAGTCCATTATGGATTAATTCACATCCATTATGTTCACAATTCACAGTCTTCAAACGACTCCAATAATGGGTCAAATTTCTTCTCAGATGTCACTTTTTATCTACTTGTGTATGTGAATAATTTTGCATGGGGCAAAACGTTCTCTTCTTATTATGTCTCTTTCTGATATTACATACTCTTCACTTGCCAGACAACATACTAAAGCAAATTTATGAGATAATTCATCTTTCAGCATCATATCCATGAGATAATTCATCATATAAACCTCCATTTAAAAAAAAAAAACCTACAAACTTATTTGCAAAATGAAAAGTGTATTTTAATTTTCTTTATTTTATAAATGTAATAGTAATCAATTTAATAATTTATTAAGCACTATCACACTTTATACGCACACTCATATACGTACGTTCATGCAAGTTTTTCTAAAGGAGCACCAAAAACATCTAAAGCTCCCTGGGAAACTATTGAGATCGGGTGAGTTTTTGTAAGGTCAATAAAGGTAATAAATGAGAGGTAAATAAAAATTAATTTAAATAAAATAATTGGGCGCCCGTTATTAAGTTTGCAACATCTGGCAATTATCAATAATATTTTATAATGAATTTTTAAAACTGAAAATATATGGGCATAAAACATTTTCAATTAACGGCGCAAAGGGAAACACTTCTTCATTACATTCAAGTATGGCGGGTTTAACGGATCTTTGCCTCTTTATAAATAGAATCTTCAAGTGCTTTTCAATTTTACACTTAATAAACAACCTTTTACTATGTTTATGAGCAACTTGATTGCGTTGCAATGGGAGGATTATTGACCTGATTACGAACGATCTTCTTGATTAGATTCATTTGAGATATAAATTTGACAATAAATTAGTTAAAAAATATGTTGATGACCTTTTCCTCATAATAAAAAGTTCCCAATTGGTAGACATTTGCTGCATTTAACACTTATCACCCCTCACTACAATTTACCCATTAGTTAGAAACTTGGGGCGTCCTTACGTTTTTGGACCTTTTGGTAATCGGAAGGGATGATGGATCAATCATTACCAACTGGTACCCGAAGCCGTCCATCAGGGTTAGAGTGGTGCATTTTGCATCTCATCATTTTTTAATGAAAATAAATGTAGCTGTTTATCTCACTGACAGAGCACTAAAGTTAAATGATGAGTCTTTTCACAAGGATGACCGTCATGTTAAAAAGTATTGGTAGTCCCACATCACTTATTAAAAAGTTGATTCCTTAAAGAAAAGAACTTATTAACAACGGGAAGGTGGAGATCTTGTCCTATTGTTTATATTGGTGATGCTACTAAAAAAATTAAGTTACTTTTAGAGAATAAACTCAGTGATGTAGTTTTTTTTAAAATTCAATAATCCAATTGGAAGGAAAATATTTTCAAAACTAAAATGTAAAGATCCGCCTCCAGAAATATCGTATATTCCATCCCAAAAACTGTCCATTGATATATTATGGTCAGACAAAACAGTACCTTGGGGAAAGAGGGAGACAACAAAGGTACGGTTGTTCTGACGTGGGTAGACCAGGAACTGCTTTGTCCAAACATCACCATGACATAATTTTTTTGAAGTGAAGGTTGTTGATATGGAAAAAGTCTTGGGAAGGAGAATTATAAAAGAAATGCTTCACATTAAAGCAGATGTTAATTCATTGAATTTAAGAAGGGATGTTAACAATCTTAGAGTCATCTACAGTGATTTGATTTAGACATCGTTTAATGTTAACTATGTCATTCCTTCAACATTATCGTTGGTTACCTTCCTACATTTATAAAAAAAATTAGTCACGCTTTTTAATTTTAATTTTATAAATAACTTTAATTAAAGGTTTTAATTAATGTTGTATATTGCTTTTAAAAGTTTTTTAGACGTTTAGAAAATGTATTACTGTAATCAAATTTATTTATGACGATGTAAAGTGTAAGTTGACTTCTCTTAATTTATTAATGGTAAGCCCAAATTGTTGTAATTGTCTGTAGAGCTTTGAAGAAGACTGTATAAAGATCGAAAGCTTGGTGAAGTTAAAATACTTCTTTGTGACCGCATCCTGATTAGCAACAAATTGGTGATACAATAATTATAAAAATAACCATTTTTAATTTATTGTATACAATATACAATAATTTTATGAGCAACTTGATGGTGTTGCAATGGAAGGAAGTCTCTCTCCTATTACTGCTGATCTGATTACGAATGATCTTGATTGGATTCATTTGAGATTAAAAAAATTGGTCAATAAATTAGTTAAAAAGGTACGTTTGATGACATTTTCCTCATAATGAAGAATTCCCAATTGCCAGACATTATTGTTGCATTTAACTCGTATCACCCCTCAATACAATTTACCCATTAGTTAGAAACTGGGGGTGTCCTTCCGTTTTTGTAGTAGTAATAGTAGTAGTAGTAATGTCTTTGGTTTGTTAAAATACTTTGAAACATAGATAGAGACTAAAAGTAAATAATACACAATAATTGCAATACCTTAAATGGAAAATTCGATGATTTAAAAAAATAATAATTTTTTACATTTATTTTATATGCCGACATTGTTAAAACGTAGAGTCGACAAGATCGACTTTATGGTAATTTATGCATGTTATTTTGTTTAATGACCGAATATTTACGTTGTGTACCGCAAAATATTGCACATTATTTAGGACAAAATGTAATTTACTTTTTTAGCTTATTAGATTTTTATGAAGGTATGGATTGATTAAAGGTTTTCGAATAGGGGTGTGATAAACTGAAGGAGCGAGGTCCGTTAGTCTTAAAAGCGTTCGTTTTATAATTATTGTTTCATAATTTCGAAATTATTGAGCCGGTTTATTGTTGTAAGCACAGTTCTCTTTTTTTTTCTCTGTACAACAAAGGCGGGATTATAGTTTCGTTCCGGCTAATTCATGGAAGTGACGGCGATTCACGCTTGATTGGGACAACTCTCATTTTGTCTGTATCCGGCTCAATTTTCCATTTGTGTTATTCAAACAAATGAAATACACCATAAAACATATAATTTTTTATTTAAAATCACCACCGTTTTCTAAAATATATGCGCATATTTCTTTTTGGTTGAGAGCGTTTGGAATAAATCAGAATAAATAATTATTAAACAGTCTAAAACTATGGGTAAATTGAATTACTTCTGTTTCAGGCTTGGAGTGTATCAACCTCTTTTTGGAAGAAATGTGATAATATCTTCCATAGTGCAAAAAAAGGTATTTTCTTATTTGATCCTTTTTATACTTTATTCACGTAAATTGTCTCGTGAAACACAGACAATTATATAATATAATTCTGTATTGTTTGAATTTTAATGAAAGCAAGTATTGAATATCGAAAGAAAATCGGAAAATAAAACGTGTTCTTTTAAAGTTTTGTATCAAAATGGCTGTCTAAATTTTATAAAGTAAAATTAGGGCTTCACAATCACAAAGCATGACTTTGGTCTTCTTGAGAGAGAGTCAGTTTTGTCGGTTTTGCTTATCTTTCTAAGTTAGCTCAGAGGGCCATTATAGAGGCCTACAATTTTTCTCAAATCTTGCTGCGAAAAATGAGCACATTCGCCTTTCTTTTCTGAGAATGGTGCTTTTGTCCATATTGAAGTTTTTTCGTTTGTTAGCCAATTTTCACAATTCCAACTTTACCACACTCTCCAAGGCGCTGTTCCGATCACATGGGTAAGAAGACTGCCCATTCTGGCTTGATCGTCAGCCGGCGCACTTTATTTTTTACCTTCCTGTCCCCAAACCTGCATCAACGTCATCAATCAATCTTCGTTTTTTTAAGGTAATTTAATTATCTAGTTTGGAGCTAAAATTATACGCTTTTAGTGCCTTTTAGCTGACTGTCCGAAAGTATCTATATCTATGCACGTCCTGTTCTTCTTTATGGATTGAAGGCCGCATTTTGGAAAAAAATCTGGAACCAGTCCAAGGAATTTTGATAGGAGTAATTCGGCCCCTTTCTCCCTACACATCCTGTGTAATATCCTTGATCCATCAGTGTACCGTGGATCCCTTCCGAAAATATTTAGATCCATGCACCTTTCATTTTTTTATGGATTAAATAGATCTCAGCTTGGAAGATAGGTGGAACCAGGCGAAGGGGTCCTTGGTAGGATGTAATTCAACCCTTTTACGCCTACGCCACTCCCTGTAATATCTTTAATTCATAATCATAACCATCCCTAACCGTCAGTTTACCATGGAATCCCTGAAGGGTGGGGCAAAGTAGTCTGTTATACGAACTATCTACTTTGTCAGGTACCGTTATAGCCATTTATTTTAGCTTCCTTGTATCTCAAGAATTAAGAGGTACTTTCGAAAGCTACCTTTTCTTCATAAATGTGTTAGGATCGGAGATGGAGTTGTTTCCATATTTATTGAGGGATCGTACGTATTTTGGCCACATTACTAGAGCGGTTTGTGGTGTATAACCAGTACGCCAAACTGGAATTTATCATTTTTTGCTGTATTATTTCTGGCCAATGTTTAATAGCATCTAGCTTTAGTATGTTGCCTATGTCTTTTCCATTTCAGCCTCTGGTCAAAGTATTTAGGTACATAGTTTTTTTTTTTCTGTAGAAAGTTAAAGTTTCATCTTTTGCGGAGAGTGCTGTTAAGTTTCATCTTTTCTTAGGATTGATATTTAAACACATCAATATTTAGGGAGTTAAGAGTTAAAGAAATTACAAATTAACGCCAAGACTAGACATATCTGTATGCTTGGTTACAAATGGGAAAAAAGAAAAAAATAATTATTTCACCCCGAGGTTTCACTGTTTCAAACAGTACGAAGCCCCTGGAGTTTTTAGAAAAAATAAATAGCCTCGGAAAAATCAACACTGAGCCCCTGGTACCCAGTGACCGGGTGGATTGTCAACGGTCCGAGGAGGAACCGGTAACAGTAAAACGATCCATTTTGTGCTATACGAGAGAGATATCGGAAGACGTCATGTCTCACAACTGACGTGGTGGAAGTATAAAGCCGTACAGCCCCGAGGAGCAGGACGAGAACGAGGCCTGCTGGGGTTTAGGGTGTCGGTGAGGTAATTGCCTAGGGAGGTTCAAAGGCATAAATGGGCGAGTAGATCGATGAGACACTAAACTCTCCCTTCAAAGGGACGTAGGCAAACACCAAGAATAAACTATTAGTAATCGACTATTTTAATCGTTTTATTATTTTTTTATTAAATAAAGTAATTCTTCGAATAAAGTAAAGTAATAGTTTAGAAAATCTATGTAATTTAAAAATATTACTGATCTTTAGTATTTAGTATATGCCTATGTAGAGGGTCGCTTCTTAAATGTAGATCATATTCGGGTTTTTTAATGTAATATTTAAAAATTAATTAATTTTGTTTAATTACTTTTTAATAGTAATTCGTCATAAAATTTGGAACAAATACCACTTTTACGGTATCATCTTTTTTCATGAATGAGGTCGAGGGGTTGACTTTTTTTATGCTCTTCAACGATTTATGCAGATTGATCGATTTAACTATTACCGTTACATAAGGGCTGTTAGTATGTATTTCGTTTGAGGTGGAAGTGATCGATCATTGGGCCGTGAATAGGACAACCCGGAACCCTTTTCCCACCGTGGAAGAACGGCCGCCCACTTCGGCCAACCCCCCAACCATTACAAACGTACCGCGGTAATTAATTTCGTTAATCTCGACAAATTTACAATTTTATTGCCGCCTGTCGAAACGGAGAGCGGGGACAAAAAATTTTTTGAGCATCGTTGGGTTTTTGGCGATTTTAAGAAAAAAAACTTGCACATGATGATGATTGATTATTTAATCTAGCCAAGCTTCCTGAATATTCATATTATGAAAAGAAAATAACTGATTTTTTTACTATTACAAATTGAAGGGTCGATACAATAAAATATAAACAAAATCGATATTTGATTTAGATTCTCAGTAACAAAATGACATTCATGGGTATTCATGCAGTTGTTGTATTGTTAATAATTATTAAATTCACTAGTTTCGTGGGCCGCTTGACCAATTAATATCATACAATTAATTAAGGTTTTTAGTTGAGATAAAAAAGTCAATGGCACGAGCGGGATTCGAACCCACGATCTTCGGCTTGGTACGCCCCTGCTCTACCATTTGAGCTATAGTGACCTCGACCCACTCGGACACCAACCTCCCATCTCAACCACACCTTTAGAATTTACCCTCCTTTTTCGATTTGAATTCGATTCGAATCCCGCTTGTGCCATTGACTTTTTTATCTCAACTAAAAACCTTAATTAATTGTATGATATTAATTGGTCAAGCGGACCACGAAACTAATCAATTTAATAAGTTTGAAATGAAGTATCCTTCACTAAAGCTCTCCGTGGCCATTTCATTCGTCGCCGAGAATCAAATTGATTACACGACATTTGAAAAATGGCAAAAAGGAGGGAAAATTCTAAAGGTGTGGTTGAGTGGATCGAGGTCACGATAGCTCAAGTGGTAGAGCAGCGGCGTATCAAGCCGAAGATCGTGGGTTCGAATCCCCCTCGTGCCATTGACTTTTTCATCTCAACTGAAAACCTTAATTAATTGTTAATAATTATATTTTAATAGTCCCACTACATTCTTAAGGATTACTAAGGAAACTGAAGAACATTGTAACCAGCACCTAATACATGATCCTAGGTATGAGGGCTGAATGTTTCTTTAAAGTTAGGCAGAACACAGCGAGATCTTAAGCTGGCTCACAAGGGAGCATTCTGGAGCCTCCCTTTACACGATATACAGGGGGCAGTTAACCAACTTCACTACTTTAAGAGGATATCCTAAATGTCAGTTTGAACTGAAAAGTCCTTATGGTTCAACGTTTGATTCTCAATTGTAGTCGAGATATTTCACTCTTTAGGGTACAAATTATGATGATTTATATAAGCTCAAGTCTGCAAACTCATGTACATTCACCGGGATCAGACGCCGGTCATCCGCCAGCCTTCGAAGTTCGGCTCCCTGAGCTGTTAACAGCTATGTTATTTCAGCCCCAAACGCCTGCACTTCCTAATCCTTAAATACATACTTCTTTACATACCGTTCAGTTAGGTGATGTAATAATTGATATTCATCCGTCCTCTAGCTAATAGCTGAAGTCATATCAACCCGAGCGGTGCCGGTGTTTTTGAAACAAAAAGCCCATTTGTAGCCCTGTTCGTTTTCAGGGCCGCTGGATTCGAACAAAGGACCTTTACCTTACATGTCAACGTCTAAACCGTTGCGGCATTTCATTACTAACCTAATTAAGGGTCGATTGGATGCTCGATATTTCGCCATCGGCCCTCGCACACTACACGTTCACGCCAATAAATACACTCACTCTCAACACGCGCTTATAAAACTATCATTACTATGTAAACTGCACAAAAACTAATAGGGATATTTGTAATTCTTTCTTATTCTATTAATTTTAATTAAATTTACCGTTAGTTGGATAAAACAAATAAAAAATACAAACCAAAAATAAACAAATGTTAATCCTCATTTTTGAAAACAGATTTACTTAACAATAGTTAACATGAAGACTAGTCATTTTTAAACAAACAATTTTCTCGACTTTTCTTCGAGTTGTATTCTCTTTAACGATGGAAAGACATCATCATGAACCAGAAGTTCGCAGTATTATTGTGGGAAAGAGTCACCGGCAAGTGGATATCGCAGATGCTGACGTTCCTAGAGACTGGAAGTGCCAATAGGAGGCCTGGTAGTGTATCTCAGCGCATTACGACCATAAGGGAGGACAGAAATATTATAACCCTTTCCATAGTGCCCGCCAGATCCTGAATTAAGTACATAGATATTTTGGCAAGGCTTTATCAATACAAACGATTCGTATTGGCCACCCATCGTATGCCCCTTTGAGACGAACTGCAGCAACAGCCCGCCACCAGCAGATCAGGAGAATATGGTGCAGCGAGCGAGAAGAGAACACTTATGTTTACTGATGATTCGCGTTTCTGTCAGTATAGTGATAGCAGGCGACGAAGAATCTACCGAGAATGGGGGTGCGTACGATGCCCCAGTTCGTGCTCCCTTCAGTGCAGTTTGGAGGAGGCGGTGTAATTGTTGGGCTGGGATTTACACTACAGGACGAACTCGATTCCATATTGTTGAAGGTAACCTCACCGTAATGCTTTATGTACAAGAAATTATCGAGGAATACATCCCTCAAACCAGGTAGCTCGTTGGCAGGGATTTTCGCTTTCTGGATGACAATGCCAGACCTCATAGAGGCAGAGTTGTTGCACAGAGGTTTTAACTAACAGAGGAACTAACACTGTATTATCTGTTTAAAAAAAATTATTGTGGCCAATTAACAAATTAGATTTTCCTTCAGTAAGAAAACATAATAATCTCTGATAAATTGTAACGCAATTTATAACAAAAATAAAATAAAAATTCTATGGAAAGTAAATACTACAAAATTTGTAATAGCCCTATAAGTTTTTGAGCAGTTTACAATAAAATGACCCATATTTCCTCCAAAAACCAGAATAGGGGATGCAAATACTCGCTGCCGTGTTCAACCACGATTCTCATATCGAGTGGCAATCCTACAAGCTCTCTATATAAAGCCAAGGAGTTGCACCCTTCAGTTAGGGGGCTCATCAAATACCTTTAATTTAATTAAATAAAATACAACTGAAAAAAAGGTTAATAACTAGCTACAAGTAAATAATTTCACTCAGAGTTTAATTTATATATAAATCGTTCTCCATTTTGGGGTAATTAATAATGAAATTAAATTTAGATTATGAAAAGCCAGAGACAAACTAGTTAAATTCACCGGAATGAAATATGAACGTAATTCCCTTCGAAGAAGAAAGAATATAATTGGGTATAATTTGAAGATATTACGAACCACTTTAATTTATTCATGCATTAATATCTTTCTAACCGTATTATTACCACTAAAATGATTATCACGGTAGAATTTGTCCCTAACTCTGATTAGAGGAATATTACGTCTGAATTTCGTCTTTGTACTTATTAAGTTTTTGTTTGTTATAATTTTTCTCTGGTATTGATAAGTTACTAATTTTTTTTAGCGTACACATGTTAGCTGAACGAGATAGAGTTAACGGTTCGATAAACATTCAGTGGACCATTGAAGCCAACTTGTTGCTGCCACCTGGTCCCTATTTCCCAGTGTGCTCAAATATCTCAGAAATACCAATTTATACAAATTGTTAGTAGGAATTATTGACACGAGAAATTATACGATTACTGTTTAAAACTAATATTTGAGAAATAACTGAAATCATGTACACGATAACATGTAGTTTCTTAACAAATTTATTACAATTGTTAGACTTTTAGGGTCTTTTTTATGAAAAAATTAAAATACAATTTTAACAATTACAATAATAATTGTAATTTTTTTTACTATTACTATTATTTCATTAAAAGGAAAAATTTAAAAATAAAAAGCAATGTAAGGGAAACAGAATTTATTCAATCCAATTATTTCTTTTAAATTGAATCTTCAAACTTAAATTTTTACAAAATAATAAAATCTATTCTTCTTGAAACAATATAAAAAAAAACTTAAAATATAATTAAGAAGTCTTTAAACTATTGCTAAAAATAAATGAATTCATATTTACGTATGCGCAATCCCTAAGGAATAAAATTAAGGAAATATGGAATAGGAAAAAACTCACACGATGAATGCCGTTTTCCTGATGTTTTCTCATAAGAAGATTCTTCACAAGCCAAGTTGAAGCAGCTGCGTTAGAGGTGGTTTGTTCGCAGTCTCGCAATGGAAGAATCTTCCTGTCCACCGCCTTTTAGCCTTTCTCCACTTTTGTCTCCCACGAGTTCCAAAGTCCATCACCTCCTTCACGTTCATATCAATTTGTTTGATACACAATACGTTTTTAATTACTTATTTATTGCTTTTTTCTTCTATCGCTGGCTTCATTGGTAATTTTTTTTCCAAACATATCTGACTTATCCCGCCATGTTCTAACTCCCAACTGGCTTACTTCTGCTTCCACATCTTCTGACATCTGTTTCTGGAACGGACATACCTTTTCATGGCACCATTCTAAAAATCTGTCCTATCCTTTTCACGAATAATTAAGGATCACGGTATGGTCTTGATGAAAAAGCAAATTCGATTGTTACCGCCACGCTTTCGTTCTATTCTAAGGTCATCATCAGGGCAAAACAAAATATGTCTATAAATCGGCATAATTGAGTTTTTAATAGATAATTTCAAATTTTTTTGAAGAACGACTCAGTCCCGTCGATGAATGAGGACTCAGGATGAGTCGTTCTGCAAAGAAATTCTGAAATCGTCTATTAAAAACTTAATTATACCATTTTGTAGACATATTTAGAGACGACTTTAAAATAGGTCAAAAGCTTGGCAGTTAAAATGGAATTTGCTTTTTTACCAAGATCATTCGTGAATAAAAAAGGGTTCGATACATCTAACACTTAAAACTATCCATTTCAGTCTCCGTACTTTTATTTCAGCCCTATGTTGGTAGATCCATATTCGTAGATAAATAGTCTTTCCAGCTTCTCATCACTTCTTATTTTTCAAATTTTCCTGGGTTGGATAGAATTTTCTTAACGTTCTCCTAACGCAAAAGCTGTCTTTCATCTATTATTAACGGACGACTGCCTTGTAAACACTTTGTTCTTCTTTGAGCAGTTACTTCTAGATTTTTAAAGTATTAGTTTATGTTGATAATATTCTATTCTATACAGGGTGTTACAGGGTTAAATTTCAATACTGCCATTGTGGATTCACGAAATCAAACGTAGTTCAGTGCCACCAGAACGAGGTTTCTATTTTGACTCTTTTTTGCTAAGATATCATATTAACATTTTTGTGATTTTAGTCAAAAATCAGTTTTTTTTACATAAAATCGTAATTTTTCAACTTTAACATCAATAAAACACAAATTTGACATTTATCAGATTCATTTTTCTCATAAAGTGACATAATTAAAGAAAAATTACAATGAAAATGACTCCAAATTATGCACTTTTTTGCAAATTAACTGATGAATGTGTTAGAAATTATTTTCTTTGAATTTGATACACAAGCGTGAACGTTGAGCAACAGACGTAACTGCATGGAGGACTTCTTCCCTTCTTTCCCTAATGTCTTTGCATGTGATTTCAATTCTTTAATTATGTGCAGTTTATGAGACAAATGAATCTGATTTTTGGTACCAACTAATAAATGTTTTTATTAAAAATATGACATGTACGATTTTCTTGGGTTGCCGCTCTTCTTGGGTTCGATATCACCTCCAGGTTTTTCAGCCTCGCAAAGGAGATTTTACTAAGAACAGTTTTTAAAAAATGTAAAAGTGAGTTTGACCTTGGAATACTTATAAAATATGGCAATTTTGGTGAAGCCCCGGAAATTTTGATGGAAAATTCATTGCACGAACCACAATTGAGTTCTTCCCCCCTCAAAAAAACATGGGTTTTGCGGTTTGTTATTCTTTGGGCGGCTAATGTGTTCAGTAGCGCGAATTTTTCAACGGAAATATTGTTTTCTTGTGGAAAATTTATTGCAGTTGGCGAAATAAAAATCAAATTTGTATTTTAATGCCGATAAAGTTGAGAAATTACGATTTTATGTAAAAAATCTGATTTTTGACTTAAAATCACAAAAATGTTAATATCTCAGGAAAGTGAAGTAGAAACCTCCTTCTGGTGGCACTGCATTACGTTGTTTGAAGTGAATCCACCATGGCATTTAACACACTATATATAGTTTGCAATAAATGGATAGCTAATTTGAAATTTTAAAAATCTAGCATACGGCCCATTTTCTCTCTTTGATTAAAAATGATAAAATTGCTATAATGAAATATACCAAAGCGGTGGCTGGTTGAGTAGGTCGTCCAATTCTTACATGTCTCGCTAGCGGTTCTGGGTTCGAATCCCGGCATAGCCGTCGATTATTTAATTTAGAATAGTATGAAAAATGTATGGTGAAGGATTGGACCTTAAACTCTTCTGTATGATCGAATTACAGTTTGACATGGAGTGTGATAGGAATAAAATCCAATCTCTTGGTATAGCCGCAAAAATACTTAAGGAGTTTTATATGCCATGATGCCATAAATAACATTCTATCATGGATAATATTTTGTAACTTCCCTGCATTCCGCCGAACTGCTAATCCTGTTAATCATCTTTAGAAACAAATTTAAATTTATCAACCCCAACCAGGCCGTTGGGACTGCCGAGAGATAACCGTAACTATTTCTGTTCATCGTAAATAATCTGGAAGTTGGGCCACCACCAGAGAAAAGCTCGGAAAATTGCCCTAGGAAGAGACGAGGTGTGCTCAAAAAGCTGAAATTAAAGCAGATGGCACTAATGACTCCCTCTATTACTGCGACGGAATTTTATTTTCATCTCGCTCATTCAACATCTAGAGGTAAAGCTGAGCTAAACAGGCTCCCTTTTATATTACAATTTCGTCCGTACGGGAAAACCTTGTGTTGCCCGAACTACCTCCGCCGGCCGGTTGAGAACGCAAAGAGGGGCTTAGAAAAGCTCGGCTCATTAAAATGCAAACGAGAGTGGATTGTTGGTAGCTAATCAAGACGGTTATGTATGATAGAGAAGGCCAACGTGTTCCTACCATTGTTACCAACCCCTTTTCTCCGAAACAAATTAATATTTAAATACGCTCTGTATACCCCCTAAACATTTACCGTCTACCATGGACTCCACTATTTTTTTCCTTATTTGACCACTTATTCAACAAAATATCGCAAGTAGGACGATGAAGTACATGCTTCACCTTCTAAATATATCATGAAGCGGACCAGTAGTAAATAACAAAAAGTCTTCGTTTAACAGAACATACGTTGACGCTAATCACTACATTCAACATGCTCGCAAACATTAACCACAAAATAAAGGTTAGACATTGTAGTTCTGTTTTTCTTAATAAAACAACACTTAAATATCATTAACCCAGATAACAAACATATATATAAATACATTCAAATAACAAAGCATCAAGTCTGTATAAAATATAAGGATATTTATAAAATTTTCAATGTTAATTATTACTAATCAATTTATGATTTAGTGGTCAATCGACCAAGTTACTTCTTTTAGTTAATTATTCCTTTTATGTAAGGTCTTTGGTGAGATAAAAAAGTCAGTGTCACAAGCGGGATTTGAACCCTCGACCTTCGGCTAAATACACCGCTGCTCTACCACTTGAGTGTATCGTAACTTGGTCAATTGACCACTAAAACATAAATGGATTAATATGTAATAAGTAAAAGAAGTATCACTTCACTAACAGCTCCCCGTGGCCACTTCATAAGTCGCTGAGAATCGAATCCTGATTACACGACATTTGAAAATGGCAAAAAAGAGGGGAAAATTCGAACGGTTGTAGGCTGAGTTGGAGAGTTGGTGTCCGAGAGGATCGAAGTCACGATAGTTCAAGTGGTAGAGCAGCGGCGTGTTTAGCCGAAGGTCGTGGGTTCGAATCCCGCTCTTAACTGACTCACTGACTTTTTTATCTCAACTAAGACCTTACATAAAAAGAATAATTGATTGAAAGTAAATTATTACATTATTAAAACACATTAATACACTATTGTGATTTAATTTACGGTCATTAACGAAAAATTATAGCATTATCAGTTGTTTTTATGGTGCCGTCTAGATCGACATGCCTTCTAGAACTCACGACTTGTCTAAACTTCACACTACGATGTATTTTATACTTTAATGTACAATGCTAATAATTTATACGTTATACAACAATTATGACTTTAGTAACTAGTCATTAACAATAAATTATTCTCAGTTGTTTTACCGGTGCCATCTAGATCGATATGCCGTCTGATCTCATGACGTAACCCAAACACAACTTTCCCAACCTGGTTGTTTTTTCACTAGGCACTAAGTCAGAAATTATAGTATTCTCAGTTTTTTTTTTTTAAGGTGCCGTCTAGATCTCATGTGATTTCTAGCCCAACACCATTTTCCCAATATGGTAGTATTTCCAGTAGGCACTAACTCAGAAATTATAGTATTCTCAGTTGTTTTGACCGGTACCGTCTAGATCGACATGAGTCTTGATCTCACGAATCACTGTAGCCTCCATTGATATGTCATTTCCTTCATTGAAATACGTAACTATTTAAAAATATTATTCTGTATAATCAATATCAGCTTTCACTATATAAAATCTTGGATAAGATGTATTGGAAAGAAAACGGTATATACTGTAGATCCAGGAGGAGATAAATAAATGGATGGAAACATATTCATAGATACGTAGAAATGTAGGTTAATTGTCATATAGAAGTTGAAATATATTGCAGCTGCAATTGCATAATTGTAAAAGCATTAACACTAAGTTGGCCACAATAAATGGAAGGAAAGAGACCATAGTTCCTAGAAGAACTTTCTCAATGAACGTTAGTGCAGTGAAAAATCTATTATGTATGATAAACAGTTGGGTAAGGGCATGACCGTTGATTCCACCCCATACCATAACTGAATAGGCTGTGAATCACCCTTAACATAAAACAAAGCGTTCTACACTTCTTCTTTACACACAATCACGATCATGTGCTTGCCAAAACCAAAACGGCACTCATTGTTTAAGTGTACAAGCAAGATACTGATTTGTGAATAGTCGCCTTTTTACTCAATTCCTCTCCTCTGGTAGATAACTTGATACCGGATGCCGGGCGACTGGAGATTAGGCTGTTCTCTCGAAGCCTGAAGTTGACTTGTGGACCGTACATTACGGACAGTTTGGAGATGCCGGAATCAAGGAAGCCATTAAAAACGGCGACTATTCTCAAATCAGCATCTTGCTTGGACACCTGAAAATTAGGAATATGTTGTTGTTTTTTTTCACAAATGAGTGTCAGTTTGGTTTGTCGCAATCTGTTCACCGGGACCGTGTGTGGAGAACGTTTTGCTTCATGTGCCATGGGTGATTCACAGCCTTTTCAAGGACAGTTATGGTATGTGATGGAATCGTCCATGCCCGTACCGAACTAATTATGATACAGAATGGAACTTTGTCTGCACTGAAGTACACAAAGTCAGCACGTGAAATGAATCCCACAGAAAACTTATGGGAGACTGGTTAGACATCGTTCGCCGCCTCCAAAATTGTTGGATAGTTTCAAAGTCCTCTTTTTGAACAATGGGATTCTGTTGACAATAAGGCCGTTCTCGAAGCTAGAGGAGGTAATACACATTATTACCAATAAAACCACATAATGGAATCGTTAGTTAAAATTTAGCCTATCACTAAATGATTTTTCTGTGTCTTGGTGATTTTGCTTTCATCTATCATAATTAAATAATTTTTATCGAAATCGTGAATTTCTAATATCGTTTAATTTAATTGACATTACAATAAGTATGTTGTACTACATTTCCTATAACTTTTTTCCACATCCTACATATATTTGTTAAATGTAAACAATGTTTATAAATCCCAGGCCCTGAAGATGATCTCAATAAACATCGAAGCGTTGGCACGATAAAGAAAATGTATTTCTGAAACCTACATCACACCAGACCGCATCTCACGATTTCTGATTAATTAACTACATATAGTTTAAAATCAACAAGAAAATACGAGTGTCTTTTAACGCACTATATAATTACGTATATATTTCCATGTTTAATAATTCTATTAACGTATAATTTTCAACATTGGACTTTTTAAATTACTTTCGGATGATTTCAACGTTGTGAAATATGGGTCCAATATATTCCACCCGAAGAAAATTTCATAAACGTTTTACAAATCAACCTGATGGAAATTAATCCACTTTTTCCTATATTGCGAAATAAAGGGTTACTGATGTTTATTAATAACCAGCATAAAGGGTTTTGTTTCTTGAAGAACTCCAGTGAAGATGAGAGAGGAAGGGTTGATGCTTTAACTCAATCATCGTCGAGACGTTGCCGCATCAATATTTACCGAAAAATTAAACTAAATTATAACACATAAACTCGCTTCGATGTAGTTGGCAATAGTTAGCTCGTAGGGTGATTTGGATGATAAATTACAAACGTATCATTTCAAAAATTATTAGTTAAATACGAGAAAAAACTTCTTCTATTAAAAAAAGTCAATTGTTATCTATCGTAATTATAAAGGAAAGTTCTTTTTTCTGTCATGTCTACCTAATATTAGAAAGGAAACCGGGAAAAGAGAAAGGAAAGGGAAATAGTGTCATTAACAATAGCAGCTCTCGTCAAGAACTCGATCCAGCGTTCTTATTAAAACCAAGCCCCGCCCGGTCTACCTCTAAAATATAAAAGCTTTAATGTTCCAGCCTTCAAACCAAAAATCAATATTCGACACAAAGGCATAGCGCACTTTTATATGCTAAATGTAAGTATAGGGATGAATTCCTTGAAAATCAGGTGTGTTTTACATGATAAAAACATCCTAAACGGGCCCATAGTTCGATATTAAAATAATCGTTCTAACTAGATAATTTTAATACAGATCACCGTTTTGTCAAAACCACCTTTTAATGTAAAAAAAAACACTTGTTAAAAGTATTCCCGAATGGTATGAATGTTCCTCGTATAACCTTTTTTCCCCCTGCAAACCTTGGGATGATCTTTTACACCTGCCAACATCACCCGGCGCAGTTTTTACCTTTTACCTTACGTCACTCACATCCTAAAGTTGCAAAATGTTGAAACAAAATGTATGTATTTCTTTTGATGAAAAACGTTATTACAACCATCCTTGCACACCCGCTGGTTATCAAACCGTAATTTAATTAAATAAGTTGGTAATTTAAATCGGAAACGGCCGAAATACAATTGATTGTTGATTACTGTGACGTTCTTTGTTACCGCGAAATGACCATCAGTTTATTAATTTAATGGATTATTAAACCAAACCCTCATCTTCTACAAAGGAATAAAATATTGTCTCGTCTATTCTTTTTTTTTTTTTTACTAAAGGTCGTTTCTTTTGCTTGGTGGGTTTTCTATTTTTTAGGACCAAACACAACCATGTTTTTTAACTTTTTTAAAATCGATTTCACAGGCAAAAACATATTAAAAATAGTGAAGTTAATAAGCATAATAAATAGTTTATTACTAGAACTATGCTCATGTAGTGACCCTCGAGTGTAGTGATCTAAATATAATGACAAAACGACAAAATAGGAAAAATAGCAAAACAAGTAGCAATGGTTGTAAGAATTGGTCCATGATTAGTGTTCGTTAAAGTATGTAATTAAATTATTTAATAATCTTAAAAGGGAGAGCGAAAACATCGGGACAGCAACAGACACTGAGTGTGAAAGAAAAAGTAAAACATAAATAAAGACCTATTCACACACGTATTGAAACAGGAAAAACATAAATACACAAAGAAACGAATACATTTAAATACAGCCGCAAAGAAAGAGAGACAGACTGACAGATTGCGAGAAAGAAAGTGGAGTGATGGAGAAGGAAGAACTTATGCACAAAGTAATAAAAACAAATACATAGAGACACAGCTACAAAGGAAAACAGGCACAGACAGACAGATAAAGAGCCTGAGCGTTAAATAAAGACTCTGACTAAGAAAGTGAGAGGAAGAGATAATGAGTGAATGCATATGGTTTTATTTATACAATCACAGAGAGAGAGGGGGAGAGAAACAGATAGAAACATTAGTATATACTGCAGATAGATTAGGATGGACAAACTGATAGTGATAGGTAAAGGCAAGAAACAAACATGGGGAGAACGAAACAGAGTGGGAAAGTGTGGAGAGAGAGGGGGAGAGAAGCAGATAGAAACATTAGTATATACTGCAGATAGATTAGGATGAACAAACTGATAGTGATAGGTAAAGACAAAGTGTGGAGAGAGAGAGAGAGAGAGAGAGAGAGAGAGAGAGAGAGAGAGAGAGAAGGAGGGAGGGAGGGAGAGAGAGAGAGGGAGTGAGGGAGAGTGAGAAGGAGGGAGGGGAGAGAGGAGAGAGAGAGAGGGGAGAAAGAAAGACGCTTAGAAAATTGTAGAAAAAAAGGAGAGAGACAAATTCAAACAAGCACTGCTACAGAGAAGAAGAGTGGCACAGACTGGTAGATAAAGTGTGAAATACAGACACACTGAATAAGAGCGAAAGAGGGAGAGAGGAGTAGGGAATGTGACTTAGAAAGACGTGGTGATACACAAGCAAATAAAAAGAAACTTAACCAAATACATGCAGGCAAAGTTCCAAGGAAGGAGAGGGACAGAGATAGCGTATGACCGAACAAAGTAACAAAGTACAATATGTTAAAACATAATTTAAACAAGAAACCAAGTTGACATTAGTTTCTTCCACCCCGCAAAGCCCTGAGCACAATATTTGGGGGAAATCAAAAAAATCAAACTCAAATTTTTCGCCTATGGCTCCATTTCACCCCCCCCTCTAAAATCACCAAATTTGAAAAGAATTCACCAAAGAATTTTTAATGTGGTTTAGAACCTTATAAACTTGTCAACCATAAACATATAGTACGTGAATTATAAAATAAATCGTTTGAGAAGTTTTCGTTGATATTATCTTTATACCTCTCACATATAAATACTTAAAATCCAAATTTTGTTAACAAAGGCCTAAACAAAAAAATATTAGCTTTCCAACAGTTGTAAAAACGTGGAATTTAAATAAAATGCGGATGAGTTATGGAAGTTTATGTGGAACACCGGACATAGGAGACAAAAAAATACCTCTGTTTATTTATTCTTTGCAAAAAAATTCGTATTTATATACTTTAAAGAGTGCTTAAAATATGGTGCTTCTATCAAAAATATTTTTTTATCTACTTTACTCGAGACGTCTTTTGGTTTTTGTAACTTTTTATATATTTAATCTAATTGAGGCGATCTTTATATTTTCTTCCCATACAAAAAAATCAAATCAAGATACACAGCGTGACTGTAAAATACATGTACAACACACGAAAAAAACCATACATTAAAAAAATCCCAGGCCCTGAATATGATCTCAATAAAGATCGAAACGTTGGCACGATAAAGAAAATGTTTTTCCTCAACCTACATCACACCAGACCGCATCTCACGATATCTGACTAACGGTCACTAATCACCACACATACATTAAAAAGTTATTTTAATTGCATAAAATGTAAAGAAAATTGTTGTATAAGTTTTAACCGCAGAAAGCCTTCCACGTAAAATCACCTGAAATATCTACTGTAAAAAATAAAGAAAATGTAACTTATTCATAAAAAACGAAAGTTCAAGTAAAACATACCACCTCTAATTTTTTAAATTTCTATATATGGAATTTCAAATTTTTGAGTTTGACGTTGAAACCCAAATATTAATAATGATTAAAATACTTAAGACTGTAAAGCGATGATACGGCCAACTTCTTTGCTATCTCTCTACTTATAAACTTTGGATTGTTTTCGATTAAAGTTTCAAGTTGATAGTACACTCCAAAATTTGCGTGCGTGATGTTAATGTTGACTTATATTATAAAAGTTAAGCGAGGAAAGGGTCTCTTGAGTTATTTTACAGTCAACAATATTTTTAAGAGGACTAGAGGATTTTAAACCAAAAATGGTAGGCGCTTTACAGAATATTAAACAGAAAATGTGTTTTACACTAAAGAATAATACGTGGATGACTTTTATAATTATTTTTTTTGCTAAGCACCCTTGCGAGCCATGCTGTATCCATTATTATTCTATTGTCAAAAAGGTAGTAAGAATAAATCGTTGTATTTTGTAATACGACTCAATCACTAAAGTGAAATTTCATCCAAGACGGTCAATAAATGAAACAGATATATTTTCCTTTATTTTTAGTAGTCTGAAAAGGCGGAGAAAAATAAGTAGCATTAAATCCAGGAGATTTCTTCAGCCTGTACTTGCGAAGGAATAAGGATATGATTTAAATTCTAATATTAACCCTTTCTCAGTAAAAGAATTTATCAAGCGAAAAGAGGTCCTTTAGCAAACAATGGGAGTTTTATTAAGACGGTTCTCGCTTTTATCATTTCCAAACAAAACTCGAGACCACACGTGAGATAAAGCACCTTATAAAAGTAACATATGTATTACTTTTTATCTAACTACAATAAGAAATGGGAACGTGCAAAAATGTAATTTCTATTTCAGTTAATTTATGTTTATGTGAGGTATTAGTTGAAATGAAAAAGTTAGAGAGTATCTCACTTGAACTATCGTGACTTCATGATGTCAGAATTCTCGATAGCTCAAGTGGTAGAGCAGCGGCGTAATTAGCCGAAGGTCGTGGGTTCGAATCCCGCTCGTGACACTAACTTTTTCATTTCAACGAATACCTTACATAAAGATTACTTAACTGAAAGATGTTATTTCGTAGAGGGAGTCGGTGGCCGCAACGATTTAGGCGTTGACACATTTATTTTACAATCAGCAATATTTTTAAGAGGGCTAGAGGATTTTAAACCAAACTAGGTCATCTCCGTCAAAAATTGTAAGCGCTTTACAGAATATCAAAAAGAAAATATGTTTTACACTAAAGAATAATACGTGGATGACATCACTGTAAGGCGCTCATCAAAGGTCCCGGGTTCGAATCCAGCGGCCCTGCATTCGAACCGACATACTTACAAATGGGCTTTTTTTTTCAAAAACACCGTCATCCTGAGGGTTTATATGACCTCCGCAGTTGCGAACCCTCGTTAAAAAAAAAAAAAAATAGTTATTTGGTCAATCGGACCAGGAAATATATTGGCGGTAATTTCTATTCTATAACGTTTAGTCTTAAACCAATGGTTCTAATGGGGGTTAGGGGATATACAGAGTGTTGCGGGCTTGTATCGACCTATAGGTAGATCGTTCAAGCAGGTATGAACAGCACTTCACGACCTACGGGGCCAGTTGGTCTAATTTACCTCTTCCACATTATTGTTGAAACCGCCAGCTAATGAATATGCAGTAGGCGGTCCACCGGTTAAATACCCCGGTCTCTTATTCTTGACTAAACTACCGGAAAACGTCATCCTTAGTGTAAAAGTGTTATCAGAATCGAGAACAATTTCGAAATGAACGGTAGTCAAGAATAAACTGCCGCCAACTCGGGCCGTTCGCATTTTAACTCGATATGTTTCACAGGGTTATGTTTCAAAGGGGAATATTTCAGTAATTCCAACCGATTAGAATGTGTTGAAAAGGTTTCGGATTCCAACATGCAGATAAAACGGTAGAATTTATTAAAGAACAGGTAGGATGTTTAAAAAAAGCCTTCTTATTACAATATTCATATTTATCTAACGGACTAAAAGGAAAAGCTATATTTTTTATTTGTTTAACGACGAATGAAAGAGATTTAAGGTCTTTCCATTATTCAAAGTTAGAGCTTTAAATTACGTTTTGTCCCTTAAATAATTTTATGAATTATTTATTTGTACTAATGTTTGTAGTAACGTTAAAACTTTATTTAAAAGGACAATTTTGTGTAATTTTTTTACAAGAATCTAATGACTTTTTACTTCATTTGACAGACATTTTCTCACGTACGTACTTATAAGAAAGGTAATTCCCATTTGATATCCAATTACAGACCTGTTTGCAAATTTTCTATTTTCGCCAAAATGTTGGATTCTATTCTTACCTAAACGTGGCTTTTCGATCATATGTTAACATCAATCAGCATGGTTTCTTAACGGGTAGATCCACTAGTAACAATTTATTTCATTATTACGATTTTATTGATAATTCCCTTGAAAATCAAAATACTGTTCACGCTGTATGTACAAATTTGTCTAAAGTCTTCTATAGAGTTGACATTGATATTCTTCTTAAGTTGAAAATCCTTGGAATTTTCCTTTGCTATCCTTCATCGAATCACTTCTATTTGGTCGTTCTTTCTCTATTATCATTAATAATTCATTATCGGATAAGAATTCAACATTTTCTGGAGTACCACAGGGTTCTCACTCCGAGCCCGTATTTTTTCTTGTTTATTTCGAATAATGACTGTAGAATATTCAAGGATTGTAATAGGGCAATGTAATGCATTAGTATATGTATATAGAAATCACCTTTAACTTGGCTATTAATTAAAAACAAATAGAAATAGCATTAATTTCACTGTATATTTTAAAATTTGGACGTTTTCATCTGGTTTTTTTTTCTTTTCTTTTTTTTTGGTCAGGCGAGAGGAAAACAGAAAATAAACCCACCAATCGTACAAGACCAAAAAAGGTAGAATAGGCAAACCGAGATGATTTAAAACGGCCAAACTTCTAAGTTACTCAGTGGATCAATGAACAAAATAGAACCAAAATAAACGGTTAACTTCTAAACTAAATTCTAAACCAAAATAAACTTAATCACAAATTATAAAAAAAGATCCATGCTTACAATAAAGAATTGTAAAAATAACAATGAATCAAAATTCTTGTGCATGCACAAACAGAACCAATTATTTGTGTATCGTACTCAATATACCTTTAACTAAATGAAAACATTGACCAGATTTTTATATAGACCAATTTTAAAACTTAATAAGAGACACGTTTCTTCTTCTCAAAAAGAATCCTTCGGTCAGCGGGCTTTATGAAATCGATGTTATAAATAGTCCCGAGGCATGCAAAAGTAAAAATAATAAAACTAAAAATCGTGAACTAAGGTATAACACTAGCTACATATATACATATACAATAATAATAAGTTTAGGGGACGTCGGTGGCCGCAACGGCTTAAGAGTGGCACGGCGCTCGTCACTATAAGGTAACGGCCCAGGGTTCGAATCCTACGGCCCTGCATTCGAACCTGACATACTTACAAAGATTTTTTTTTAAACACCGGCACCCTGAGGGTTGATATGACCAATGCTGTTGCGAACCCTCATAAAAAAAATAATAAGTTTAATTCAAGTATGTAGAAGAATTCTTATCAAGGAATCGGAAGTCTCAGGAAAATGATGATCGGGAAGAAGAGTGGT
Organism: Cimex lectularius; assembly: GCF_000648675.2. Taxonomy (NCBI): domain Eukaryota; kingdom Metazoa; phylum Arthropoda; class Insecta; order Hemiptera; family Cimicidae; genus Cimex; species Cimex lectularius. The sequence continues at coordinate 438,594 of NW_019392798.1, forward strand.
AATGGGCAGGTACTTCCTTTGGACAGATACGGTCTTTCTCCGATGAAGTCGATGATTTGAAGAGTTGATTGCCAGCAGCAACTTCCAAGTTCGACGAGCTTCTTGGAGAGTGGAAGTTCAAAATTTATTTAGTGCGTGGAGGCTCCAGAGAAAGAATAGCTATTCGGAGATCGTGAGATGTGGTCTGGTGTGACGTAGATTTTAGAAAAACATTAAAACATTTTCTTTATTGAGATCCTCTTCAGGGCTCGCATTTTAACAAAAAGCACTCCATCTCAACACGACACACAAGAATGACACAATTATGTAGAAAACATTTTGAGCCCTGAAGATGATCTCAATAAAGATCGAAACGTTGGCACGATAAAACAAAATTGTTTTTCTAAAACCTAGCTCACACCAGATCGCATCTCACGATTTCCGAATAATCATTGACTACTAAACGCCACACATTTCAACAGAGAGAATAAATAGCGTAGATGATTTCCTGGAAGTTGGGTGGTGCAGTCTCGGAGTGCGGTGGTTGATAATGTACATGAGCTAGCGGTTGCAAAGGGGCTGCTGCTGGACCAGAGCCAACAAACTGGCCATAAACAGAAGAATGAATTTATTTTTTTAACTAGAAAACACTATCTATAATGAAAACCACGCTCTTCTACCACTATTTGTAATGATTATTGAATTTTTAATAGAAGGTTCCTCAGTGGATCAATAAACAAAATAGGACCAAAAGAAACGGTTAACTTCTAAATTAAATATATTTTTAACCACAAATTATAAAAGGTATCAATGCTTACAACAAAGAATTATAAAAATAACAATTACTCACAATTCTTGTGCATGCTCAAAAAGAACCACTTACTTGTGTGTCTTACTTATGTACACCGTTAACTAAATTAAAATTAAAACATTAACCAGAATACTTTCTTTATATAGAAATTTTAAAACTTAATAAGAGACACGTTTCTTTTCTCCTCTTTCTACATCAACAAGCATCCGCCGGTCTTGTCTTTGGTCTTGTCATTAAGTCTTTGTTTTTCTATTAGTCGAGATGGTGGGGAGAAATAGCGGGCTTTAGAAATAGATGTTATAAAGTATAAAATAAATTATATTATAATTCGGTTGTATAAAACGAGAAGTCAGAATCCGACACGCAATTGAAGCAACAGTGCACGCAAATCAAAACCGCCACAGACTGTAATTAAATACAACCGCTCCGAATCGCTGTTCCCGTTTCACATTTGATGGGATTCCGCTTTGCAAATCCTCTCATATAGAATTGTACGTTATACTTTATGAAAAAACTCTTTCCCTCTGGGTTCCATTTTACCGTTAATTCCAGCCATTTTGTTAATAAATAACTTATTCAAAGATGTAAAGGAGATTTTTCATTTTACGACTGGGCAACAGACGTCTGAATAAAGTAACCTTTAGGAATTATAAAGGACGCCAGGCGGGGAGATTGTACGTAGTGCGGAAGGGTGAAACCGTCGGCCCTTCAGGCAATACATTGTCTTCCACGACAGGCGCCCTTGATTTGTATACATTATCCGCCCCTTTCTTCACACTACGGTGATCCAATTCACAGTCATACTTCGACGTATATGTCCTTATTCGTATATGTATTCAACCGGTTCAAAAATATTAAACCTGTAAATAATAGAGTTTTAGTAAATACTGTGAAATGGAAGAAAGAGGCCCCAGTTCCGAAACTTTCTAAAGTCAAATAAGCTGCGACAATTCCTACAAAGATTTCTGGTATTTCATCATGGCTCATGTATAATTTAAATCCAGGACTTACTAATGAGCTAAACAGTCTATGTCAAAAAATAAAGCATGCAAATGAAAAAGGATAACATTTTTTTAAATATATTTCATCTAGGAACGGGTAGTATAGATTGACTAATTTGAATCATATTAACCCTTCATTTGATTACAGTGTTTGTCAATTAATGTAAAATGTGTTAAAATTATCGATCGTGCTGTGATGAATACTATCAGAAATGACATTTCGTGTATAATTATTATTACTATTATTATTCAAAAATCGTGAGATGCGGTCTGGTGTGATGTAGGTTTCAGAAAAACATTTTCTATATCGTGCCAACGTTTCGATCTTTAAATTCACTAATTTCGTGGTCCGTTTGACCAATCAATATATTACAGTTAATTAAGGTTTTTAGTTGAGATAAAAAAGTCAATGGCAAGAGCGGGATTCGAACCCACGATCGATCTTTATTGAGAACATCGTCAGGGCCTTGTGTTGTCTGCATTTCAACAAAAAAGATCTCTAATTGCTAGCCGATGCGAGTTTCTTCTCATAGTTGGCGATGTCCTTCAGAATACGTTTAGCTTCGTGTCCATATGTAGTTGAAATTTGTTCTATGATGGGATTCTATGAACGAACTTTTTTGTATGCCTTTTAGCACAAGGCCCTGAAGATGATCTCAATAAAGATCGAAACGGTGGATTTCTGAATAATTATCGACTAACGGTCACTAATCACCACACATATAATTATTATGTGTGGTGATTAGTGACCGTTAATCGATATTTATTTAGAAATCGTGAGATGCGGTCTGGTGTGATGTAGGTTTCAGAAAAACATTTTCTTTATCGTGCCAACGTTTCGATCTTTATTGAGATCATCTTCAGAGCCTGAGATTTACAAACATTGTTTACACATAACAATTACATTTTGGATGTGGAAAAGTGAATTTATACAATGCAAAATATATTTTTTATATATATTCAATCAAAGTATTTCTACTCACTCAAAGTGTTTGTCTTCTGTGTAATTGTGCTATTCTTGCGTGTCGTGTCGAGAGTGCCAGTGAGATTTTGCTATTTTGTTTATATACGTTGGATTTTGAACGGGTGGGGAAGGATGTCGATTTCTAAATAAATATAATTATTATGCTGAACCGACATTGCGTTTGAATAGTTCAATAAACCCGCGACCCAATAAGTGACGCAAAGCCGGTTCAGCTTGAGTTCACCGACGCCCAGCATCAACTCTATATTAATCTAATTTCCTAGGATTTCTAAACTCCTTCAGTCTAAACTCTTGATATCTAATTTGCACAGAACCAGAGAATTTAAAAAAAATGTTTTGTTTCTAGAAAAATAAAGATAAAAAATTTATTTTGTTCAGTTGAACCTACCCACCGGAATTTCGGTGACTATGTAGAACAACTACACTGTTCATCGAAACAAGCTATAAAAACAAAAACGGCCTGTTCTTCTGGGACAGTTTCTAATTGAATCGTAGATTCGGGGATAGAGTTGTCTGAAAAGCGCATCTGGGGAATATATATTGCGCAAAGCTTCAGCCCCTGGGCAAACATAAACAATGTGTCAAATTGATTCAAATCCTCGGAGCAATTCATATCAACCGACCGGCAAGATACACAAACACACACACAAACACTTATGACTGATCCAATTGTACACTGTATTTAAATAAAACGTAAAAATCTACTTTAACGTATTATTTATCAAATTTGTAATTTCTACCCGGAAAACATGGCAATCTTAAAAATATGTTAAACTTGCTGACTATCCGGTGCACTGACAGTCAAAATTTACCAATACTGATCATTACTATATGAGGACGTGCTGGATTATATGATGATTAAAACTTCCAAGAGTTAGTTCTTGCCTCAGTCATACAATTAGAAACTCTTACCAGGTTAAAAGGTGCGGAACAAGTCATTAATTCCAAATATTAAAAAAAGTGGACAGAGTGTTACAAAGCTGCCAATATTTGTTATGACGTGCTGGATTATATCATTATTAACTAATTGTCATAATCATTGTAAAATACAATATTGTTTGTTCATTGTTTAATTTATAGGCCGGGTAAACTAAATTAATCATCAACATCCCTCTCATTATTCCTTCTTCTATTCTTTTACTTCTACCATTTCATTCCTACTAATTCATTATTCTAAGTCATATGCATGTCTGTGATGCTTTGCCGGTAACCGACTATCTTGTCTCCATACCCTATTGGTAGCCACCTCTGGCTTCTCTCAAGAATAAAATATACATACAGTAAACAAAATACTTTGCACCTCTAATCAAAATATACACACTTAAAAGCTGGTTAGCTGGACATGTTGCCCACGAGTACTTCATAGGCTTCTGGTAATGGGGATAAGCCCCTCCATTTAAGCTAATAAATTACATCTACATTTTTTCCTTCCCTCAGCCCCAGAGTACTCGCTATCCCTCGGAATCTTTTCCTTCAAACTAATAAATTACATCTATTAGGAGGTCCGATTGACCAAATAACATCTTTCAATAAATTAATCTTTATGTAAGGTATTAGTTGAGATAAAAAAGTCAGTGCCATGAGCGGGATTCGAGTAGATCGAAGTCACGATAGCTGAAGCGGCAGAGCAGCGGCGTATTTAGCCGAAGGTCGTGGGTTCGAATCCCGCTCATGGCGCTGAATTTTTTATCTCAACCAATACCTTACAGGATGTTTAACTAATAATTTACATTCATTCAGTACATTGATACAAATAAAAACGATTTCTCATTTATCTTTTTCATTTAAGCCAATAAATGCAGTACAATACATAATTCATTCCTGCCCTATTACTTGAAATTCCTCAGGGGACCGAGGAGTCTTACATCGTGCATTCTCGCTAATAAATACATTCATTTTAATATATCACATATACCATAAATATTTATGACACTGAAGTATTGGATTAACGATTTGGGCCCCAAGGCTGTAATTTCCACACTTACTTTTCTACGAACCGTTATTATTTATACGTTCCCAACAGTCACTTTTTTTTGTTAATGTTATTTTTTATTGTTAATACTGCGTATGATATAAAAACTTTTCTCTTTCGACCATGGCAACCCGGGGGAAAAAGTACAATAAAAGGACAAAAGTAAATCGGTTTGATGGGGATGGATTTAGTCCTCGATATGATACGCGTAGGGTAAGCCTGTGACCTTTTTCGAAGGAAAACGGTCTCTTAATAATCAAAAAATAATAACCCGGGCCATACGGATCCTGCTCTTTTATATTTACACAGACAGCCCTAATATAGGAAAGAGAGAGAGCGCATATCATGTCTTTTTCATCTCTATCGGAAACGGAGCGGAAAAATAATTCGTTTTATACTCTCGTTTTTATGCAGATGTACGGAGGACAAAATGTAGTTTCATGTGATTTATCCGCGTGTCTCGTCGATTTTTATTTTCAATAAGTTTCAAATAAAAGAAAAAAGTTTAAAAACATACATATTTTTATATTTAATTCAGTATTTACAAAGAAAATATAAGCAGGTTTTTATCGATCGCACATCGATTTAAAATTGAGGAAATTACTGATTATTATAGTTATATTTATTTTGTTTTTTATTGTATGAACAGTTTTACAAAACTGTTTTAAACGTTGGACATTTAATCCTATTCTGGTCACTGTTTTCTGTTTTAATCAGAAAAAAATCATCTTATTTAGTTATTTTTCTTTTCATGTCGTTTCCCGTTTTTGTTACCTTTTAATCAAGGAGTCGGCGGGAAAGGAAAAACACGGAAAACAACATGTCCTAGTAAAAAAAAATAATAATGGTCAAATGGACACCACTCCTGGTTATAAAAAAAATTATATTTACATCATTTATTGATTCATTGATGTGAAGTGTTATCTTTATTTTTGAACTTCTCTTCCTCCTTGTCCATTATCGTTTTCGTTACGCTTTTAATTTCATGATCTTAGAGTAAGTTAAAAATTTAATTCAACAAATTAGTTATTTACCCTGTTTATTGAGGTCAAGGGAGACAAACCTACGAGACATTATATTCTTTCTTTTAAAATCAAATACAATTATTTAAATAATCCGGAAATTATGTTCAAGCTAATGTCTTCATTAACATATATAAATTGGGAAAGTTTTAAAGTTTGATAGTGGATTCAAGAGAAATAGGTATTCTCTACAAGTTGCACGATTTTAGAGAAAATATTTTAACTGATGATATGCCGAGAATTTATGACATACGTGTATGCTTTTATGTATATGATACAATATTTCACAATATTTTTTATATCATTGTTTGTACAGTATTAATAAATTGTTTTTTAATTAACGGCGCTAAGTGCAACCATTCTGCCTGGCGTTCGTGTTTGACGGGTTTAGCATTTCTTCGCCCCTTCATAACGTTAAAATACGCATGATAACAAAATTACACGCATTATAAATATGTTTAATAATTATTATAAAAATACTATTTATTAAGATAATGTAATACTACAAAATATAATAAATAGTGTAGAAGTTGTGTGGTGCATAGTGCGTAAAATATGTTTCATCCGACAACTCTGAAATTTAAATTGTGTTTGTTCAGGGAAAGGGTTCGTCACAGGCCTATCGTAAACGGGCTTAATCCTAAATTCTGGATAGAATACCCACAACCCATTCAACTCCTCATGCTCGGCGTCGGCCCACATCAACACTAAGTAGAAATCGATGCACGGACGTCCCCGACCTAGGGGGAACTCCCTTTAAAACCCGTTTTAACACAGAATCCGTCCATCCTTTCGCTATCGGGGCATCGGAAAGGAAACGGTCCTACAAGTGGCCGGACGAGGACAGAGGAGTTCAACAATCCCTCTGACAAGGGGATTAGCCTTTGACCGAGGAGTTTTCATTACGGTCACGTCAAACTCCTCGGGTCCGCTTTTGTGGCAAACATTTCAAAATAGTCTAGACAGATTCCAGCCTGTATTAAGGCAGATAAACACTCTATAACACCATAACACTTGCCCAAATTTGTCTAAGTAAAGCCTCAATTGATCAATTATATAAATTAAATTTTTAAACTTACATCTTTTGTATTTTCTTCTCAACAAAAAATTCAAACGATTTTTAATGCACAATCTCGTCCAAACTAGCGGTTTAAATATGATCCAAATTTACAGTAGAATCCTTTAAAATATTAGCACATTAGATTATACCTTTTTTTGACAGGGGCATCGGACAGCTTGGTCATTTCAGCCCCGAAGCACTAGCAAAATACACATGATACCTATATGCATTGATCGCACTCATACTGTTTGGTAGATGAAGTACTCGATATTCCTCCATGTACCTGTTCACCTTGACATTTTATCTCAACCAAGACCTTACATGGAAAGAATAATTAATTGAAAGATCTAATTTGGTCAATTGACCAATAAAACGTAAATGAATTAATATCTAGTAAGTAAAAGAAGTATCACTCCCCGTGGCCACTTCATAAGTTGTTGAGAATCGAATCCTGATCGACATTTCAAAATGGCAAAAAAGAGGGAAAAATTCGAACGGTTGTAGGTTGAGGTGGAGAATTGGTGTCCGAGAGGATCGATACGGTAGCTCAAGTGGTACAGTAGCGGCGTTTTTAGCCGAAGGTCGTGGGTTCGAATCCCGCTCGTGACACTGACTTTTTCATTTCAACCCAAACCTTACATAAAAGGATTAATTAAGGGAAAGAAATAATTTGGTGAAATAAATTACATTCATTACAATAAATTAACATAAAGTCAACACAGACACAATACAAACATATATTAAAAAACCTATATACATTTACAAATCACTATAGCGCTGAGGTACCGGAACTTTTTTAAAGATCATTTTCAAACTAATTTGTATAATGAATTTCCAAAATATAAAAAGTACAAGGTCAAAACATTTTCAATTTAAGGCGCAAAGTGAAACATTTCCACCAAACACAGTTTTGGCGGGTTTATCGGATCTTTGACCCGTTAAAACTAGAATTTTTATGTTTCGTACATCAAATCTGTAATTAATAATTATATTGGTGAAAAGGATACCGGCATAGTTTGGAAAATCAATATAAAAATTGCTTTTTCATAAAAATTCAGCGATAACCTTACGCTACTTATTTAAGTTCTGATAAAGAACAGCTAATGGGCTGTGATCCCATGTACGTTGCATGTAAATCAGGCAGCTTTATTGACAAGATAATACAGTCATCTACATCGTTGTTAGTAACATAACTATAATGGTTTGTTAGAACAATGGAGTTATTAAAAACTTAATATTTTAGGTTCGATGTCAATAGTTATTTGGAAATTAACAATATTTTTGTTTAAAAATGTTAAAAATTAAAAATGGGTAAAATATGTTTACTTTACATTGCGAAGTTTGTCGTACAGTCGTTGGAATTCTATTAAAGTATAAACTCGATTTTGTCTAACCGATTAAGCATGTGATCAAATTTCATATGACACTCGTTCCACTAATTTTTCTCCAAATTTACCACTACATTTTATTAAAGTTCCTTTTTTTTTTTTAAATCGATAGACTTTTACAGCAACTTAAATAATGTCGGGCGGCTACGATCGAGATGAAAAGGATAAGATCGGAAAAGGGAAGCGAAAAAAGAGCGATTTTCTAAAAGATGAAGGCTCTGACAATTTTGGCTTCGATGCGAGATGCCTCGTCGCGGAAATGTACGGAGTTGATTATCAGATGAAACCCGAAGACGAGAGGAACATGGTCGAATTGCTTAAAGACTTAACTCAACGGTACGATTTGCCGTAATTGTGCGATATACATGTCAAAATAAATTGTGAGTTTTACCAACAAAGTGTAAAAATTTATGAATAACATTTTTTGGGATTCGTAGTCCGCTTGACCAAATAAATTCTTTTCAATTAATTAAAGTTTTGGTTGAGATAAAAAAGTCAGTGCCACAAGCGGGATTTCGAATACACGACCTTCGACTAAATACGCCGCTGCTCTAACCACTTGAGCTATCGTGACTTCTATCCACTCGGACACCAACTTCCAATCTCAACCCCACCTTTTGATTTTCCCTCCTTTTTGCCATTTTTCAAATGTGTAATCTATTTGATTCTCAGTGAAGTATACTTCATTTTGCTTATTACTTATTCAGAAATCGTGAGATGCGGTCTGGTGTGATTTAGGTAATCTTCGGGCTCAAAGTGTTTGTCTTCTATGTAATTGTGCCATTCTTGCGTGTCGTGTTGAGAGTGCTTATTACAATTTATTAGGTTTCGTGGTCCGCTTGACCAAATAAATTCTTTTCAATTAATTAAGGTTTTGGTAGAGTGAATCGAAGTCACGATAACCCAAGTGGTACAGCAGCCGCGTATCTAGCCAAAGATCGTGGGTTTGAATCCCGATTGTGACACTGACTTTTTTATCTCAACCAAAACCTTAATTAATTGGAAATAATTTATTAGATCAAGTGGACCACGAAACCTAATAAAATGTAATAAGCAATGTACATTGACCGAACAATTTTGCAAAATGCTTGAATTAATTTCGGATCCGCGGTAGGGCTGGTATACATTTAATTATTAAATAAGAACATAAGATTCCGGATTCAACATTTATTAAGTCTTTACAAATTACAGTAATAGATGCCGGCACTTTAATCTAATTTAACAATATTCTTTATAACTAAATTTGATTTACATATGAATTTATTATCTTATAAATAATCAAGAGTTTAAGTTCCAAAAGATTTGAGTTCACTTCTTGGTGAAGAATTTAATTATCAAATCCGTAGATGCGGCAGGCAGGGAACAACAATAATAAAAAGAGCAATCTCGAGCACAACGTATCAGCACGAGATTGTTACCTGATGTCTAGTTGACGTCAGCGGATAGGATATATAGCCTCTCTTATGATTCATGCGGCGGTTAAGTAAAGTGCCTTCACGATGGCGGATTTTGTCTAAGGCAGACTGAACACCGGACTGACACTTCGTAAAACAAGAGGTTATCGTTCACGCATGCGGACAAAGAACGCGGTCTTCACACTATTGAAGTTGTTCAGAGAGAGTCACAAACATCTGATCACAGACCAGAGGACTACAAAATAAAAGAACTCAAACCCATGGCATCTAAATAATTACTATAATATTGTTGGCCACAACAAGCAATATGAAGTGTACTTCACTAAAGCTCTCCGTGGCAGTTTCATTTGTTGCTGAGAATCAAACAGATTACACGACCTTTGAAAAATGGCAAAAAGGAGGGAAAATTCAAAAAGGTGGGGTTGAGATGGGAAGTTAGTGTCCGAGTGGATCGAGTTCGCGATAGCTCAAGTGGTAGAGCAGCGGCGTATTTAGCCGAAGGTCGTGGGTTCGAATCCCGATTGTGACACTGACTTTTTTATCTTAACCAAAACCTTAATTAATTGAAATTAATTTATTTGATCAAGCGGACCACGAAACCTAATAAATGTAATAAGCAAAATGCAGTATACTTCACGAAAGCTCTCCGTGGCAGTTTCATTTGTCGCTGAGAATCAAATAGATTACACAACATTTGAAAAATGGCAAAAAGGAGGGAAAATTCCAAAGTCTGGGTTGAGATGGGCAGTTAGTGTCCGAGTGGATCGAGTTCGCGATAGCTCAAGTGGTAGAGCAGAGGCGTATCTAGCCGAAGGTCGTGGGTTCGAATCCCGCTCTTGGCACTGACTTTTTATTTCAACTAAAAACCTTGATTAATTGAAAAAAATTATTAATAACATATAAATTAGATTCAATTTAATTTAAACCAATAGTGGACAAATCTTTTAACAACTGGAACAATTCAGGATTATTAAGGAATTTTTTTGTTTTTAAAATTGTGGTAATCTAAAAGTTGAATTGGAAAACTTGTCTTACTTTTTCCTTTTATACTAAACAAACTTAGTATCATATGTCAATAATGGATAATTATTTCTCTAGGACATTTTAGTTATATTGAAAATATTTTTAAATCGGATATTCTTTAAAACGGATTTTTTGGCCTGAAACAGGAAGAGTAAGGATAACGGAGAACCACCTCGTAAAATCGACCCGTATCATCAATCCCAATATCACTCGGGATCGTGCAAATTGTAAAAAATCGACATATGCTTTTATAGAAAGTAGGCAGGACTTAATATTCTCTGAAAACTGGTGTAGAAGGGGAAAAAGCACGTAAAGGAGAGTAATGATTCTGTGAGGCTTTTGAAATTAAGGCAAGTGAAGCGCAATCGAGCCAGATAAAATATTCCTTTGAAAGAATACTTAGTAATTTTTTTCTTTTCTGCCTTTTAAGGTTGTGAGGATTTCAGAATCATTCAAACTAATTGCACGAGGAAACATTGTGCTCAAGAATAAAAATATTCAATGTTTTATCTTACAAGTAGATCAAAATGTGTTTTGGCAAGAAACAAAGTTGATATTCAATTTTTTAACCCCAAAAAAGACCCTGAATACCAATTTTTGGGAATAATCCAAAAAGATTTTACCTTCCAACCTTCGCTCATTTTTTGTTCTCGAAAAACATGAAAACAGTGGTAACTTCAGACTCGACTGATCTATACGAAAACTTACAGGACCTTAGAAACATCCAATTTATGCGTAACGACATAACTTTAGCCTCCGTAAATAAAACATTTGTGGTATTATTTTGTATTTCATGCTTTTTTTCTCATTTGTGATAACATAAAAGTCAATTGTTATTAATATAGGTCAAAAAAGAAAAAAAAACAATTTTCAAAACAATCATATTTTGTTTCTTCTACCACTAACGCGTTAAATACATAATTTGATTGAATTCAATTTTAAATGAAGACATAAAATAATACGTTTGAGGAGTTTTTATTGGTTACACATTGGGTAAGAAATATCTTCCGCTGACCCGGTAAACCAAAATTAGTTTTTGCGAGTTAGAGCTTCAATGAGTATTTCAAATAAATTGGAATCTTATTTTTAACAAATGTTTTTACTTATTTAAATGTTAAGTGTGCTTAAAACGGATCAAAATTGGTTTTTAAAAAAACAATTTTCTACAATAGCTAATTTTATTAAGTGTGCGTTTATTTTATTTTATTTTATTTTAACTTTACATACATCTAATTTCAATTAATGCATATTTATTACTATTCTACATTTGAATTTTTTTTAACGAATGATATATAATCACTTTGAAAAACGTCAAAATTTAGGTCTCCGTACACGAATTTTAAGAAAAAGACGTAAAATAATACTTTTGAAGAGTTGGTTAGGCTCAAATAAGAAATATGCTGTCTTAAACAATCTTAATGCCGTGGACATTACCCTCGGCTCATCTATCCCAAAAATATATTTTTTTCGTTTTCTACACAAATTTATATTTAAGTGTGTGTGTGTGTGTGTGTGTGTGTGTGTGTGTGTGTGTGTGTGTGTGTGTGTGTATGGGCGCGTGTGCGTGCGTGCGTGTGTGTGTCTTAGGGGGCGTCGTTGTCACGGCGCTCATCACTGTAAGGTAAAGGTCCCGGGTTGGGGGGTTCCCCAGCTGCCCTGCATTCGAACCCGATATACTTACAAATGGGCTTTTTTTTCAAAAACACCACCGGCACCCTGAGGGTTTATATGACCTCTCCTGTTGCGAACCCTCGTTAAAAAAAAAAAGAAAAAAAAAGAAAAAAAAACATTCTTAATGCCGTAGACATTACCCTCGGCCCATCTATCCCAAGAAAAAATTTTTTTTTCGTTTTCTACACAAATTTATATTTAAGTGTGTGTTTGTGTGTATTATTCAGAAATCGTGAGATGCGGTCTGGTGTGATGTAGGTTTCAGAAAAACATTTTCTTTACCGTGCCAACTTTCGATCTTTATTGAGATCATCTTCAGGGCTCGAAGTGTGTTTTCTGTGCATTTGTGCCATTCTTGCGTGTCGTGTTGAGAGTGCCCCATTATATTTAAGATCTTTAATGAGCAACTCAAATAAATCCAAATCATTTTTTAAACAAATTATCTTTCCCTACTTTATTAAAAGGGTCTTTGAAAATTTTGATGGAACCAATATAATTTCATATGACCCACATATTATTTTGTTATCGCAGTTAAAAAATAAATTGTTTGATATATATAAACCATGTTTTAAAAATTAACTTTCACTACTTGAAATCGATGGCCCCACGAATGTAGCCACCATTGGAGGTATAAATTACAACCCAAATATATATATTTGGGAGGGTTGCCAAGTGGTTAAGACGCCTGACATAGATTTGCCATGCTGGAGGTCAAAGTGGATTATGAAGATCCAACTTTTTTAACAATCCATTATATTTAGTGGTCTATTGACCAAATAACTTCTATCAGTTAATTAATCTTTTTATGTAAGGTTTTGATCGAATTGAAAAAGTTAGTGTCACGAGCGGGATTCGAACCCGCCGAACGAGCCGAAGGTTGGGTTCGAATCCCGCTCGTGACTAACTTGTTCATTTCGACCAAAGCCTTACATAAAAAGATTTTTTAACAATTTTCTTTTACCTTATTTTACCGGAAGCGTTTCCGGTTTATATAACTTTTTCTAATCTAATATTTTTCAATACGGTCTTGCATATTATTTTATTGTATTATTTAAAAATAAGAATTTACGGCTAAATAAAAACATTGGAGTATATGCACAACAAAGGCAAAAAACCATCGTTTTTTTAATTATGTAAATTACAGATAACTTTTTTTTCCCGGGTCCTGGGGCTCATCAGCAAGAAAGCTCGAACACGTTTCTGTCAAGTTTTGACTTACTATCAACAAAAAAATATTTCATTGCAATCCAGGTCCCACCGTTCTTAGCCTCCCATTGTAATGATTAATTTAAATATGTGTTTTTTCAACTGTGTAATTAAGAGATTAAGAGATCGGATTTGGATTTACCATGCTAGACGTCGGCAGAGCCCATAGGCTTTTATTACTGATTAATTTGGAAAATACATGGCAAAGTGATTTGACATGTTAAAATCATTATGAAAATCCGAATTTTTTTTGTTTCAAAAACTTTTTTTTTTTACTTAGAAGCGTCTTTTGGTTTTTGTAAATTTTTGTGTATCTAATACCATTTAATACTTACTATTTTATTATGCTACGAATCCATTGATAATAAATATAAATAACTTTGGGGGAAAAAATATATGTAAATTAGGGAAAACATTTTTTTCTTTCCTAGGGTCCATGGGCAGAGAAACTCAGACATGTGTCTAACATTTTTCGGCTTAGTATCACTAAAAAAAGTTTCATTGAATTCGGTGTTGCACATCAATTATTCTAATTTAATGGCATAAATAAATTTAAAGAATTTTAAGTTTGGCAAAGAAAATATACTGTTAAATATCATATTGATTTAAATAAAATCATTTTCTCGTTGATTTGGGTTTCTTCTTTAATAAAAATTAAAAGGAAGGCATAACAAAAGGGATTCGAACATGAATGAAGATCACGTTTCACTTTTAAACAAAGACAGGAATGAGACATGAAACTGGCCGAGCGTAATCACATCGAACTGACACGAGACACGCAACAAGTTTTCCAGAAAAGATTCGGTAGAAAATAAAAGTAGACTTTTACTTTTTTTAGTTCAAAGCAAATACTATTCAAAGTAAATATATTACTATCGAATTTTATAAAAGGTATAAAGAACGATAACCTGCGGCTCCTGTTTGTCCGTTAGCTGCAATGCTGAAAAGTACTAATAAACACCCATGTTCAGACTGTAAAGTTTAATAGGGAAAAATTCCATTTTCATAATGGGGTAGTATAAAAAGACTAAACGGTGAAATAAAACAGATATTGGTCGAAAATGTTTAGGTTAAAAGCACCTTTATGGCTTTCTTGAATTGACGATATTTTACTATGTTTACGGGATCTTGATGTTTCTCTCGGCCAAAATGGGAAAAGTTTTAATTCAGGTGTCTGCTTGCTTGGAACGACCCGCCACAGGTAGTCCTCGTGAGATGTTCGGCAGTGAGAAAGAGCCATATTAATAAAAACAAAACAAGAAACGCCTCCTTGGAAAAGAGAAGGGTTTTGTCGAACTACTTTATTCTGACCGGGTTCGAACAAAAGCAATATAAATGTCCCTTTCTCGGAGACAAATTCACTTCGACCCTGGCACGAAAACTGCCGTTACCCGCTGACCCGTAAAACTCAACCGCCAAACTTCTTGTTATTCTCGTATGTAAAAGTCGTTCGGCAGTAAACAACTTTATCTCCTGACTTTTACAGGCCAGGAAAGAAGTTATGGATAATAGATTGTAGGTAATAAGAAGATGAACTCGTCTAACGAAAGTAAATAGTTTTATCGTCGAATATTTGATTATTATATTATACCGTTGCTAAATACAACCGCAATTACAATCAAATATATGTTTTTAATAAAAATATTAGAAGGTTTATATGTGGGGCGCCGGCGATGACCCTGGTAGTTAGCCGGCAAAAAAAAAAAAATAAAATAAAAATATTGTTTCTGTTTTAAAACAGCTTTGCTTTTGATAATATAAACTGGAACAAAAATTGTTAAATAAAACTTTATTTTGACTGGAACCTTGGAAATGCCTAACAATTCAAATCAATGTCGTAATTTCAGCAGTAAAGAATTATGATTTTTCTTGACGAAATTCTACCTAAGATTTAAAAAAAAAATTCATTGATCAGTCGACCTCTTTTCTTAGTTAGAAAGTGATTAATTGAATATCCGTGATTAAAACAATATATTGCCTCCAGAAGGTGCCAATGCAAATTTTTTCTTCTACAACAAAATATTACATTAAATTTGATTTATTGCTCTTTGTACAAAATAAATATACAATGAGCAAATAGTTTAGTTATATTCAAATCTGATAAGTCTGTGGCCAGAATAATCGAAACTTTAAGAGGAACGCGCCTTTGTCTTTGACAAGTAGATCGGTTTCTAGGGAAGTTGTATAATAAATATAATTCAGTATAATAATTTCAAAGATAATTTCATGTTCTTGTAAACGAATTGAATCGAAATTACACTGGCAGGCAAAAAATCCGCCCAATTGATTTTTTTTCGATAAAATAAAATTCTGCCCTTAATTTGTCTCATGATTTTTACCAATAAATATTTGTTTATGCTATATATTAAAATGGGAATATCAATTACCGGTAAACACACATCCCTTAATCCAAAACAAGGATAAAGGATTTTTCAATATGTACTTTTTACGGAATTCAAAATGTTTGTTCAGTCTCATTTGAATCCTGAAGCATTAAACTATTTAGTTATTCAGAAATCGTGAGATGCAGTCTGGTGTGATGTAGGTTTCAGAAAAACATTTTCTTTATCGTGCTAACGTTTCGATCTTTATTGAGATCATCTTCAGGGCTATTCGGGGATTTACAAACATTGTTTAGATTATAAAAATACATTTATGATGTTTAAATGAATTTATACAATGCAAAAAAAAATATTTTTTATATTCAATCAAAGTATTTCTACTCACTCAAGTGTTTGTTTTCTGTGTACATGTGCCATTCTTGTGTGTCGGGTTGAGAGTGCCAGTGAGATATTGCTTTATGTTTATATACATTGGATTTTGAAGGGGTGGGGAAGGAAGTCGGTATAGAAAGACATTTTTGTATAAAGAGTCGGCGTCTTTGAGGTGAAAAGAGCTGACGAAGGGAAAAAACGTTGGTAATAGAAATACTTTGATAGAATATTTTTAAAAAAAATTTTTTTGCATTGAATAAATTCAATTTTTTCCACATCCTACATGTATGTGTTAAGTTTAAACAATGTTTGTAAATCCCAGTCCCTGAAGATGATCTCAATAAAGATCGAAACGTTGGCACGATAAATAAAATGTTTTTCTGAAACCTACATCACACCAGACCGCATCTCACGATTTCTGAATAATTATCGACTAACGGTCACTAATCACCACACAAACTATTTAGTTTTAATCTTTATTTTCTTAATTTCAATTTTTAAACTTAATGCCACTTAGTGCTGAGGATGTCGCGCGTGGTGTGGAATTGCTGTTGATGGACGTTCCATCAGGTATGCGGTTGTTGCCATAGAAGTTCCCTACGAAACTCTGAGAGACTCCGTTAGACGTTTTCGAGCAACTGGGACCCACCTTAGGAGGCCCGGTTCTGGACGCCCTTGAGTAACATAACCACAGGATGACCGTTTTTTGAATTTGAGAATTTTACGAAACCGGCACATTACTGTTGTTCAAGAGATTCATCAGCTCCAGGAAGTTCGAGGTGTTCAAATTTCTGTACGCACTGCTCGAAGAAGAATAAATCAGTATGAACTGATGGCTTTTCGCCCACTAAGAGGACCAGAATTGACCACAACACACAATTGCACGGCTCGCATTTGCTGGAGAACACAACCATTGGTCTTTGGACGATTGATCTGCTGTACTCTCTACAGATGAGTGTAGATTTGCTCTACGATCTCCAGAAGGGCATGAAAGAGTGTGGAGAAGGCGAAATGAAAAGTACGAAGCTTGTAATTTTCCCCAGAGCCAACTTTGACATAGCTCAGTGATGGTGTGGACGGGAATTTCAATGAAGAGTCACACAGAGTTGGTTGTTGTTTGGGGAAGGGGGTTGTCAGGCTCTTTGATAGCCACTGGCTATGTGGATGAAATTTTGGAACGTCATGCGTTGCCTATCCTCGATGATAACAGCGACAAGCCTATCCTAATGCACGATAATGCCCGCCCACATGTTGCTCGCATAGTACAAACGTACCTTCAACAGCATAAGATCAGGGTCTTAGCCTGGCCAGCCCGTTCTCCAGACTTGAACGCCATCGAACATTTATGGGATAACCTCAGAAGACAAATAGGAGCACGTCCCATCTCTTCCTGATACACCCCACGATCTTTAAAGGTCTCTTCATGAAGAATGGACTAATCCCCAGGAAAGAACCATTTCCATACTGGTAGAAAGTATGCCGAGGCGTCTTCGAGATTTAATTAAGGCAAGAGGAGGAAATATGCGATATTTTTAGTTACGTAAAATTTTCAAACAAATTTTATTCATCCAATCTTTTTTTTATTTTTTTTTCTTAGAAATTTTCTTTTTTTTCGTCAAAGACTCAATTATTAAATGTTAAAAAACGTGAAACTTACTGAAACTGATTATATAAAAATATATACAAATGAAGTTATATTACAAAGGGGAATTTTTTGCCTGTCAGTGTATGCGAACCATTTTTCATGTTGCCATCCTTCGTGGAATTTTAAAATTCCATTCTCCCAGTAGTTCTCAGGTTCTTACCTGAAATAGATTTAGCATTCATTTTTGCAGAGCCCAGAATATGTGAAAATTCTGAAGGGGTAATGTCAGAAGAATACGCGTGAGGGCAAACCTATCCTGGTGGAAAAACCTATCACTTTTCAATTCCCAGTTATTCTTTTTTCATCAATTGCCGACTTTAGTACGCAGTCTACACCACAATTATCGGTTTTGTTGAGCGGAAGAAGCTCAAAATAAGGCACCCCAATCCTAACGTATGTACACTCGTGACACTGGCTTTTTATCTCATATAAAAGCTTTAATTAATTGAAAGATATGAATTGGTCAAGCGGCCCACGAAAACTAGAGAATTTAATAAGTTAAAATTAAGTATACCTTCACTAAAGCTTTTTGTGGCCATTTCATTTGTCGCCGAGAATCAAATAGACTACACGACAATTGAAAAATGGCAAAAAGGAGGGAAAATTCAAAAAGGTGGGGTTGAGATGGGAAGTTGGTGTCCGAGTGGATCGAGGTCACGATAGCTCAAGTGGTAGAGCAGCGGCGTATCTAGTCGAAGGTCGTGGGTTCGAATCCCGCTCGTGACACTGATTTTTTATTTTTTTAATCTCATCTAAAAACCTTAATTAATTGAAAGATATTAATTGGTCAAGCGGACCATGAAAACTATCGAATTTAGTATGTACATTATTTTCTAGAGGTGTAATCCGGCTTTTCGGAGTGGGTCACTGCGTTTTCATTTAAAATCATTTCTCTGTGACATTTGTTAAAAGAACTAAATTTCATCCTTGATGGTCAATCTTTTGGAAAATGGGCCGTTTAAATTGCGTTTTAAGAGGGAATTGCTCGATAACCCACACATCCGACAAACATATCCATGATGAGTGGAAATGCTTGTATGAGAATGTCAAGTTCAACGTTATCTGGAGTCGTTGAGTGTGGGTAATTTTTGTCAAAAGCTTGACTTAGATCATAATCAACGGTTAACGGTCGGCCGAAGCTCTTTGCCACTTCCAAATCCAAATTTCCGCTTCTGAACCTAGCAAACCACTTACAGACGTCGAAAACAATTTAAAAAGCCAATTAACTCACTCGATTAATTAGCTCTACTTAATCGAAAGAGTGTAAAATAATTAACAACACACTATAAAGGTAAACAACAAGTTATTAATACCGTGTTTACGTTAAATAATAATCAACTTTAAAATTGCATAAACTTAAATTGTTCAAATTAACCGGCTAATTAAGGCTTTCTATGTTGCACATCCTCTCACTCCGTTCTTTTAAATCGTGTACACATACAAGCTTTTGAAGATAAAAAAATGCCCAAAAAAACTGTCTTCTTTTGATAAAATTTCGTTTAAAACAACCGAGAAATATATTTGATACGGGTTAATTTCAAAGAACACAATATATTTGTAAGAAATTAATTTTGATATTTTAATTTTTATAGATTTTAAAAACTTAATATTCTATTTTAATTTTTTTTACCAACAACCTTTATATTAAAAGATATATAGTTTAAGAAATATCTTTTTTGCCCAACAAAAAAACCCACCTCAGCAAAGTAATTACGTCGGAAAAGTAAGTACCCGTAAAAAATAAAAATGAATCGCCGATGGCCTTTCTAGAAGCAATAGGACAAGAGCCCCTAATGGATAATATAAAATTAAGCCGAAAGTGAAGTTTGTTCGAAACGGTCATCAATCACTCAGTTAGACCTTGAAGGCTGAGCGTTCAGAGTGTCGGCAATGTGCCACCACTTTACACCGACGTATAGCACAAATCCGCTAGCTTTTCAAACATCAAAATCACAAAAGATTATGATGTCAACGATCCACAAGCCACAGAACTCATTATCCAAAAATATAAATAAAATGTTCTGTTTTCGCCTCTTCATTTGTGTTTTGTTTTTGTTTTTTAATCTTTTATCATTCTTGGTATTGTTTTATAAAGAAATTTTCAAGCAAATAATCCAATAATTTTTTTATTAATAAAATTTATTTATTAAAACTGGTTTTAATAGACCAATCATTAATTTTACAATATTATAGAATAAATAAATGTTTACATTTTTATAAACAATAACAATGGTACAATAAGATATACATTTCACTATTCACTATCCATTTTTAACTACACAAGTTCATATGGCTTTGTTCTTTTTAATCTTCTGACCATGTTTCGGTTATGTAAGAGTTTGATCGCTTCCACATTCTCGTGCTGGCTGAGGCGAGCGTGCTGTTTNTATATATATGATTGATACAAATTTTGAACCAAATAATCTAATAAATATTTATATAATGCGCCCACCCCATTTTTTCTTTACATTTCTTGATAGGAAAAAAGTATGATTTGAGACTCCCCTTCATATTTCATGTTTTTTGTTCATGTTAGGTCGATTTATTTTTTTCGACCTCGATTCGACATAAGTCGAATTCAAATTCTTAATTTTTAACGAGAACCATTTTTCTTTGAAACTAGATTGTTTGCGAGAAAAATGAGCACTGAGTTATTAAAATCGGTCCAATACAACCGGAGATATGATTTTTTGAAAATAGCAGGAATGCTGTTCTAGTGCGTTAGGTCAAAACCACTTTATTTGCCTTCTACTGCAAATATTTTGAAGAGGCGTGGAAAATCAGCCAGTGTAAAGAGAAAAGTCTAAAAGCTTACTAAATTTCCTGCCAAATCTCATAAATTTCGAATTTTGTATCGTTTTTTCTCCTCGACCAAAGCCTGATCTTACCCAAGACTTATTTACTGCAGTAGAAACGTTTGTATGAGATATGTCAAGTGTCTTTTCGTTATCGAGTGTGGGCAATTTTTGACAAAAGCTTGACTTTGATCACCATCAACTGTTAATGGTCGACCAAAGCTCTTTGCCACTTCCAAATCAAAATTTCCGCTTCTGAACCTAGCAAACCACATGCAGACGATGAAAGCAATTAAAAAGCCCAATTAACTCACTCGATAAATTGACTCTGCTTAATCTAAAAAGTGTGAAAGAATATAAACTCTTTAAAGCACAACAAAAATAGCACAACTAGAACATATAAACTCTTTAAAGAACAAACTCTATAAAGGTAAACAACAAAGTTATGTCCAAACTTCACTTTCAGCTTAATTTTATAGTATACAATTATTTCTCATGCCCTATTGCTTCTAGAAATACTATTGGCAATTCATTTTTATGTTTTACGGTTTTTATGTTCATTTTTTTTCGAACGTAATTACTGAGGTGGGTTTTTGTTGGACAAAAAATTTAAAAAACACCATATCGACTTGGTACCCCAACGAAGGCTAGGTCAACTTCTTAATCGATTTTTTTTTTGTTCAAATTATAATAAGATAAATGCTTGGCTTCATATAGAGAGGAATGCCATCAATTTGAGAGTTGTGCTTGTTTGCTTGAACACGCATCAAGTATTTGGGTGCCTTGTTCCGATTTTTGAAAGAAACGGGGTTGTTTTATTGCATATAATATTGATACATGTATTGTTTTGTGTCTCGTAGTATATGTTGAGAGTGAGTGTATTTATTGGCGTGAATGTATAGTGTGAGAGGGCCGATGGCGAAATATCGAGTACCCAATTAGATAGTTATGTGATGTGCGTTTATGTTGATAGATTATTGTTTATAACATTTCATTAGCTGTTTGACATAAATTAAAAAAGAGTTATATTTATTTATATTTATGAAATATATCATTTTTAAAAATCTTAACCCAGGGGGCCGAGAAGACTAGCGGTTCATGTTCGAATCCGAAGTCCCCCAGGAAATTTTATTTGAGATTAATTGTAATTGACAATAGTATTGGAATGTTGTTTTGGACTTCGTCCGCTTAAATCAACAGTTCGGGCGTTATGCCTCTCCATTATTACTTATATAACTATGCTTAATTTGGCATTAAAATCTAATTTATCGGGATGAAGTTGCATCGAGCAGACCCAAACTATTGTTTTCAAAATAGCATAGACTAATGTACCCTGTGCTAATTGCAATTTTTTCCTGTTTCCTTAACGGGCTTGCCTCTCGTCGGTTCCTAAGGTCAATTTGGCAAGAGAAAAACAATGCAAACTTACAAAAAATAGGGTGTTCACTGGCATTCAATCAAGATAATTAACGGATCATTTCTGTCATATTTTCTAAACTTATCGTGTGCGAAGTGTGATAAGATTTTTATCTTATGATTTTTCCTTCTTGAAGGTGGGACAATAGGTCATCTCAAAAAAAACCACAACCAGTTTTTATCTACAACGTTTCGGATTTATTTTAATCCTTCCTCAGGTGAGTTAACGCAATGGTTAAAACAGTGGTCGTCTATCAATAATATTTTATAACAGTTTATTTTAATTTTAATAATTCATTTTAATTTCATTTAATAGGTTATATAGTTTTTTATTCAGTTTTAATTTTCGTTTCTTCTTTTCCCTGTCAATTCTCTCTGTTTTCTCCTAAATTCTGTAATGATATTGGGGGGAATCTTTCCATTTAGTTCGTTTTGAAATGTGTGGTGATTAGTGACCGTTAATCGATAATTTTCAGAAACCGTGAGATGCGGTCTGGTGTGATGTAGGTTTCAGAAAAACGTTTTCTTTATCGTGCAACGTTTCGACCTTTATTGAGCCCTGAAGATGATCTCAATAAAGGTCGAAACTTTGGCACGATAAAGAAAATGTTTTTCTGAAACCTACATCACACCAGACCGCATCACACGATTTCTGAATAATTAGTTCGTTTTGTTTGGTAGCTATGTCTCTTTCAAATCCTTTAATCTGGGAATAAGCAATGCTTACATCCAGGTTCAAGATTTTCTTTTTATAGGTATAAAATATGGAATCTAGTTTTTTGATGTAAGTAGCTGTGCTCACCGGTAAAATATGTTTGTCCACTTTTAACACGTTATTAAGATCATTAGGAAAAAACATTGTTTCTTCTACATTTTATCAAGAATTCTTTTTTGAGTGAGGCGTTTAGCAACTTATTATTTAGTGAAGACCATTTCTTAAAACTTGACATTACTTTCCGTGTTCCTCAGCGATCTGTCTGTAGAACATACCTCCTCCCCGATGGGCAGTGCTGGCATGTCCGTTGATAATTCCCATGATTAGAGTAACGATGTTTTCTTATATTTCGACCTCAACAATTTTATTTATGATTTTTCCTTCTTAACTGTTTTAACCAATGCGTTAACTCACCTGAGGAAGGATAAAATAAATCCGAAATGTTGTGAATTGGTTTGTGGTTTTTTTGAGATGACCTATTATCCCACCTTCAAGAAGGAAAAATCAAAGTTAAACTGTTGAAAATATAAGATTTTTATGTTTTTTCTCAATAATAAGCTTAGCGGATAGCCGATGTAAATCAAGCATAAGAAGATTTTTTTGCCACGACAAACACCGAAAAATACCAAATAAACTACAAACCAACCAGGAAATATAGTTTTGGGTAAAAATTCTTACAATTTTTTTTGGAAAGGAAAAGCATCCAGGTGTAACGGGACGTTTATTGAAAGACGATTATGCAAATTAGGATAAAGTAGTTAGTTGGTTGTTCCTTTAAGACGCCGCCAGGAGACGGTATCGATACGCGTATCGCAAGAGTCTAAACTTATCTAAACCCTCCGGGAATGCTCGAGTTGTTAATTAACGTGCCCGCCTTTACCACACAACGGACCAATTTGCTATTTGATTCGACTATGAAGTGAAATTGACGCTAACTATATCCTCGCCCTTTATTGAATTATGCTAAATAAACAATAAAGTCCCTCCTCTTTCATTGAGTTGGTTAAAATGTAAATTGGAACGGTAGTAAATCGGCGGAAGGATCTCCTACAGTTTTAATTGAACGAAATAACATTCCCTTTTATTGAGCGTTAATTACCGCCAAAGTTAAAAAAAAATTCCATTTTTTGAAAAACTGAATGCAAGCACTGTAAAATGAACGAGGGTCAAATTTACAATCATAATAAATTGTTAAACATGATAATTTTTTAAGAACTACAAAAATATTTTTTTTAAACCAACTTCCAAATTTTATAACAGGCTTTTTTGGCGTCAGCCCTGGATTTGAACTCGGGACCTTTACAATGATAAACGCCGCAAGGGTGGGGCCGAATCCCAAAAAGCGGAAAAGATTCAATAACACCCGTGCTATTTAAGTTAGGTTCGCCAAATTTTTTGTGTTTATGTTTTTTAGTGCGCTGAATTCAATGAAACCGTTTTCGAATCGATTACACTAAAACAAACTGTCCACAATGGTGGTCCAAAATCCAATAATAGAAAACATGTCATAATCACCATGGGTATCGTTTTCTAGGTTTTTTTATATGCTGAATTCAATGAAACTATTTTCGAATCGATTGGACTACAGCAAACTGTCCAAAATGGTGGTCCAAAACCCAAAAATATAAAATATGTCAAAATCATCATGGCTATCGTTTTCTAGGTTTTTCTTATGTGCTGAATTCAATGAAACTATTTTCGAATCGATTGAACTATACAAAACTGTCCACAATGGTGGTCCAAAATCCAAAAATAGAAAACATGTCATAATCATCATGTCTATTGTTTTCTAGGTTTTTTTATATGCTGAATTCAATGAAACTATTTTCGAATCCTTTGACTACAGCAAACTGTCCAAAAATCGAAAACATTTCGTAAATAATCATCATGGGGTTTCTATTTTTTTTAATATATACATATATATATGCTAAATCCAATTTTGAGCGGTAAATAATTATTATTTATTGATTCTACAGCTAATTTACTGTAAGAAAAACGAGTATTAAATTTTTAAAATGCCAACTTTTGAAAAATTGAGTTTTTTCCGCCTTCGCCCCAGGGCCAAACCTTGTTTTTCGGAAAATTTGTAAACCGTCGATTTTTATGTTTTGGGGGGTGCTTATTCGATTGCAATTGGTCCAAGGGCCACGCGATGAACACCTATCGAAGAAACAACTATTTATATGGTGGTAAATTATCAACATCCTGTACCGATTTTTCAAAGAAAACCACATTAACTCATCAGTTGGGCTTCATCTTTCATTGATTTCCGCGCACACGAGAATCGGTTGTCCAAAATCCCCGATGAAGTACAATTCAAGGCACAAAGATGACTAAAAAAATGATCAATAAACCGGTATCAATATATCATATTATATAGACTAGATATTTTAAAGGGCTAGAGAATATTCGCATTACGTTTGATGAGTAAATTCAAAGATAAAGAATATTTAGACTAACAGGATTTGAAAGTCAAGAATACTTAAATCAACAGTTCCTTAGATTCGTCACTCAGTGAGAGGCGTTTTTTCTTGGGCTCAGGTCTCATATGCGTTATGTAAGGGTCTCATGTCTCCATAAATTTGTGAAAAATTGTCTTCATTCGTGCTTGGTTTTCCGAGAGTTATTGATGCTGTTTTGTAATATTTATTCCTGCTTTTTTGGGCCTCTTCGAACGACATTCCAACTGGGAGAATTGGATTCTGAACAATATAAGCACCATGTAATAAAAGCTTCTGCACCGTGGAAGGCGTGTATTAGAGAGTCTTAAGAGTACTTCTGAATGTTTCGTGCGTAAACCAGCGGAAATTCTCCGAATCGATCATCGAATTGATGTTTATGACTTCTAGTATGGTGGCAATTCATTGGATTAGGATTTCGTCGACAGCTGTTATTTCACTGGTGAATGTAGGATCTTTGAAAAAACGTCTGGCAGTGTTACCATTATTCGAAGAACCGTAACCCTGTTTGACGAAATGTACTCTGACCTCTNTCTCTCTCTCTCTCTCTCTCTCTCTCTCTCTCTCTCTCTCTCTCTCTCTCTCTCTATCTATCTATCTATCTATCTATCTATCTATCTTTCTATTTATCTCTCTCTCTCTTTCTCTCTCCCTATCTAGCTAATCTCTCTCTTTCTCTCGCTCTCTCTCTCTCTCTCTCTCTCTCTCTTTTTCTCTATATCTATCTATCTATTTATCTCTCTTTATCTATCTATTTATCTCTCTCTCTATATATATATATATATATATTGTCTCTTTCTCTTTCTCTTTCTTTCGTTCTCTCCCTTTTTGTCCCCTTATTTTGTTTTTCGTTACACATTCTCGCTTTGCTAATTATCTCCTTCTCTCTCTCACTTTCTACCTCTTCTGTCATCAACAAAGTATGAATTTCTAACATTTTTAAGGTTTCTTACTACGTTGCGAATAAGAGCTCTTATTGAGAATAAAGCAAATCCATTTTTTTTCTCTGTTATCTCTGGTTTTTTACATGTTCTACGTTTCTTCTCTGTTTTTCTTTTATCTAAATTATCTGTCTAAATTAGTTATAATTATTTAAATAATTAGACGCCCAGTAAACAGGTTTCAATCAATCGGGACATCAGGAGGTTAACGTACATCTCAAATTGGACTAAAAAATCTCAACTACTTCAACCTTTCACAACCTTTCTTCCGTAAACTTCTCTATCTAATAAAATAGTAATCCTGCTGTAAATTTGATTGCACAAATGAAATGAGCTTTGAATGCCCTATATTGCTTAAACACGAATATAAAATAGTCGATAACAAACAAGTCGTTAAATACAAGAATGATAAATTTATTCAGATCAATTCGCTTCCGTTCTAGAAGTCCTGTTATGTCACTCTCTCTCTCTCTCTCTCTCTCTCTCCCTCTCCACACCTGTAACAAATAAATCTGATGTAATTTGCAAAGTCCTATGTATCCGGCAACTTACATCGGAATTCCATCCCAATATCTGGACAAGAGGGTAAAACAACATATCTAGGATTGCGAAAATCCTATAGCACTGACTATCCACCATTTTGAACACCAACGCAATTTCGACTTCAACAACCCAAAAATATTACACACAGAACAAAACAAACATAAACGTAACTTTTTAGAAATGGTTGACATCAACAGAGATAAACACAGCATCAATTACAGACAAATGTAAACCCAGCCGCAGCTACGCTAATATCATTAATCAAATTCAATATCCATAACACACAAAATATATAATGCAACGTATAAAATATTATTACACTCCACACATCAAACAATTTCTTCGTAGTCTAAATCAGTAACATTTTATCCTTCCTTTCCCTAATAATCCCGTCTATAATAAACCTAAAAAGATAAGCCAGAACCATTACCCTTTTTTCCCATTGTCGGCCCCTTTCACCTCAAAGAAGCCGACTTCACATAGAAAAATGAATTTCTATTCCCACTTCCTTCCTCACTCCTTCAAAATCAAATATATATAAACAAAAAATATTAATATCTCACTAACACTCCCAACACGTCACACAACAGACACATATACAGAGAAAACACACAGTTTGAGTGAGTACAAATACTTTTTTGAATAAACCTAAAATTTCTATATTGCGTACATCATTGTATAAATTCATTTCCACATTATAAATGTATTTTTATAATCCAAACAATGTTTGTAATCCCAGGCCCTGAAGATGATCTCAATAAAGATCGAAACGTTGGCACAATAAAGAAAATATTTTTCTAAACCTTCGTCACACAAGACCGCATCTCACGATCTCTAAATAATTATTAATATAGCTTTTTACATCCCATCAATCAATTTTTTAGTCAAATCCCATTTAATTTCATTCCCCTCGTTGAGACGTTTGCCAAAAATATATACAGGTTTTCCGGTGAACAGACGGCAAAAATTCTATAGTTGATCCTCCCAGTCAAATTGGACTAAACAGCCCCTATTGTCCGAAGTCTGATTGCCAATTATATTCGAGATTTCACGCTTCAAATTACTTCAACTTTATTCCGTATCTCGTAAAATCCTGCTGTAAATTTGATTACACTAACAGAAAGAGCATTGAGATGACCCTGTGAGATTCGTTGGTTGGTTTTATGGTAACTGTAAGCAAACAAAATGCAAAATCACTTAGTTATCACAAGTGAACAAAAATAGACTTTGTACAAATTGAATTGATAAGACAAAACAAAAAGCTTTTAAAAATTCAATTAAATGATCAAAATGTGCCTGATATCGTTTATTGCTTAAAACTTCAACTGCTCTCATGAATTCAGCCTATTTCTTCTCCCTTATAAGAGAACATTCTGAAATTTTATGTGATGTTTCCTTTCTATTACATTTATTATTTTTAAATAGAAGTTTAAAATCTTAACTTATTTGTTGTAAATTGTAACCGAAAAATCGAATTGTTGGCAATTAAATTTAATTTTATATTGGTAATAACTCTCTTCACTATTTTTCGTGGTCCACTTGACCACTTAATATCATTCAATTAATTAAGGTTGTTAGTTGAGATAAAAAAGTCAGTGTCACGAGCGGGTTTCGAACCCACGACCTTCGGCTTGATACGCCGCTACTCTACCACTTGAGCTATCGTGACTTCGATCGGATCGAGATGGGAGCAGTGTTGGGCAAAAATTAGTCATGTCTAATGATTAATGATTGATCACTCAGATAGTTAGTCATGATTGGTAGTAAGTGACTAGTGATTTAGTCATACCTCATGATTGAATTAATTATGATTAAATCATATAATGATTAATTTACTCATGACTGAATCAATCATGATTAAATTTCAATCAAAAGTCTTAATTATGATTGAATTAGTTAGATTTTGCCCAACTCTGGATTGGAGGTTAGTGCCCGAGCGGATCGAAGTCACGATAGCTCAAGTGGTAGCGGCGTATCAAGCCGAAGGTCGTAGGTTCGAATCCCGCTCGTGACACTTTTTTATCTCAACTAAAAACCTTAATTAATTGGTAATAACGAACGAATGACAAATTAAGTACGTGCGTTTAATACTCACTAGGGACAAGTTTTCTTTAAACCCCATGTCTGTTATATTTACCCAACCTAAAATAATACTCTTAAATTTTAGGAAAGTACTTGGGAAACTTTAAAACTATTTTGCATTTGGTTCACTTAAGGTTGCACTTAGAAAAACATATGAATATTATAGGGTTTTTAATGTTCTTTTCATAGATTTACTAGAAATTACAGTAAACCTTTATGAGATAAAGTTGTGAAAGGTTAAAGACACTCGAAGTGTAAAATATCTCGAATATACTTTGAACAATAGGCTTTTCAGACCAATTTAACATGTATGAAACCTCTTGAAGTATTTACATTTGTTTTTTGTTTTGTCATTCCGGCATTTTTCATGGTGATGTGAAAAACCTTGGACTTTAAAAAATAGAAGCAAAGACAAAAGCCCAAATAAGAACCGTGAAGACCTTATCGAAAAATCAATTTTTCCTTGACATCAAATCCACCAAGAATTTATATTTAACACCAATTATAATCAAAAGTTCTAAGTACAATGATAGAAAAGCTTCAGAAAGCTTGGTTTTTATATTAACAAATAAAAGGACTTTTTCTCAATCTGAAATGAAACGAGTCAAAGTTTCTTACTTAGAATGAGGCAGAAAGTTGAGAATTGAAATGCCAAGGTTTAGGGCAGAGGAAAGTAAATAAATGATATCACTCCGAACGACTTTCGTGACCCTTTGTAATAACGCGAATCCCATTGTTTATATTTCTATGAACAAGTTCAACTGTAAAACGCCCTATCTTATTTTGAAGCCATAGTTTTATCAATTCTTCAGTATTTGGTTTCAGTAGAATTAGTAAGTTAGTAGTAATTTGGAGCTACCAATGGGTTGTTAGTTTTGCTGTTTTGGTTTTTTTCACTTTTGTTCCGTATTGCAACCTACCACACAAAAATAAATATCTCCCCGTTGACAATACGTTTTGTACAACCCGAAGATTAATGCAATTCCGAGTCGATTAGCTGAAGCTGAATGGACTGAAGGCTCCAATGGACTTGGCTCTAAGTTGTCTCGCTCAAGGGTCAAAAGTGTTTTATTGTCTTAAATCCTGCCATTAAAAAGCATTTTAATTTTTAACGTTAAATTGTAGTGATTAGTGACCGTTTGTCGATGATTATTCAGAAAATGCCCTGAAGATGATCTCAATAAAGATCGAAACGTTGGCACGTTCTGAAACCTACATCACACCAGACCGCATCTCACGATTTCTGAATAGTTACATTGTAGATTAAATTGAATCGTTCCAATAATGAAAAAGTCAAGCGTTTCAGCATGTGTCGACCTGGTCCCTCCGAACTTTTAAAAGGATTTAACTACATCGAAATCACTCAGACCCTAACACTAAAGATGGCGATATGCCGAAACGCGTCTGACAGACCAACAAAGTAAGGATAGGCGTACCAGAATGGCTGATAGAGGCCAAATTACAAGTTCATCATCCCACAAACCACATGGAGAAATCTCGAAATTTATTTATATATACATTCGGCGCCGTCATAATATAAATTTTATGACAGTTTATTTACAACTCCATTATAAGAAAAACGACTGAGAACATAATGGTTGACGGAAAATAAAAGGGGTGAAATACGTTTTCATTTTTCACGAAGTCCAGCCCCCATTTCATAAACTAGGCAATTTATTGTCCTGTTGGTATAAAGTGCAATTTTATAAAGAGGAGTGATATAAATAAAAATGGCACCGGAGGCAACTGCGTCATATTTCTAAATCGTACGCAGTGACGTTTGCGATATTTTTCAAATTAGCAGTGTACAAAGGTGTGGTGAGTAGTGACCATTAATCGATAATTATTCAGAAATCGTGAGATGCGGTCTGGTGTGATGTAGGTTTCGGAAAAACATTTTCTTTATCGTGCCAACGTTTCGATCTTTATTGAACAATGTTTGTAAATCCCAGGCCCTGAAGATGATCTCAATAAAGATCGACACGTTGGCACGATAAAAAAAATGTTTTTCTGAAACCTACATCATACCAGACCTCATCTCACGATTTCTGAATAACTAAATAGTTTAATGCTTCAGGATTCAAATGAGACTGAACAAACATTTTGAATTCCGTATAAAGTACATATTGAAAAATCTTTTATCCTTGTTTTGGAATAAGGATTAAGTGTGTTTACCGGTAATTTATATTCCCATTTTAACAGATAGCATAAACAAATATTTATTGGTAAAAATCATGAGACAAATTAAGGGCAGATATTTATTTTAACGGAAAAACAAATCAATTGGGCGGATTTTTTTCCCGTCGGTGTAATTTTGATTCAATTTGTTTACAAGAACCTGAAATTATCTTTGAAATTATTATACTGAATTATATTTATTATATAACAACTCGATTTTCCCTAGAAACCGGTCTACTTGTCAAAGACAAAGGCGTGTTCCTCATAACTTTAAAAATATATTTTGCATTGTATAAATTCACTTTTTTCCACATCCTACATGTATTTGTTAAATTTAAACAATGTTTGTAAATCCCAGGCCCTGAAGATGATCTCAATAAAGGTCGAAACGTTGACACGGTAAAGAAAATTTTTTCTTTAACCTACATCACACCAGACCGCATCTCACGATTTCTGAATAATTAGCAGTGTGCGTTAATCTATGTTAAAATTTCTAAAATAATGGATATCCCTATCAAAAGTTGTAATATAAAGTAAATTTAGTATAACAATAGTAAAAGTGGGGTAAGTATGTAGATTTAGTTTTTAATTGAAATGATGGTTCTGCTCACACAATTAGATTTCCAGAAGACCATCATTTACAAACACAGAAAACTGACAATATGTGATCATGCTAGTTTACAAAAATCTAGTAAAAAGATTTAGTGACAATAAATCACATATGATTATGCCATGAAAGATGCCGCAATTTGAGCACAGTCGTTTGTAAAATCGAGGCAGCCCTAAAACACAGTAAAATTAAAAATATGTAGGCGTTACATACTAGTTTAAATATTTCAATCAAAAACCATTTTCAATATGTAATTTAATAAAATTCACTAGTTTCGTGGTCCGCTTGACCAAATAGTATCTTTCAATTAATTAAGGTTTTTAGTTGAGATTTAAAAGACAGTGTCACGAGCGGGATTCGAACCCTCGATCTTCGGCTAGATACACCGTTGCTCTACCACTTGAGCTATCATGGCTTCGATCCGCTCGGACACCAACTTCCCATCTCAACCCCACCTTTAGAAAAATGGCAAAAAGGAGGGAAAATTCAGTTCGAGTGAATCGAGGTCACGACAGCTCAAGTGGTAGAGCAGCGGCGTATCTAGCCGAAGATCGTGGGTTCGAATCCCGCTCGTGACCCTGACTTTTTTATCTCAACCAAAAACCTTAATTAATTTGATAAAATGTTCATTTTTACAAAGTTTTATTATCTCGTATCAACGTACACGTCCGATTTGACAATAATACAATTTCTAAATCAATTTATTCTTTCAGAAGCAATTGTTGCATATCCATGCGTGGTAGATCTCGGCAACTTTGACATAAATTACTTAGTGTTAACTTTCAACGAGTAAGCCGCTCAGGGGCCCCGTTTTAACGCAATTTTCCTACTTGGACAACTTTCGGAGCTCTTTCATCGGTGCCGCAAGTTGTTGGGTTTAGCGGTTCTGCAAGTATAACAAAAGCCTGTTTAGACGGAGTTTCCCGTGTATGTAGCCTACATTAATAACGACGGCGTTTACCGGCTCGGCCAGCCTCAAATGGCGATATCGGAATGGGCAAACTTTGTGGACATATGTGGACGTAGTTCACTGCTAATGTAAATGATCAAGATCGACTTAAACGGGTGTATTGTAATTTCATTTTGACGGTCGGTGAATGCGACTAAACGCATTTGCCGGTGAATTTCCCCGAAGGGAGTTTTTTTCCTGTTTGAACCCGCTTTTGCACAATTTGCACGATTTTCTTTGCATGAATATTCAACTGTCGTCATAAAAGTTGTCTAATCAGAGTTAATCGGATTCTGAGCGGTGGAGGGCTAATTAATTCATACTTTCATCGGAAATACTGCTTTTCTTCTACATCAAACTTAATTCGAGGTTTCATTTAAGTTTTGAACTTGTACCAATTGGACATAACTCAGAACGTTATTCATTTCATTTCTTTTTATGAAACTGTATCACTTGCACTCTTTTGTCTTTAATTAACGACCAAATATGACTTTTTCTGTACGTACAGATAATTAATTAAATCCAACAAGGAACGCTGCAATTGCGCTCTTTAGAGATCAAGCCACTTATTCATACAATGCACATTAGCAACATTGTCTTAGAATCTATCTTCATCAAATCGATCATTAGCGTGGGATTATCATTGGTTCACTCAGTGACTTCATTATACAGATGATCCTTTATATAGGCTTCACAAAACCCCTGAAGGATCTTAGATCATCAATAGTAAAGACTGGGTAAATACGATTCTTTTGGAACATCCTATTATTGTTGATTAATTGCTCTAAACATAATAAAGATTTTTTTTCACATTATATTGACCTTCAACTGATCACAAACGATAATACAATAATAAAATAGATTTAAGTAAGTATACTGGGGGGGGGCGCCGGTGGCCGCAACGGTTTAGGCGTTGACACGGCGCTCATCACTGTAAGTTAAGGTCCCGGGTTCGAATCCAGCGGCCTTGCATTCGAACCCTACATACAATTTTTTTTTTTTCTTCAAAAACACCGGCACCCGGAAGGTTGATATAACCTCTGCTGTTGCGAACCCTCGTAAAAAAAGTATACTACAGTAAAATGTATAGTATATATATCGGGTTGTCCGGAAAATAATGCAGGATTTTAAGTTTTCATTAAAAAAAATCTATATAAAATATTCTGTTTACGTTTACAGGATTACTCATTTGTATGAATGTCAACACTTATTAATCCTCTTCCAAATGATATTGTTTGTTTACCTCTGTAGCATTCCGCTACTTGGAAATAATTCAGTCATCCTTATAATGTCAAAGCGAGAATTTCGTACGATTTTCTTTTACGAGTTTAAACTCGGCCGAAGCGGAGCCCAAACGGCTAGAAACATTAACCAAGTCTGGGGCGAGGGTTGTGTTAATGAGTGCACTGTGCAAAGGTGGTTTAAAAAATTTCGGGAGGGAGATTTCAGCCTTGAAGATGAAGAAGGTCGTGGAAGGTCTTCCTCTCTTAATGATGATGTTCTGCGATCAGTGGTGGAAGAAAACCCCAAAACAACTGTTCGAGAACTTGCAGAGCAACTCAAAGTCAGTAAAACGACCGTCGCTGACCACCTCAAGGCGATTGGAAATGTGAAAAAACTCGAAAATTGGGTTCCACACTCGTTAAACGATCGCCAAAAAAATCAGCGCTTTGATGTTTGTGCATCACTTCTTTGTCGAAACAAAAATGACCCATTTCTGGCCAGAATTGTTACATGTGACGAAAAGTGGATTCTCTACGATAACACTAGACGTTCTGGACAGTGGCTCGACAAAGGAGAAGCTCCAATACATTTTCCAAAGCCCCCAACTCATCAAAAAAAGGTAATGGTTACGGTATGGTGGGCTTCATTTGGTTTAATACACTACAGCTTCTTAAATCCTGGCGAAACCATCAATGCTGAATCATACTGTAACCAAATTAATACCATGCATCAGAAATTGGCAGTAATGAAGCCCTCTTTGGTCAATCGGAAAGGGCCCATTTTGTTGCATGACAACGCTCGACCACATGTGTCACGTGTAACGTCACAAAAATTATTGGAGCTTGGCTATGAAACTTTGCCTCACCCACCCTACTCTCCGGACCTCTCGCCTACTGACTACCATTTTTTTAGACACCTGGACCACTACTTACAACACATAATATTCAAAAATCAAACGGAACTGGAAAATGCATTTATTGACTTTATCAATTCTAAAAATTCTGAATTCTACTCAGACGGAATTAATAAGTTACCAACACGTTGGGAGAAATGTATTGAGAGTATGGGAAATTATTTTGATTAAAGAACATTGCTTTAAAGTAACTAGTTTCTTTTTTTTTGTTTAATACCAAAATCCTGCATTATTTTCCGGACAACCCAATAGTAAAAGATAACAGTCGTCTGGATCTAAAATTATACAACAGCAGCATAAAGAGATATCCAACAATAAGTTTTATTTTAAATTGAGAATTATTTTCCTATTACATTTTTTACAAATACTCTTTGGAGGCTTACAATATATTTTTATTGCCTCCCTAAAAAAATTAATCTAATCGAATTTTAATAAAAATAAACCTAAATACATGAACAGATTTCCAACAAGAGGAAAAAAGCACGAATTAAAAAAAAAATAGAGAAATATTTTCTTATTTCATTTTTATTAAACTTTTTTTTGCAATATATAGTTAACGCCTGCCCACCCCCACGCCCAAAAATCTAATCTAATCTAAACACCTAAAGACATATAAAAAATAATATATAAATAAATATATAGAAATATTTTCCTATTACATTTTTATTAGATACTCTTTTTGAGGCTTGCAATATATTGTTATTGCCTCCTCCTCCACAAAATCTATTCTAATATAAATTTAAAACAATAAATACACGAAGAGACATGCAACAAAAGGAAAAAACAACGAATTTAAAAAATAGAGAAATATTTTTCTATTACATTATTACTTAGTGATGGTGGTCGTGAGATGCGGTCTGGTGTTAGTAGGTTTTAGAAAAACATTTTCTTTATCCTGCCAACGTTTCGATCTTTATTGAGATCATCTTCAGGGCTCAAAGTGTTCGTTTTTTGTGTAGATGTGTCATACTTCTCTGTCGTGTTGAGAGTACCGGTCACTAAACACCACATATTATTACTTACTCACTTACTCTTTTGTAGGTTTGCAATACATTGTTATTGCGCCCCTCCCCCCTTAGGAAAAATCTAATCTAAATTAATAAAAATAAATCTAAATACATGATGTCCAAAAATAGGAAAAAAGAAAGAATAGAAAAAATAGAGAAATAATTTCCTAATTTTTATTGTATTACATACTCTTTTGTAAACTTGTAATATTTTATTGCCTCCCGATGAGATTACACTAACTTTTAAATAATCTTGTAAAATTTAAATTAAATTATTTCCTTTCGTTCAAGACAGCTTCATTTCCGACCATTCTTGAGGTGTCGAGGATGAGGAGTTAGGACCACTTTGCAATATATTTTAACTAGTTACTCTCAAATAAAACTCCTTTTGGGGGGTGGGCTTTGCTGATATTCTAACCCACAACATCCAGCGTGGCAAACAATATTGTATTTTACAGTTACTCTCTTATCATCGTGTCATATGCATTTGATCATCTTGAACTAAATGTCCATTATATTTAAAGCTTTAATAATTAAATTTTTAACTAAACCACTAACTAAAACTTTAGATTTTGCAGCGAGTGATATATGATAAAGTAAGTTTCCAGAAAAAGTAACAATTTTACTTTTTCTTAGATTTCTCTGTGCTGACTTCGGGGTGATGAACTTGTAATTCTGTTATTACCGACCTTTAAAACTGCCTATATTCGCTATATTCAGTGCTGAGGCAGACCCGAAATTTTTACTCTCTAAAGAATATGGCCAATACTGACCGGACCAGGTGGATTTTCGGCTGGAAAGTTAGCCCAACACGCATTTGGCTTCTGAATTCGTCGTAACCACTTATTACTTGTAAAGCGAAGGCCTGGGATGTGGGGCGCAAGCTGAAGTCATGAGCGTTATTGTCCCAGGCATCCCTCGACAAGGATGGCCTTAATGGCGAGTTGCCGTGGCCAGAGAGAGGACTCCACCTCCTCAAGGGGTCAAAGATGGCATTTTACTATTTTGTGCGTGTCGACTTGTCAAGATGTAACAAAATTATGTCCTTTCGTCCTGAGCGATATGAAGCAAATCGCATGACTGCGTGCTATCATAGATAAGTATTGCTGTTGTCCGATGTGGATGAATTCTATAGATTCCACCAGGAAGCTATACAAAATCCGTGGTGATCCTTAGCAAACGTAGAAGTGGCGCTTCTTGGTGTGGACCATACTTCTCCGAAACCATCTAGACAATGTAAAGAGTGACAATCTTAGCAATCTTCTCCCCGCTCCAAGCCTTGTTCTCTAATGACTGGTCATGCCCCAATCACCCATCTCGGAACCTACATTCTTAGGGTGAACTAAAGTTGCCCAACGGTCTCATTACGACACCACTTAAATAAAAAACTTCACCTTTGGAATGTTACTTCTAGTACTTTAATCGCTGGACGCCTCCGTTGACGTCATGGCTGGATGCACTAGTGCGTCGACAGCTGTTGAGGGTTGCAGGTTGTTAAGGACCTAGGATTATGTAGACACGTTAGAACAGGTGTTTTATGCGCAGAGTATAGTTTAGATACATGGTTTATGCGTTTACGAAGGTAATCGTACAGTATAAACTTCGATATACTTATTTGACCCGAGGATTAGGCGCGTCGCACAGATACTCAGAGCGTTGAGAACCGCACAGAAAGGCCGGAAATGCCGAAATGAGTGTGACAGGCCAACACAGTGAGAATATATAGATCAACATTATCAGTAACGATAAAGTTACAGTTATACTCTCAACTCATTTTTTCAAAAATTATCTCAAAACCTACATTTTCTGTTTGAATTGCTTCTTTAAACGTGGCAATAAATTCAACAAGACAAGTATAATTCAAACTATATTCAAACTAAGTTGCAAAAACCTCACAATTTTCTCTGTCTCAATTTACGAGAGAAAACAAAACTGAATTTACAGCACAGAGGGTGGATTTCTAAATCATTTTATAAATTTACAACCGTCAAAGCTAATATTCTGGGCCTCGGCCCTTCGAAAAGCCATAACTCACTATGTGAAAAATTTTCAATTTTTTCGTCTGTCCAGTATACTCAAGGGAAACAGGGCACGCCCTTATATTATATGTATACACTGGGCACACCTCCAGCGACTTTCGATAAACACTCTGTTGTTACTGCCCGCATTGCAGTCGACTGAAAATCGAGATAACTTTTATGTACGTAATTTTATGCTAGCTGTTATTAACGCACAAAAAAGAGTGCGAATTATTTAAAAACAAATGCTCCGAGTAAAATGTGCTTCTAATTCTAAATGCTAAATAGTAAAATAGAAAAATAAAATACTGAATGTCAAGGAAACGTTCAATAAAGCATGTTAAGTATACAATTTTGTTCCCTCCATATCACGCTTGGAGAACTATGTAGTACAGGAATCATATTTTAAATTTGTAAGTAAATCCTTAAAATCTCCAAAACTCTAACAACCAATTTTTTATTATTTGATTAAAGCTGGGTTTTAAAACTTCTGCATTGTTTTTCTTTTTCTATTTTCACTGTGTAGTATAGGCTTTTTTCCAATATGGTCCTTACCTATGTTTATTGTCTCTTTTTTATGTGTATTGTTTCTCTTTTTTTTCTTTTTGGGCTTTTTATTACGTTCAAGTAGGGAAATAAATTGTACCCGGGTCTATTACTAGATTAATCCTATTCCTCCTTTTTCACGTCACCATTTTTTTCCATTTAGCAGAAAATTTCTGCATTTTGGTTCGATGTAATTAAACGAAAGGGTGTACCGCTAAAAAGCATATTAAACGAAGTAGTTTTTGTGAAATTTGCCAAGCTTAACTGCGCATTTTCCAGTGAGGATGCAAAATTAGTTTTTTTACTAATTTTAAATTAACCGTTTTTGAAAGATTTAGGGTTTATTTTTTTGTAAACATTTAAGAGGCACACTCAACACGACAATGGCACAATTACACAGAAGACAAACACTTTGAGCCCTGAAGATGATCTCAATAAGGATCGAAACGTTGGCACGATAAAGAAAATGTTTTTCTGAAACCTACATCACACCAGACCGCATCACATGATTTCTGAATAATTAGTTCGTTTTGTTTGGTAGCTATGTCTCTTTCAAATCCTTTAATCTGGGAATAAGCAGTGCTTATATCCAGGTTCAAGATTTTCTTTTTAGTGGTATAAAATATGGAATCTAGTTTTTTGATGTAAGTAGCTATGCTCACCCGTAAAATATGTTTGTCCACTTTTAACACGTTATTAAGATAATTAGGAAAAACATTGTTTCTTCTACATTTTATCAAGAATTCTTTCTTGAGTTGGGCGTTTAATAACTTATTTAGTGAAGACCATTTCTTAAAACTTGACATTACTTTCCGTGTTCCTCAGCGATCTGTCTGTAGAACATACCTCCTCCCCGACGGGCAGCACATATTAAACGAAGTAGTTTTTGTGAAATTTGCCAAGCTTAACTGCGCATTTTCCAGTGAGGATGCAAAATTAGTTTTTTTACAAATTTTAAATTAACCGTTTTTAAAAGATTTAGGGTTTATTTTTTTGTAAACATTTAAGAGGCACTCTCAACACGACAATGGCACAATTACACAGAAGACAAACACTTTGAGCCCTGAAGATGATCTCAATAAGGATCGAAACGTTGGCACGATAAAGAAAATGTTTTTCTAAAAACCTACATCACACCAGACCGCATCTCACGATTTCTGAATAATTATCGATTAACGGTCACTAACCACCACACTTTACTGTGAATTGTTCCAGTGTGGTTGCAAATTCACTTTTCACCAATTTTAAATTAGCAGTTTTTGAAAGATTTAGTGTTTAAATTTCCCAAAAATTAAACTTTCTAGAAGAATGCATTTTTAAACTTTTTTCGATGATTTTCCCCAAAAATGAATAGTTCAAGAGCGTCGAGCTGATTTGTGACGAAAACTTTAGACAGGTGAAAAAATATAAAATGTAGATTATATGCGAAAGGGTTGAGAATCGGATAATGTTTCATACG
This sequence comes from Cimex lectularius, assembly GCF_000648675.2. NCBI lineage: Eukaryota > Metazoa > Arthropoda > Insecta > Hemiptera > Cimicidae > Cimex > Cimex lectularius. Next base: position 478,341 of record NW_019392798.1, read on the forward strand.
AACCTTTTTGCTCCTCTGGAGGTGTAAAATTTACTGGCAAAGTGTGACGCGAGTAGTATATGTACTACATTATATATATTTGTTTTGCTAGAGCCAAATATTTGGACATTATTTAAGAAAAACAATTTGTACGTAAAATTAGTGTATTACTAACAAAGAATAATCGCAAAAAAATGGTTACTTAAACGGTAAAAACATGTCCGTAAAAGTACTACGTCCATTTTGTCACAGAAACTGTTTTAAATTACCTTGAAATTCAATTCAGTTTCAATTTCTGATAGCGAATTTTACAAATTGAAAGTGTAGGTTCATGTTCAATTAACGGCACAAAGTGAAACCCTTCCGCATGACGTCCATGTTTGACTGGTTTAGCGGATCATTGCCCCTTTTACAAATAGTTTTTTTCCTGCACGGTACTAGTTTGTTTTTATTAATTTTTAATATAACAAATAAAAGTTTAAGCTTCATGCAGGGTGAATTTCCGTTCCATGGACTTTTGTTCGGTAAGTAATAGAAATTTGGAAATTTCGACAAATTTGTTATTTATTTCTTTGTATTGTTTATATGCAATTAAAAAAACATTTAGTCCTTTTGAATTCCTAACCAAGCCTAAACTTACCTTGACGTAAGACCCTGGCCATTTCTAACCGAGCGGAACCCTACTTTAAACATAAGATCCTACCTTGTGAATTATTAATGATAGTTTCAAAGATGAAGGAACTCCTCGAAAACTTGATGAAGGAAGTAAATGTTTTTTCATTTTCTGCTTTCAATTAGTCTTGTATCTGTTTTCTTTTTTCTTTTTTTAAGTAATTAAATTTATTTATTAAAACTGGTCTTATTAGACGAACCATTAATTTTACAATAATAATATAGAATAAATAAATGTTTACATTCTTATAAACCCATTGGTACAATAAGGATAACATTTGACTATTCACTATTAATCTTTAACTATACAAGTTCATATGGCGTTGTTCTTTTTAATCTTCTGACCATGTCTCGGTTGTGTAAGAGTTTGGTCGTTTCCACATTCTCGTGCTGGCTGAGGCGAGCTTGGTGTTTGGCGGCAAATCTTTATATTTCCACCGTGACTTCAAGGATTTTAAGATCCCTATGTAAGTCCTTATTCCTTATGTGCCAAAGTGCATTTACCATGTTACGTAAGATTTTATTTTGCAGTGTTTGTATTGTCACATACATGATTGACTCCCCACCATAGTGACGTCGTGGTAGGAGATGTAGGAAACAGGGGGATAAGATTTAGGTGTATGCGACACGGCAAACAGGTCGGACCTCTTCTCCGTAAACTGGAAAATAGTACTTTTAAAAGGGAGCCGTAAGCTCAAAAGAAAACATTATTATTTCTGTTGACTGGGTGTTTGGGAATTTATTGAACGAATGGTGACGGTGGGATATAGGAATATATATATGTATATATTGTACATAGGTTTTAATAAACTCTTATAGCAAAAGAGTTGTTGTCTTATCCTTTGTGAACCTTCCCTTTTTACCTTTTCTTTCCCTTTTTGTGAGGAGGAACGCTTCTTACTCATCTCTCTGCCTTATTATTAACCCCTACATGTGGTAAGTACTTCTCACAGTATGATTTTGATATTGCTGTATTAGGTACCCCATAGATGAATTGTATCCACAATATGTCCACATAGGCTTTACGACTTGTAGTCACGTTTTTGTTTGTAAAGATTAGATGAACTGATTTATGCTGATTTAGCTTGATTTTCCTGTTTTTTGTCCATTCGTTTATCTTATTACATGCATTTTGGAGGATTTTGGTTGAATGGGTGATAGTCGGTCCTAGTGATATCACCGCTGTGTCATCTGCAAACGAAATTTTTACTCCATCTATTTTCGGAAAATCACTGGTGTATAACAAGTAAAGCAGTGGACTTAATATGCTACCTTGTGGCTCTCCTGCATTTATTGTATTTAATTTTGAATGTTGATCTTCTTGTTGTTGTTTTTTTTTGTCTAAACAGTCTGTCAGTTAGGAAGGAACTGATAATATCGACATACTGCTTTGGTAGCATACCTTTTAATTTATTGATGAGTTCTTCGTGTCAGACCTTGTCAAAAGCTTGTTAGACATCATGGAAGATAGCAGAACAAATTTGTTTTTCTTCAAGAGATTTTTCTATTACGTCCGTTACTCGGTGAATTTGGTCTATTCTTGTAGGTCTTGTTCGGAATCCAAATTGGTGGTCAGGAATGATTTAGTTTTTTTCTACAATGGGTTTTATTTGTTTTAATAACTTTTCGAAGAGTTTAGACACTGTCGGTAGTAGCGATATTGGTCTATATGATTTGACCTCGTTCGCCAGTTTTCCCGTTTTTTTATCATAATGACTTCCGCGAATTTCCAGATGATGGGAACATATTTCAGTCTGATAGCAGCATTAAATAGGTATGTTAGTTTAACTATACCCTTTTTTGACAATTGTTTTAGGATTTCTCCAGTGATAAGGTCGTATCCTGGAGTCATTTTAGCAGGTAAATTGTTAATTTCTTGTGCTACTTCTTTAGGTGAAACCGCTTTCTATTTTCTTCTTGTGGCGTGGTTGTTACTTCAAGTAAGCTGCCATTGATGTTTTCATTTGGTTTGAAGATTTCAGCAAGGTAACTAGCAAACAATTCGGCTTTTTCTCTGCTGCCTCTCGCCCATGTACCATCATCTTTTTTTAATGACGGAATTTGGGCGATTGGTCTTTAATTTTTTTAATGCCCTTCCAGGCTCCGTTGAAGTTTTAGTGCCATATTGTTAAGAATGTTTTTGTCTGCAGGGTCTTTTGATTGTTGCCAAATATGTTTTCTTAAAATATAAATTAAAAGATATACTACATGGAAACATAGAAGAAATTGTATTTATGTTTTAGGCATTTTGTTGATAAAAAAGAGAATAAAAATGAAATTAATCCCGTTTGAACAGAATTCAATATAAATGCAAGCAGGGTAGAAAGTCAAGCTCGGAAAAGTTATGAAATATATACCAGACTCGACGTTGCATGTGGGTCTCAGTTTTACGAAAAGCTTCTAGTTTCTCTTGAATATTTGTGGAAGAGTTGCGGCCGGAATTCCGCACATCCCGTGATCTAACGACGTCGGGTTATGCGGGGGTGGCCTGGGTCGCATTCCCCTCCTACGAAAACCGCCCTCGCTGCTGCGGCACCCTGTTGACCGACGAACGGAATTAATTCGAACCGTACTAATTGGAGAGTTTGAAATATATTTTCGATTCATCATTTCTCCCTTAGAGTTTTTCCCAATTTTTTTGTTTTAAGTAAAATCCCCAGAGCAGATTTCACACTTGTATATATACACAAATCAATATTTTATTTTAAAACTATTATCGCTGTATTCGTGTTCAATCTATTCTTTCAAATACTGATAGAGAAGGAACAACATTTTATTAAGGTTTTTAAATAAATAATCCTTTGGCAATATACTAAAAAATTTAAAAAAGACGATCTGTACCAACACATACCCATAATCGTTACAAACATAGTGTTTTTTTAATCTAGAAGTATTCAAAGATTGGTAGAATTTGTTTTATTTTAAAATTATCCACCGTTGTTGATTGTGATTTTTAAACATGGAAAGTGTAATTTAAAAGATATTAAATTAACGACATAATATGAAACCATTCCGCCTGACAAACAACTTTTGCGGGTTTAGCTAATTTGCGCCCCTTTATAATTGGATTTTCATCAGGCTTTTTGCGGTGACGACAATATGTATTGTAGCAAAATTATTCTTTTATGTATTTATGTATATGAGAGAGAGGGAGATGAGAAGTTTTTGCTGTAAATTAAAAGAAAAAACACATGGAGAAAATGACAATGTAATTCTTTACAACAGCTTGGCATAAAATGATTCAATAATTTTTACATTTATTTTTATGCGAGTCATCATCTTTTTCTCCACCCCGAGAAATCGAAGATGATTCAAAAGATGGCAGAGGCGCCATTTATCAATTGGGAGAACTTATAGTACCGACACTTCGAACGACATTTCTCACAAACTCAAGTTTTCGACGAATGTAATTTTGATGTTTCTCAACAAAAAACATAACAACATATGCTATGAAAAACGATAAAAAATCGATTGTTCTGTAAAGGTCAAACACTATTCTATAATTTTCTAAATTCCTTGAATTATTAACGATAGTAATTAAACATTTTTTATACTGACCTTTTGTAAATTTTGCGCAATTTTATTTTTATACTAATTTTTTGTCAATTTTTCATACTGATATTTTGTAATTTTCTTTTACACTAAGTTTTGTAAATTTTCCATAATTTCGAAATTAGTTTTTAGTTATTCCTAAAATTGAAATAGACAAGTACAAACAAGCAAAAAAAAGAACACAAGCAGGTACTTCAAATAGAAAAAACTTCAAGATCGTCCCCATTATCTGACTCTTGGAATTCAGTCTTATCAACAAGAAACGCAGCGTACTACAGCGGAACAACGTGTTTCTTCTGCTTCGTTCTACAGCGTTCTCACGCTTCTTTTATCACCGATGCACGTAAGATGACGCTTCTTCTAGAGCTGAAGAACAGAACTTAATGTTGAGTATTACCCGCTGCGGAAGAATGTGCAGCCTGGCAGTTAAGAGTTCGCCCAGCATGTGTTGCAGTTCTTCGTCAACTTTGAGCATGTTAGTCAAAAAATTTCTTTTTTTTCTCCTTTTTTTCATGCCAAAGGAGTATTTATGACATAAAGGCCGCCAAAGCGACATAAACAATCAATAAGGCAGAGTTCCAACGATTGAGGAGGCAGGAGAGGACGGCGGCAGGCCTAAGGGAGAGCCACGCTGGATTTGGAGTTACTCGGTCGCTTGCAACTTCAGAAAGAAGATAAAATAAAAATAAAAGTGTGTGACGTTATCAAGACAAAGAAACTGCTAGTGAAAAATTCTTGTGGAGTGGTGTTCGTTCATAAAGGTTTATTACACTATACTATACAACTCGTCCAGAAAAAAAGGAAACCAAAAAATAACTTTACACTTAATTACGATTAATTAAGGTTTTTAGTTGAGATAAAAAAGTCAATGGCAAGAGCGGGATTCGAACACACGATCTTCGGCTTGATACGCCGCTGCTCTACTACTTGAGCTATAGTGACCTCGATCCACTCGGACACCAACTTCTCATCTCAACCACACCTTTTGAATTTTCCCTCCTTTTTGCCATTTTTCAAATGTAGTGTAATCGGATTGGATTCTCGACGAAATTGCTTTAGTGAAGTATACTTCATTTTTAAATCATTAAATTCACTCATTTTTGTGGTCCGCTTGACCAATTACTATATTACAATTAATTAAGGTTTTTAGTTGAGATAAAAAAAATTAATGGCACGAGCGGGATTCGTACCCACGATCTTCGGCTAGATACGCCACTGCTCTACCACTTGAGCTATCGTGACATCGATCCACTCGGACACCAACCTCCCATCTCAACCGCACACTAAATTACCTTCTATCATAAGAAAATATTCCCTTTTCCTTACTAACTTAGTTGTAACCATTTATAAGATATATTCAATACATTAATTTGTTATTAATATAAGGATCTTTCATGTTTAATGGGTACAGACTTATTATTTTATTTTATTTTAGTTTTTATACCCATATTAATCCCATAACGTTATAAATACAGTATTTATAAAGTTGTGGGAGCGTGTATTTAAAAGAATGTTTACGTGTAAGTTATTCTTGATTTATATCATGGAGGATATTGAAACCAGTTTTCTGAGTTTGAGGATCTTAAATATTCTACAAATTGCCCAGTTTGAATCTCGAAAAATTACATTGTTCTCTTTAAACTGTTGACAAGGTTAACAAGCTGATAAACATATATAGGCGAGTTTCTTGACAATCGGATAGATTATTTACCGGAAATTTAAACCTACAGAAAACGTTTACACACCGTTTACATTTAGAGCTTCGGCACGTTTACTCCGTCCGGAAAGTTATTTCTCGGAATAAACAAAGAGGCTGTGGATCTTCAAAGCGTTTCGCTGATCCATGTGCGGATCGAACCGTACACATAATAATATTAAACTGTTGAGAGTTTTACGATTCTGACAGGGTGTTGATGCTAAACGTTTACGGCTCGATTTGGTCTAATTTTAACCACCGCGTGGCCCACTCGCCTAATCGATCAAAAACGATAAAAAGTAACGATTATCTACACTACACGACATCTTTAAGAATTCACACCTTCATTTTGATATAAACTTTGCTTGGTTTAATGAACTAATATCATTCGTATAATAATTACTATGGTATAGTTTAATTTATTGTATAAAATAAATTTGTTTTTTTTAAGAACTTCAACGTTACATAAATATGTTTTTGATCAAAAAATACATAAAAATAATGTTTACAGATGTAAAAACGTAATAAATGTTTAACTTGCTCTGCCTGTTCTCGCTTTTGGTAATGTTTACACAAACTTATAACAATGAGATTGTTCGGAATAATTTATTATTCGAAATTTTCCATAACGAAACTTTACATATTTGGGAATTTGTGCCGTTTTCTCACTGGAGAAATTTAATCGACCTGTCCGTCTCCAGCAGCGTTGGTAATAATCTATTGAAACAGGCAAGAGACGACCGCAGTAACATCTGGAACTGCGCGTTCCGCTGGAAATCGATTGTTTACAAAACTCCAACCGTTGTGGAACGGGCTATCGGCAGAAGTGATAATTTCCGATTCATTTTCAAGTGATGTTGATTTGGGCCTTGGCCAAATATCCCGCGACTTCCTCTCGTGTGTTAACGTTGATCAATTATTTATAGGGTCAATAGTACTTTTTAGAGAAAGAAACGTTGAACTTTGTCCTTTTCAAGAGTTTTTATCCGGATGTTGACCATTGTAAGTGAATTTCTAAAAGTTGGACTTTTATTGACGAAATTACTTTTAGTCTTTTCAAGTTTCAAGTATGTATTAAAAATTTATCAGGATTGAGGAGGATTGGAAAAAACAGACTATACGCCATCTCTCGAAGTGGATTTGAGGGCCTCACTTACGCTAATAAATACATTCAGTTTCATGACATCACACTTTTACCCTAGAGAATTCGAAATTCCTAAAGGTTAAAATAACCTCTTCCTTTCGCGCTAATAAGTTTATTTTACACTCCACAGTACCTGTGGGGGAGATGCAAACCTGACTTTCTGATTAATTCATGACTTTTATTTCCCAGACATCTCCCTCATCCTAAAGTTCTCGTTATCCATCAGGGCGAGTTTAAAGGACTCATCCAAGTTTATAAATTACTTTCACTCTTCATACATCACACCCCAGGAACCATATTTCTCATGGAGGGTTTAAAGCCCCATTCACGCTAATAAATTACTTTCATTTTACGGGTATGTCAGACTCACACTATGGAAATCAATAATTTGTTGAAGTCGTGAGGAGCGGTCAAGAATGAGGTAGTGTAAAAAACAGCTTTTTCATTTTTTTTTGTCGCGTTTCGACCTCTATTCGGGTCATCTTCGGGGCCTGGGTAAATTACAAAACATATGTAGACTGGAAAAAATACAATTTAAGATTTAATTAAATTTACCGCACATTAAATTTGCCCTCTCAACATATCTTTTGTAATTTACCCAGGCCCTGAAGATGACCCGAATAGAGGTCGAAACGTCGGCAAAAAAATGAAAAAAAAATTTTATAAACGACCTCATTCTTGACCGCTCTTCACGACTTCAACAAATGAGATAAATTTCGATAAATACCTAGATCCACTTGCAAAAATGGCCAAAAGAAGGGAAAATTCGATAGGTTGTAGGTTGAGCTGGGGAGTTGATGTCCGAGAGGATCGAAGTAACGATAGCTGAAGTGGTAGAGTAGCGGGGTATTTAGCCGAAGGTCGTGGGTTCGAATCCCGCTCCTGGCACTAACTTTTTTCATTTCAACCCAAACCTTACATAAAGGAATTAATTAATTGAAAGAAATAATTTGGTCAATAGACCACTAAATATAATGGATCTAACAAATTATTTTCATTCTCCAGATATCATACTCACATCCTAGAGAACAGATATTTCTCAGGACGGATTTAAAGAATCATTCTTGCTAATAAATTACTTTTACTCTTCACAATTATACTAATAAATACATTTACACCTACCCGAAATGCATAAACAAATATTATGTACATAAAAAAACTCAGATAGCTTTGCATTAGTAGAACAACGATCCTTTGCAGCCTTGCATGCTAATGCATAAGTCAGCAGTGGCTTCATAGCGTGTCTTGCATGCTTCTAGTTTTCGTCATTGTAAACTATCTCAACATTTATTTTCTCGGTATTGGTAACGAACACCAAAGCTCTTTTCCGCCAGAAGAGTCCCGTTCTTAGCCTCTTAGCCTTTCTCGACCTACATGGATCAGAGACCATTGTCTTTTCTGCGATAATTTGGCATAACTTCCCAGTGTTTTTGTCTGGTTTTTCTTCATCCTTCTCTAACTGTAATCGACATTATTCTCAACATGTCTTCTGGATGGATAAGGTAATCAATCAGAAGCACAATAACGTCCCATGGCAAAATTTTGAGTTTCAAAAATATAGTCCAGATTTGGGGGGGGGGTATATCCATCGAACAGTTGACAAAAAAGCTCCATTTTTTGCTTCTAATTAGCCTCACTCTTGAATTAGGATGATGGTTGATTATGAGATAATTTATTTTGTACTGAAAAATAAGTTTTAAACGGTTTCATGCAATTTGTTAAATCCATTTTTTTAAATTAAATGTTGTTTCCAAATGATGATCTTTTATTTTTATTGTTGAACGATTAATTTACACACAGTAATACAAAAACACATCATAAAAGTTATTTCGTTATTTAAGAGTGAAAATATCTGGCTAATATTTTTTTTCTCTGAATTGTTTCTGGCTGAGAGAATAATTGGTTAAAATGCCTTTCAGTCCATACACGATAGAGGTTGCCAACGCTACATAGAATTGTCTATTCCAGTGTAATATCGATCCGCTGAAATCGAAGGTGTCAGTCTACACAGCAGTGTGTGGAAATAGCCTTGGAAATCATAAAACCGTAAAAATCCGAAAGGAATGTTTTAATTTCTAATTATTATTGATTAAAATCGTTTACTTAAAGTAATATGAGAGTTTTGTGTAAAGGAAGGAAATCAAAAACATTGTTTGAATATTACATCTATTTGGTTTCGTGGTCCGATAGACCAAATAAATTCTTTTCGATTAATTAATCTTTAATTAAGGTTTTGGTTGAGATAAAAAAGTCAGGGTCGCGAGCGGGATTCGAACCCACGACCTTCGACTAAATACGCCGCTGCTCTACCACTTGAGCTATCGTGATTTCTATCCACTCGGACACCAACTTCCCATCTCAAACCCACCTTTCGAATTTTCCCTCCTTTTTGCCATTTTTCAAATGTCGTGTAATCGGATTGGATTCTCGACGACACAAATGGACTGGATCGAAGTCACGATAGCTCAAGTGGTAGAGCAGCGGCGTATTTAGCCGAAGGTCGTGGGTTCGAATCCCGTTCGCGACACCGACTTTTTTATCTCAACCAAAACCTTAATTAAAGATTAATTAATTAAAATTGTTTGAATATGTCCAAACTGCCAGGTTGGAAATGCCAATCTCGACGTGTTTGCAACGCCTGAAAGATTGAAATAGCCTCTATTAAAGATCGGCAGTGAATTAGTGAATCGGATTGTTCAACTGATTCAACATCTATAAAACGGATTTCCAAGGAACGTTGACAAATGCTAAAGCCAGATTCGAAGGAAAATTTAAAAAAAAAATTACTCTACTGCAATACCAAGTTGTTAAATATTTTGTAAAATTGTCTCGCCCCGGTTGAAGGGAGTGGAAGAATATCTTGTAAAAGAATGTGGTGTTTTTATCTAAGAACTCCGGATTTTATCTGTTGTGAAATACAACTGGCTGGAAAGTCAACAGTTTCCTACGAAAAACTTTCCCCGTGGGAAGAAATATCAAAATGAACTCTTTTTAACTCCTCTTGAAGAAAAGAAATATTTCATCGGCGTACTATTTTGAAAACTCTCTTATTTTTTATACCCTTTACTTGTGTTATTTACTTCGTTGACTTAATTCTTATTAAGTATTCTTCTCCAAAGTTTCTTTATATACTTGTGTACCGTCATGTCCCTTCAATAATAATGAAAATTTGGTCAGTTTAAAACTTTTGAGAGAATTCTTATTTCAATTCAATTTAAAAATGCTTTATTTACAATATATAAATTTATAATGAACAATTTTTTATATATGTGTCACATTCAGATTTAAATGAACCGCCATTGCCCCTCCACACACTCAAACAGTGATAGGAGTAGGGGCCAAGAAAGGGCTATTTTTTTTACAAGTCCAAAAACAGATCCCTTTCTGGCTTGTGTGGGTTAACAGATATTTTTGGTAAAAAATAAAAATTTGGTGTGCACACTATTCAAGTAAGTTAATTTTATTACTTTGACGTCAAAATAAAAAATAATAATTGTAATTTAATTTTGAAAGGATAAATATTTTTATAAAGAAGAGTAAAAGAAATAATATTTCATTTTAAAAGTTGTTAATATTTTAATTGTATTTACTAATTTGAAGGTCAAAATTTTAATAATAATAATCTTTCAACCGAGAATCAAATAACATTTTAAAATTAAGGTTTGTAGATTTAAGATAGGTTTGTTATTGTATAAAAAGATTCTTTAAATTAAAAATAATAATTGATTAAATATATTGTCATTTTATGTGAAAATATTAAATTGTAATTAAAGATTCAAATTTAAGAAACATTTGATGTCGTATTTAAAATCTGGGGTGCCCCAAGGCTCTAGCATTTCTCCTATCCTTTTTTCCATTTATATCAATGATCTGCCCGACTCCATCCAGTCATGTAACTATCACCTGTATGCCGATGACTCCCAAATATACTTATCCTTTCACCCTTCTGATCTTCACTCGGCCATTCTCAAGATCCAAAAAGATCTAAACTCCATCAATGAATGGGCCCATAAAAATTCCTTAGTCCTCAACCCGTCCAAATCCACCGCCATAATTATCGGGTCCAAGCAACTCCTCAATTCCCTCCCCAGCATCCCACCTCTCATGCTAAATAACCACCCCATCCCCTTCTGCTCCTCGGTTAAAAACCTAGGAGTAGTCTTTGATCAAAACCTTTCCTGGCATTCTCACATTTCCCAAATTTCTCGCCATTCCATCGCCTCCCTCTGCCTGTTCCGTCGGTCCTGGCTTCTCTTACCTTTCTCCACCCGCAAACTCCTTGTATCTTCCCTTAGACTTCCCTTCTTCGATTACAGCTGTGTGGCATACGGTGGTCTCTCGGAGAGGGAGAACGCGCGATTGAAGCGTATTTTCAATTGTTGCGTAAGATTTGTGTACGGCACCCCTCGGGGATCCCGGGTGTCGGGGTTGTATTTCCAACTTTCCTGGCTATTCCCCTCCTTCCGTGCCCAGTATTTCCTAGGTTGCTTTCTTTTCCAGTCCATCCACACTCGTCGTCCTCCTTATATCATCCAATCCCTCCAATTCAACTCCTCACATCACACCCGTAAAACCCGCTCATCCCCAATCGACCTTATCCTTCCGCAACATACAACCCATACCTTCGAAAGATCCTTTCTGATCCGAGCCCCTAAACTCTGGAACTCCCTTCCCCTATCTATTCGTCACGCTGCCTCCTTCTCCTCATTTAAATCCCATCTTTATAATCACCTCCTCTCCCTCCAAGCAGAGACCTCACGATAACATTTATTATTTTTGTCTTTGTTTAATATACCTCGTAATTTTCTCTTTTGGCCCGCCTTACTGGCATACATTGTGCCACGATTTCTATCTATCTTTTTTTTCCTTTTTTTTAAATTATGTGACTTCATAGAAGGTTATTATATTTTGTCTCATGTAAATTATTCTAAGGGGACACCAGTCCCAGAATAAAGTTATTTTTCTTCTTCTTCTTCTTCTTCTTCTTCTATTTACTTTGGTTTAAATAAAATATAAAAGGTGCCTGATCGATAAAAGAATTAATCGTAGTCAGGTCCGATCGTAAAAAACCTCTGGGACCTTGATTTCGGTTTTCCGAAATCAGGGTTGGGCCCAACAAAAAAAGAAGAAGAGACACGCTATATCACATATGTACAATGAGTAGCATTTGTCTCCATGGCCCTGGCCGTCAGGAGAATCAACGATTATTTTCCGTATTTATTTTATTTAATTATTTTTTTACATGTTTATTTATCTAGTCATTTATTTACTTATCTAGTACTTTATCTAGTAGCAAGCAACTATTTTTTGTTGCAGGTTTGATCTAGATAATGTATTCACACGTTTACTGGGAGAACGTCCAACCCTAGCCATTTTTTCATCAAAACAAAAAATCTTGGACAGGTCGCAATAAAATGTTACAGATTTTCCTCTTCATTTAAGTGTCAAATGTTTCATTCAGTTTCAGAAGTTATAAAAGGAGTTTCATTAAGTTTTAGAACGCAACCTTTAATTTTTATAATTAGTCTTAAGTTACCCAATCCCAAATCACGCCAAATATAGTCATTGCGTGCACAATCAAACCTTAACGCCTGTAAACCTGATCATCTTCATTTTCTAAAAGGCATTGAATAAGTTCATTGCTGCAATACGGTCTTAGCGCTATTCTAATTTCCCTAAATAACTTTATAAGATTTTCTACGCCCTTGAACTTGCCATTATTTAAATAGGTCTCATCACTAGAGGCCGTGCACTTAATTCTTTATACCCACACCTATTTCATGGCTTCCAGCCCAACTATTTTGGAAAATCTAGTCCTCCATTTTTGAAATTTTTAGAACAGTTGTGTAGTTCAGTTGTATAATAATCAGTAAATTTCAGTGTACAAGAAAGCAGGCGAACCAGACTGGGAGTCTGAATATTTTTTAATAAAAACTCTACCTTACCATGTCTCTCCAGAGGCTTGAGGCCCATAGCAAATTACGCCTTTTGTAACAGGTTCAAATAGTTTGGATTTCGATTCTAAAGAAATATTTTCATTTTCAGAGATGGACCATAACATATTCATTCGTAGCTTTAACCTTAGCTGTTACATCTTTGAAGTGTTTCTCTATGGAAAGACAAGCAATATTTTATTATTATTCTTCCTTCAAACAAATGTGTCCCCATTTGCTCCTGTTACTGGTATCCGCGACCTTCAATCGCATCATCATATGCTTGAACCATGAACCATGAACCTGGCTTCTACAGTGAAGATCCAAGGTGAATAATCCAAAATCGAAATACATAGTCTACACTCCTTTTTAAAAAGATAGTTCCTACTTACAATAAGTTGTTTTGCAACGATCCGGATTTCGAGCCTTTTAGCTCATCATCAGGTTGAAGGACTTCTACAACCACGTCTCTCGACATGAATTGCCAAAGTGAACCCGCTGATACCTCCGCCAACGCGACGTTCCAATTATCAGCTGATTTTTTTAATGGAGCTCAATTTGAACGTGCGAAACGCGGAAATTATAACACAAATAAATATTATACTAGTAAATACTTAATATTATTAAATTACTATAAAAATAATAACAATTAAAATAATTAGTTTAATTATTTGGATGTTTGATATTATTTATGTACATATTTAAAATGGGAGGTAGATCAAAATCTGTTATATTATTAATGCATTTATCACCATGGTCAATTTTTCATTTTTTAATTTCAAATTTCTCAAACCAATCTAGTTCTTTCCCTTTATTGAAACTATGTAACACTCTTGTATTTAGATTTGAATTCAAATTATGTTTTGTTTCTTTTAGATGGCCCTTAAATTCCGAAAATTTGCTCGATTTAGGCAAGTGTTCTTTTACTCTTGTTTTTATTTCTCTACCGCTTTGTCCTATATATGTAATATCGTAATCATTACAATTAAGTTGGTAAACCCCGCTTTTTGCCAAGTAGTCTACTTTGCTTTTGGTTTTGAGAGGATGTTTTTAAGTGAGCCCGTACTTCTAAAAGCTATTCTAAAACCTTCTTGATTAAAAATTTTACTAACTTTTTCCGATAATTCACCAATGTATGGCAAACAACGGAAACCTAATGATTCATTTGTGGTGGGGTGGCTAAGTCCTATTGTTGATTCGTTTAAAGTTAATTTTTTTTTCTTTTAACTAGCAACCTATCAATAAATATTTCTTGATACCCGTTATTTTTTGCTAAAGTTTTAATAGTTTGTAATTATTTTTTATAGTTATCAGGTGTAAGCGGAAGTTTTAACATCCGGTCTATGAGCTAAATGAAACCAGCAGCCTTTTGGGACCATGGGTGGGAAGAATCCACTGGTATCATAGTGTCTGTAGTTGTGGGTTTTCTATATACGTCTATTTCTATTAGGTTGTTTATTATGGACAGTTTTAGGTCTAAACTATCTTTTTGAAAAGGATTGAACACCACACTCACTCCATCATTTATCATTTCTAGTCTACACTCTATCACGGTGAAATTTATAAGGGCCACCCAAAGCCTCACTAATGGGAAGGTGGAAACCACTGGAAGAGGCCTGTTGGTTTAGAATGAGATGGAAGCTAGACTTTTTTTGGTGGACTGTCACATTTTCCTTCGCAAGAAGAAAAGGTGTTCATCTGCAAAGACATTCAGCCCACATTCATCAAGCGGTGATCATCGCATAAGAAAAAAAGGTGTTGATATCCCACCTGTCTATTTATACGGCGAATGGTATACGTGGAACTTTATTTAGTTGAACAAAATACACGAGGAATCCACATACACACGACTAAAAAGAATTGGCTGTAACCTTATAAAATAATGAAGAGACTACTGGACAAAAATACCTTACTTAACAAAACAATATCATGCAGGATCTAGCACTATCACCACAATTTGGACCTACGGACTTGAACTGTAGGTCAAGCGTTCCAATCTTCAAAAAATCCAATCCCTACTATCCAAATATAGTTGGTGCATTATAGTACCAATCATACTATTCAATCCTGTATCATCATGCCCTACGGGTCAAACCTAGACCCACTCTCACTACAATATATTTCACTCTAAATTCTCTCATAGGAACTCATTAATTCGAAGCCTGGTTAGCTCAAACCTTCCTTCCGACCAAATGGCCTCGTGACCATCTGATTTTGTAACGTTGGCAACTCCTGAGTATGATGTTGACTTCACGCCTTAATAGCCAATTACGGCCACTTTTACTGGAAAATGTGCATACAATATTGTGTAAATATTTGTAAAGAAAAGCCAAAACTCGTGGGTTCGAGTCCCGTTCGGGAGACTAATTTTTCACCTTAACCACACTTTACATAACAATCGTAACTCATTACTTTAGTTAAATAGAACCAACTAAAAACATATGGCTTGTAAATAACATAATTTTTTTTATAACGAGGGTTCGCAACAGCAGAGGTTATATCAACCCTCGGGGTGCCGGTGTTTTTAAAAAAAAAAGCCCATTTGGAAGTATGTCGGGTTCGAATGCAGGGCCGCTGGATACCTGCATTACCTTACAGTGATGAGCGTCGTGTCAACGCCTAAACTGTTGCGGCCACCGACGCCCCCCTTGTATGCAGTTGTAAAATAAGTAAAGAAAAAATCTAGTGTTGTTCATAATGAAATTAACATTTAGTGTACAAAACATGCGTTATAATTACAAGAAATATACAAGAGTTAACTCAACATCAAGTGTGCTAATTGAAAAACTTCTTTGAACAAATTAAATTATTATATTTGTTAGTGAGGACCACAGTGGCTAAGCGGTTAAAACGTCCGACTCGTATTTGCCATGCTGAGGCAACTATTTTTGAACGATTGGTCTCGGTAGTTTTCTAAATAAACAGACAGAAAAAATATATAAATAAAGTCTTATGTAAAACAGACACAAAAAATATAAATTAAGACTTATTTAAAGCCTAAATAAATAACTAATTCTTTTTTACAGATTAAAATATTTCCATTAAGAATTTAGACATTTTAAAAGTTTTTTTTTTATATTTAAAAGCGTCTACTATTTTAAGAATTATTTGTATTAACCACTTCTGGGGCCAAATGAAAAATGTCCTTAGAACGTCGATAAAGAAAGGTCATTTCGTCCCAATTGGCCCTGTTCCCAGAGACCGTCTGGCTTCTTATGCCATATGGTTCTTACAGCCTGAAAAAACTACCACCATTGATCTTGGAACTGTAAGATGACAAAAGCAAAACATTAAAGCTCCAGCAAATACGACGCTTATAGACAAACAAACGGTGTTTTAAATATGTCAGTAAGCATCTAAGGAAAAATAACGATGAAAAACTTAAAGAGCATAAAGAATAGTAATATGTTATTGCATTAAACGCAATAAAAAGTACACTGATGGGCGATTTCTCATCTCTCATTTTCCGTAATGCTCCGATTTCATAGAGCTATCGTCTCTCTCGTTTGTAGATCTAGGTCGACCCTGTCCTGGCCTCCTAGTGTGAAGCCCTGTAACTCTGAAGCCCCGAAGAACTCTTCCTATTTACAATTAGTCTCCTGGGACTTTGCGCTATTCTTCCTGTAATAATGTTATGACCCTGACTGTATCAAACAGATTAAAATGCCTGGCTTGAGCCATGAAAATAGGTTGAAGAACAAGACTAATATAAAATGAAATCAACGAAGGAAAAATTGACCATTAGGAGGCGTAGCAGAATGGAAGGGCATAATGCTCCTTTCTGTGAAAATGGGATTAATCAATAGAAAAGTAAACAAAAGAAGTAAAAAACCATTATTTACTATTTATTTTGACTATGGTAGCCCGTAATTACCTGTAACTACAAAGATAATGGATTTAATTTTAAACTAAATAAATTGAGTTAAATTTGTCTTAAATTTGTCTAAACAAATTGTGTTGTTCCTTTTTTTTCACCATGACTTGTTAACGAATTGAAAGTAGTAGTAACATGCTGTAAACCCAATTCAACGACATCATTAATCTACAGAAAATTTCTAATTTGCAGGATTTTCGAACCTTATAGTCTGCACGAAATCGCATAAATTTGACCTCCGCAAAATATAAAACGTTTCTTGTTGTTCATTTCATCCTTCATTATTCTTCGTAACTATTCGGAGATCGTGAGAAGCGGTCTGGTGTGACGTAGGTTTTAGAAAAATATTTTCATTATCGTGCCATCGTTTCGATCTTTATTGAGATCATCTTCAGGGCTCAAAGTGTTTGTTATCTGCGTAATTATGTCATTCTTGTGTGTCGTGTTGAGAGTGCCCTCTCTGAGTGACACACTTTGAGCCCTGAAGATGATCTCAATAAAATCGAAACGTTGACACGATAAAGAAAATGTTTTTCTAAAACCTATGTCACACCAGACCGCATCTCATTATCTTCGAATAATCATTGACTAACGGTCATGAAACACCACAGATTCTTCATAATGATTATGTAAAATCAATAGGGTATTGGGTTAAACAGGAAATATGAAAATTAAGCTCTCTAACGATTGTAATAATGTTTAATTTGAACAAAATCCAGAGGTTAGAGAAGTTATGGATTTTTAAATTGAAACCTGCCATCAATGTCAAACAAAACCTTCTATGATCCTGTCGAAAAATGTGTTTTTACTTAGCGTAAGATTTTGTATTTAAGAGCTTTAAAAGGGTTCTTAAAATGGATTCAAATTGGTTTGATTTAAAAAAAAAAAAAAACAGTTTTTGTCTTACTTTACAGGAAGCTTCTGTTGGTTATTCTTGCGTATTATTTTCTTATCATGCTTAGAAGAACAGATCGCTGATGTATAATAACCGTGAAGTACATGCACGTCAAAGACAGAACCCATATTAAACATAAATTATTTAAATTTTTCTCGCTTACTAGGGCTCATCGATAAATAGGCTAGACCCTATGCTTAATATCACCAAGGATAATCCCACGTCCACCGATTAATTGCTCGTCAATTAATTGGTTTTATTTTAACCGGTCGTTTCGTAAAATGAACTATGCATATGAAAATTTTAGTTTTATTGATAGGGCAAAAATAAACGACGAGGACAGAAAAAATCGCTAGTCAAGTTGAACATTTGTTGCTTTGTTTTTCGTTTGTTTTTATTGACTGGTATGATAGAACGCTTCGGACCTCTCCAAACCTATTTCAGAAAATACAAACATTAATTTTAAAATCGACGTTGGGACCGCGGTAGCCGAGTGGTTAGCATGAGAGACTCTCACGCCGCGGTCGTGGGTTCGATTCCCACCGTTGCCCCTGGCCCTTTTTTCCCAATAACCNACATTTAACGGATGGCTTTAAACTCCGTAACAGCTTTCCTAGTTTTGGCCGATTGAGTTTAGATTTTTTTTTTGGGGGGGGGGCTCGACGGACCAAATCGATTAAAAGAAACCATGGAGTCGATGCGCTGTGGAAATTCCGGTGATATCAAAATTGTCAAATCCCCAATTAATCCGAATTCATTCAAAAGTTGTTATTAGGCCGGCTTCGGCCAATTAGCGCTAATTAATTATCAACTTCCTCGGAATAACTGCATGAAGTCCTGTATCTCTGAAGTCCCGAAGAACTCTTCCTATTAGCAATAACTCTCCTGGGGACTTCGTCCTAATTCTTCCTCTAATAATGTTATGACCTTGACTGTATCAAACACGCTAAAATGCCTGACTGGAGCTATTGAAAAAGTTAAATTCACTAATTTCGTGGTCCGCTTGACCTACTAATATATTATAATTAATTAAGGGTTTTAGTTAAGATTTTAAAAAACTAAAGCTCTCCGTGGCCGTTTCATTTGTCGTCGAGAATCCAATCCGATTACACGACATTTGAAAAATGGCAAAAAGGAGGGAAAATTCAAAAGGTGGGGTTGAGGTGGGAATTAGTGTCCGAGTGGATCGAGGTCACGATAGCTGAAGTGGTAGAGCAGTGGCGTATCTAGCCGAAGATCGTGGGTTCGAATCCCGCTCGTGCCATTGACTTTTTTTATCTCAACTAAAAACCTTAATCTATTGAAAAAGGTTTAAGAATAAGCAAAGTATAAAATGAAATCAACCAAGGAAAATTACTGACAGAGATCATAATCATCATCAATCAATGCTCCTTTTTGTTAAAATGGGATTAATCAATACAAAAGTAAACAAAGGAAGTAAAAAAAAAAAAAACATTATTTATTGTTTATTTTGACTACGGTATAGATGTTGAAGATTTGTCCCCATAGATATCGATTGTTTTATTATTCATCCCCAAAAAATCATTTCACCTTATTTAGCCTCTAATTATTTATTGACGTCATTTGTCAATTATCAAAACTGATCAAGTGGCATATTTAGCCGATGGTCGTGGGTTCGAATCCCGTTCGTGACACTGACTTTTTATCTCAACCAATTCCTTACATAAAGATTAATTTAATTGATAAAAAGGTTATTCGGTCAATCGGCCCACGAACTCTAACGGATTGTATTTTTTCTTTACTCAGTTGATTATTTTGTAAAACTATAAAAAGAGGTGTCTTAAATGGAACACCCAGTCAATACATACATTCATTTATATGTTGATATTTATATTGCTTCGTGAAAAAGTAATGAATAATTAAATTTACTGCAGTCTCATAATTCTTTCATAAATTCTTCCCTAAACCCGGCCAGCCTTGACCTCTGTTATTTACGGATAAACCGCACGGTTATTTTTTATTTTTATTTCTTTTCCTGGTAATATTTCCCCTTTACTAAATACGAGCTAAATGAAAACATTAATTAAAAAGAGGAAGTTTTTAAGAATAAGTAAAGGTAAAATGATCAAAATAAATATAAAACCTCGTAAATCTTACTTTCTGCTAACGTTAGTTAAGTCTGATGGAGGTACGTGATTACTTCAGGATCGCCCTTAAATAAATAAGTCAGTCTGTGGAAAGTACACATACGTTTACTTATCTGTTCTTCACCTTGAACGTCCCTTTAAAAGAAATTTTCTTCGAGTAACTTTCCCCTAATCGCAAGGACTTAATTGAAACCTGCAGGCTCGACAATATCGTTCGAATGGCTGGATTTCATTTATAGATGCAATCTGGAAACAGGGCGCCCTTTCTGTTTCCCCTTTAATAGAATATTTGCATACGAAGCAAACCGGAGGCTCCTGCTAAATAAATTTATTCCTGATAGTTACATAAATATGTTGTTTTTTTATGAAAGGGATTCGATGAAATCGTATTAAACTGAAGATAGCGACTGCGGTTGCCAAGTGGTTGGGGTCACTCTTAGCTCTGAACGGTCGTGTGTTCGAACCCCACCGTCTGCCCTGGAATTTTCTAACTACCCCTTTTCACCAAATATATTCTGGTCATTGTCATTTAGAGATCGCGAGATGCGATCTGATGTGATGTGGGTTTGGAAAAACATTTTCTTTAACGTGCCAACGTTTCGATCTTTATTGAGATCATCTTCAGTGCCTGGGATTTATAAACATTGTTTAAATTATAAAAATACATGCTAGATGTGAAAAATGAATTTATACAATGATAGAAATTTTAGATACAATCAAAGTAGTTGTATTCACTCAGTGTTTGTTTTTTGTGTACATGTGTCATTGCTGAGTGTCGTGTTGAGAGTGCCAGTGAGATATTGATGTTTTATGTTTATATACGTTGGATTTTGAAGGGGTGGGGAAGAAAGTAGAGATAGAAATCCATTTTTCCACGAGGAGTCGGCTTCTTTGAGGTGAAAGGGGCCGACAATGGAAAAAATGGGTAATGGTTTGCAATTCGGGCTTGGTTAACCTTTCAGAATTATTATAGACGGGGATAATTAGAGAAAGGAGAGAACAATTGTTGAAGAATTAGATGTAGGATTGTTTCATGTGTGGAGTGTAATGATCGTTTTATATTTTGTATTATATTTTTTGTGTTATATGCAGAAAGCCGATTTTTGTGCAGTAAAAATTGCCAAAATATGCCATAAAATATGCAGTTGAAAACCCTAAAATATGCAATAACATGCAGTAAACTGTTTGTTTTCTTATTTTTAAACGGGGGTATTTCAACTTCGAGGTTATTTGAATCCTCGGAGTGCCGGTCAAGATACAAAAAAAGCCCATTTGTCGGGTTCGATTGCAGGGCCGCTGGATTCGAACCCAGGACCTTTAAGCCGGGAACACACCCGATGCTACGCCATGCGACGCTACCCGATGCTACCCGACGCCTTGCCACGTTTTGGTGGGGTGTGCACATCTATCCGACGCAAGCACACGTCGCGTACAGTCCACAGCGTTTATCACAATAATCACTATCACAATCGCAACGCGTCTTTTGTTCTTAATTCACTATTTTGAGCAAAACCTTGTAATAAATTGTTAGTTAAATTGTATTAACAAAACGATCTAATAAATTGTTTGTTAAACTTAATTGTTTTAAATAAAGTTACTCCTAACCATCATAATTAAACAATGTTTATAAAAACTTATGAATTTTTGATCTCGTTTAATTGGTAATAACATGTTGTAATTAATATAACGACAAAATTACATGTACTTAGTTTGAAATAAGCTACAAAAAATAGAAGTGTCTGTTCTGATTCTACCCGACGAAAATGGTGTAATTTTACGTGCAAAACTATGAAATAAATTGTTAATTAAATTTTATGAGCAAACCCGTGTAATAAATTGTTCCAATTTCAGTATATGTACCGCCGAAGCGAGTACAATAAATTGTTAGTTAAATTCATTATATCAAAAAATCGTATTCCGGTGTTTTGATTAATTTTCTCCTAAAGCATTAAAATTAATTTTTTAAATAAAACTAATTAATTTTTAATCACAGTTAATTTGGTTTATATTAAAATAAGTATGTTGTAATTAATATAACGATAATAATAAAAAGTTTGAATAAAAATATGAGTGTTCGGTTCTTTTGTCTTCGATTGTACTCGAGGCGACCCGACGGAAATCTGGACAGCGGGGATCGAGAGCGTCGGGTAGGTTAGCGTGGCATAGCATCAGATAGATGTGCACGAGGGTAATGCAACCTTAGGTGGCCATTCACGATCACTCCAAATGGAACCGCGCCAAGCCGTACAGCTCCATTTGGAGTGCCTGAAATTTGAGGGGGCATTCACGAGCGTTCCACAGCCAGTCGCCCCGAATCTAGTGAATTACCTTCTCAAAATGGATGACGATCTCTTGTGCTACTCTTCCGTTTATTTATATATTAAAAGCAAAAAAATCGAAGAGGAAACGATGTAAGAAATGGCTCCTGAACAGAAGCCGTAATACCCACATCAATTTGATGAAAGATCTTTCCCTTGAACCAGCTGATTGGAGGAACTATTTAAGGATGGATGAAACGTCTCACTTATTCATTATATTTAATGTTCTATTGACCAAATTACTTCTTTCAATTATTTAATCTTTTTTGTAAGGTTTTGGTTGAAATGAAAAAAGCTAGTGCCACGAGCCGGATCTGAATCCACGATATTTGGCTAAATACGCCGCTGCCCTACCACTTGAGCTATCGTGACTTCGATCCTCTCCGACACAAAAAATGGCAAAAAGAGAGAAAATTCGAAAGGTTTTAGGTTGAGATGGGGAGTTGGTGGATCGAACTATCGAAGTCACGATAGCTCAAGTGGTTAGAGCAGCGGCGTATTTAGCTGAATATCGTGGATTCGTGACACTATTTTTTCATTTCAACCAAAACCTTACAAAAAAAAGATTAACGTCTTATTTATATTTACTTCAGCTTGTTACCCCCTTGATTAGAAAACAAAAGACAGTCTTGAGAGAAATCATCACTCTACATGAAAGTTTGGCAGCCACATTACGACTTCTCGCTACAGGGATGATCTATGAAGAACTTATGTTCTCGACTACGATTTCTGCTCAGCGCTTAGGGGTTATCAATACCGCATCTCTCGTTGCATTTGTATCCTTTTTTTTGGAAAGGTCGATCGACTGGTTGAGAACAGAATTTCTTTGATTTCTATCGTGGTAATATAATCATTGTCCACAATTTTCCGTAAACATAGTAAACTTTCATACAATTCAATCACCTCAACAATAAAATCTCGATTGGATGTCATTACCAATAAAGAATAAAAGTTTTTGACTTTTTGAGAATGTACGACGGAGATGTTTGCTCAGTGACAGAAAGACGGAGACTGCGCCAAAAAAACGAGGGTTTTCCCAATCACGAACGCGCCATGCCGTCATCGCGCCGTAGATATTTGGAGTGGCGCGATGGAGTTTCGACCGGTCGAATATTCGGCACAGCCGGGCACGCCAGTTCAGTTTTGCCATTGACGTGGTTTTTGGAACGGCGTCGCTCCGTTTGGACTGCTCGGAGCGATCGTGAATGGCCACCTTAAAGGTATGGAAAATGGAAAACCTTATGGAAAATCGGAGTTTGAATTTGCGTCGGGTAGCGTCGCATGGAGTAGCATCGGGTGTGTTCCCAGCTTTAGAGTGATGAGCGCCGTGTCAACGCCTAAACCGTTAAGGCCACTGACGCCCCCTAGAGTTTATTTGCATTTAACAAAAATATTTTCTCACTTACATAATTAAATTATATATTTTATACTAATTGAGTATAATTAATGTTTATAAACAAGTACTTCTCTAAATTGCCTTCCATGAAAACGGTCACTAAAAATATGCGGGAATTTTGAATATTAAAATAAGACCTAAGAAGAAGTTTTATATTATTTTGTCGGTATTTCTAGAATTTTCTCTCCCGTCGTTCCTGCCTGTTTCAGTTTTCTTCTAATTAATTTCGTCAAATTGTTATTTTTTTACAGATTTACAGATGCTTCCCTCGAAAACCAATATAATATTTCAAATATTTTGCGCGATAAATGTGATTTTACGTAAAAATCCTACAAA
This sequence comes from Cimex lectularius, assembly GCF_000648675.2. Lineage (NCBI taxonomy): Eukaryota > Metazoa > Arthropoda > Insecta > Hemiptera > Cimicidae > Cimex > Cimex lectularius. The sequence goes on from NW_019392798.1 coordinate 502,244, forward strand.
TATGCGATATTGTTCAAATATGCATGATTCGGACAGATAATCGATTTCCTCGGTCGGGTAGTACGTGGTGGCAAACAAAATATGCAACTGCATAAAAATCCGGTCTCTAGTTATATGTACGTTATTGATATTGTATTTGATTAATGACATTAGCGTAGCTGCGACTGAGTTTACATGTGTCCGTTCTGTAATTGATGCTGTGTTTTTCTCTGTTGACGTCAACCACTTCTAAAAAGTTACGTTTTTCTAAAACCTACGTCGCACCAGACCGCATCTAACGATCTCTAAGTAATCATTAACTAACGGTCACTAAACACCACACGTTCAGTTCATTGTACATTCGTCGACGAATTCTAGCTAATATACAAAAACAGAACGATAATAAAATTATAGTAGATATGTAAAGGGAATAGATTTTTTGTCAATAAATAAAAAATTTATTTATTAAGGAGCACAAAAGATCCAATTCAGGTCATCAAACAAAGCCTTTTTTATCCTTGTTAAGGTTTTGGAATTATTCCATCATCAGGGCCTGCATTAAAATCTAAATCTGATTTTAAAAAATTGCTTTAACAATTAACAATTATATCATAAATTTTTAAACATAAATAATAGAAATTAATTTGTAATCGTTCGTTCACGAAACGGTTATTGAACCAATCATTTATTTTTTAAATTTTGATTCAAAATCTCACCACTTAACAAAAACTTTTAATTCTTTTTTTAACACGGTCGAAACATGTACTAATAATCATTTGACTCCGGTCTGAACTTGTACATTAAATATTAAACTTCAATTGCCGGTAGGTGGAATCCAAATGTAAAAATATTCCCCTCGGTTATATTACTACCGTATTTTTGCAAATAACCCCATTCAAAAAGGGGGTTGAGTTGAGATTCCTAAATCCAAGCCTCAGTGAGTAAGAAATGAAGTAAAATCGTAATTTTAATTTCTCTTCAATTCTGGAGAAAATGTAATATGAGAGTCTCTTAAGTTAAATCATCTTCACGTGGGTCCTCATCAGACAAACAAATGTAAAAAAATAACCTTGTATTATTTGTAACTAAAGCTAGTCAATCATAGAAAAATATCTGAACTACAGTTAAAATTTAAGCAAGCGTGATAGATATGACATTTTTGACACGAATATTCTCCGGATGACACGGAACACTCAAACGACGACAGATTTAATCTAAATCCTCGGTATTCCACTCCGGAGATGGGTGTGCAAAGTAGTTTGCGCTACGCATTTGTGGAAATTTGACGTGAATCATTTACAGCATTCTCAGGTGGGCTCCTTCAAGAGATAGCTACTAGCGTTGAGAAGATTTAAAATAATTATTGTCACGTAAAATGCAGTAAATGGTGTGTAAGCTGAGGGGTAATTTTGATCTTAATATGGGAAATAAGGTCATTTTAGTCTACTCTTAATGAAAAATTGAAGATAATAAATTTTCGGAATACAACACCACGGCTCAAACCATACCTTCTTTTAACTATTAGAGATTGTGAAATGCTGTCTGGTGTGACGTAGGTTTTAGAAAAACAGTTTCTTTATCGTGCCAACGTTTCGATCTTTATTGAGATCATCTTCAGGGCTTATTTTAATGTAAGCTAACGGCAATGGAGTCATATCAGCTCCCAATATACTGCCATCCTTCCTCCTTCACACAGACATCCATACAAACTACAACCGGACATTAATACATTTTACATTGTGATGATCGTTCTGAAGAAAAAAATCTGCACTGTGGAAGAGAGGGGACGGTCATCGCAAACACATTGCAAGAGGAGATAAGCCCCAATCCGGAAAGGAGTGCACTGACACAAAGACGTATTAAATTTTACTATTTCGTGCCAAAATAAAAGATTTAAGTGTAGGGCCTTTTCAGGATTGGATTGGATAAAAAAACCGTAGACTTTTTCGTTTTTAAACACACGCTTTATTCTTCATACATAAGCACTTATATATTATAACCTCCCTAGAAGTGACCAATGGATTTAAGAACGCCACAGTCTGACGTCACCTTAGCGCAACATTCAAATGTATTCTCCTACAATTCGGCCAATTCTGACCCTCGAGGTCGCCCTCGACCTCACCTTAGTAAAACTAGTCATAAGGAGCTCAAGGTGTTAGTACATCATAAAATGCACAGCAGTTATAAGTACATAACATAAATATATAACAAGCAGCATAATAAGTAAATCATAAATCACCTTTTAGCTTTCTTTTTGACATAAATTCACATAATCGTTTCCAAGTGGAATCACATAAGGTTATAAAATTCTCAATAATTTGCGCAAGGAGCGTCATTACAATATCATCCCAAATTTTGCCTATAGTCACTTCTTAAGTCACAATCAGATAGAATTACATCTATAGAATTACTTACATACATTGAAACAAAATAAGTAGAGCATAGCATGATTAATCAGTAATGACAAAAGAACAATATAACATCAGTAAGTTACGTTTAAATACATCTAAAAAGTAGTTGTTTTTTAATACAAATAGAATAGTTTGAAAATAATTAAACTAAATGAAAACATTATACAATTATATAAACAAGAATAAATCGTTGTTGTATTTAATTATCCTGATTCTTTCTCATCTCTGAACGTGAGTGTGAACTTAGGACGATATTCTGACGAAAGCTTGACTCGTTCCTCAGTTTCGTGTTGGACCACTTCATCCAGGTCGGACGCAGTACATAAATCGTCTTCGAGAGCTTATCCAAGTACATAAGATCACCTTTCTCACTTCGTCTGTTCAGGCCTCTTTTCTTCAACTCGGCCACAAGTTGTTTCTTGCTTAACCTCATCCACCACGTGGTCTCATCATTCCGATCCATTTGCTCAAATTACTTTAAACAAGTTAAAATTATGGAAGTTATGTCCACTCTCTTCGTTACCACGCCGGTTGAATTGAATCGAATCCCACTTCTGAAAATCTCTAGGGCCTTTTCAGGATTGGATCGGATAAAAAAACCGTAGACTTTTTCGTTTTTAAACACACGCTTTATTCTTCATACATAAGCACTTATATATTATAACCTCCCTAGAAGTGACCAATGGATTTAAAAACGCCACAGTCTGACGTCACCTTAGCGCAACTTTCAAATTTATTCTCCTACTTAAGGTACGTTTTCGATTCATTTTGGTTAATTTTGATTTTTGTTTAAATTTAAACTCTGAATATTGCCTGGTTAAACGATTACTGCTGTGCAAGAAAAAGAAGCTTCTCGTACATTGTAAATGTTCAGTTTGTTCCATGTCAAGAAGAACCTTACTTTAAATGTATTATTTTGCTTATGCTGTATTTAGTCTTTTTATTGTACAAGATTCTGCATCATAACATATACAGACAAACTTACCGTTTCCCTTAAAAATCGAAACAGGTGACTCCTACTCCCAAGAATTGTCTTTGTATCTGGCGCTTGCCTACACGCTCCCTATAAGAAGTCTAGTTCTGTGTATATTTAGTTATTTATAATATAAACTCTACAGATAAGGCTCAAAAAGAGCAGTAAGTAACGTAACATAATCAAAGAATAATCTAAAATAAACAGCAAGATATATAATAAAATGATGTGATAAAAACAAGACTAGAACGTAGAAGAACAAGAGCCGTCTATAGAAACGACGAATCGGAATATTAAGCGAGAGATTTTCGAGAGATTAGAGATACTCTTTTTAAAAGATATAAAGAGTACGAGGAAAAACACAATTGAGTTTCTCAGGGAGGCGAGACGGCTAAGATGTAATGCCTCGCTTAACCGGTACCACGAAAAATAATCCTCTATCAACATAGAGAAGGTAATTAAATGCGCCAAATTTAAAAGGCAAATATCTAGTTAGCCTTTCGCTGGACAGATTCAGCCAGGTTAATCTCAGTTTACGAAATCGACCCCATACAATACTCAAGATATTGGTCAACAGGTAGTTTATCGACTTTTGATATTAATTGTATACAACAGTATAGTATATTTCCTTTCTCAGTGTTAGTTGTTAGCGTATTTAATGTGGTTGTAATGTACTGCAAATTAAAAAATAATAATTTATTAAAAAAGTGTAATAAGGTGGTAAAAACTTCAAAGTAAATAAATTACCAATGCGTTAATATTGCCTTAATATGGATAATTAATGCAGTGATTAAAATGAAGTTTTAAAAACGCTGATTATTTTAATACTTGTTTTTTTTATTAAAGTACATTTTGAGGATGGAAAAAAAGGTAAAAAGCCAACAGGGGCAAAGTTCCGCTAAACCCGCCAAACCTGACTGTCAGGCGGAAAGGTTTCACATGGTGCCGTTAATTAAAAATGTTTTACGCTCGTACGCTTTCATTTTCAAAATTCATTATCAAGAATGATTGATAAGTGCGATATTAATTGTATTGATAGTAGAACAGAAATAATTTATTACGACTGAAACAAAATGTAAATATTAGCGGGTAAAATCGGGTAGTGAAAAAATAGTATTAAATTATTATTACCGTATTCGGAGTTATTATTACATTAAATTAGTGAGCTCCCACAAGCCTTAAAAACCTGGTGTACCTCCCATGTACCATTGGGTAACATAGGCCAACAGGATATTTCAGCCAATAACCGGAAAAAAACAAAAGAGAGTTTCATCTTTTATTATTTGTATTTAAATTTGAAAATAATTTGTTAGGTGATTTATTCTTGAAATCTAGCCTCCTCGTAGACAAATTAATTAAATATTATTAATACAACATTATTTGATGAATTCAGGGTTATCAGAGTTTTTCAATGTGGTGTTGTTTTGTGTTCTGTATTGGTATGAACGTAAATTGTTTGCGTGAATGGCAAGACTATCCGCCACCGCGAAAATTATCGAGCATTTGATGTGAGAGTGTCATATCTGGAAGGTAAAATTAGAAAGTTATTTATAAGCGAGAATGGGATTTTGGGGTGACTCTGAAACAACAGTGAGTTCAGCGGATGTGAAAAATTAAAATGTAATGCTGAAAAGTATGGCGAACTGGACCGCCATGACCGACAAACTACTTGAAATAAAACTGTTGGAGGAAATGAGAATTACATTAACGCACTTGCGGTAGGCCACACAAGGCCGACAATGGGCATCTCTTCGCCAAAGAAAGACCATGGAGGTGCCTTTTTACGAGGCATATAAGTATCTGTAAAGCACGTATTGACAATGTGAGAAGAATTAGCACCGCAGTTGTGGTCTGCATGCAGTTTTAAACACCTTTTAAGGCACAGCAATGATTATAATAAGTTGATTCGATACCTGAAGCAGATAAACTTATATGGTCGCGTATGGGAGCCCCTTCACGTCGATTGAAATAGTATTCTTAATTTGATCGATTTTATTTATTTGCATTAGTTATATTATGTTTGGGTGTGTTTGTGGTAGAATATCGCGGACAAATTAAGTTTAAAGTAGTCTAGGTTATTTAGTTTTATACTTCGACACAAGACTATTTTTTGTATAGCTTATTATTTGTATATCTAATTAATAAGAAATTATGTAAAGGTTATTGTGCTATGTGTATTAAACTATTAGAATGAGAATATGTAAAAGTCGAAGAAACACATTTCGTGTCTCCCTTGGACGCTCGAAAATTCCCTCCAAAGGAAAATTCAAAAAATGCAAAATGGTGAAGCCAGAGGGTAGGCCCACAAGGAAGAAAGCCCCACGTAGAGCTCTCTGAGGAAGTTTGCTATTAGAATAGTATTCACTGATCAATCAGATATTGTCACTAATACGGAGTAGTTAGTAGTTAAGTAGTACTGTTTAGTATAGAGTTAGTCAGGTCAGTACTCAATGATGAGTTAAAATTTTAATTTTGTAAGATTTGTATGGAATGAGCGAGCTATGGAGGGGATTATCTGGCTTTTGCATAAGGTACCTCCTATATGTACCTCCTGTATATATATATATATATATATATATACAGTGACTCACAGATTTGTTCACATCAGTAAACAATTTTCTATTATCTCTAGTTAGCAAATCCCGTATTTTTTAATCCAGACATCAGCAATAGGATTGAGTTCGTTGAACTGTTGGTAAACAAACATTCACCCTAATAATCATTATTTATGTTTATATCTTTGAATTGAGCCAGTTTACTACGTGTTTTGTGTCTCGGGTTACTTCATTGCAAATTGCGCAAAATCCATTCAATAATTCGTCTCAAATTTGTTATCAGGTATCATCAATTTAGTTATTTTTCTTACATATTGAAAATAGTTCCTATCCTTAATGGTTATGATCTATTCCGTTTAATTACAGTGTGAAGCCATTTTCAACATTTTTGAAAGATCAAATAATAAAATCTCTACAAGAAGGACTTCTCTATCGTGAAATTTCAAAAAAATATAAATTGTTATTATTGGGGTAATAACAAAACCTAAAAGATCTTCCGGAATTTACGATAGTTGTTTTAAAAAGAAGAGGAGTGGTCATAAAACAAAATTTTCCGAGGCCAAAAGGCGTTGTATCTACGCTACTTTCGATCAGGACAGATTGTCAATGCTGTCCAAATTCAGCATAGGCCGCGTGATAATGATAATATGGATGACAGTGCTGAAACAAACGGAGATGTTTACGGATTAAGAGCGACGGGAAAAGTGAAGAAACCATTCCTGACCAAACAGTGGCTTGCTGATCGTGGTTTTAATGTCATGGAATGGTCCCCACAGTCACCTAACCTTAATCCAACTGAGCACTTGTGGGGAAAAGTAAAAAGATCTTTAGCCGATACTGCAGGAGACGCGTCAAACTTCGATCGACTTTGGGAAAAAACACTGATCCAGAACAGTACAGAAATCTCGTGAGAAGTATGACCAGAAGGACTGATGCAGTTTTGAAAGCCAAAGGAGGACATACAAAGTATTAAAGGACTTTCTATGACACAATCATATTATCGTTCGCACACGGTAATTTCTTTTATATTATTTTAGTAATCATGATAAAGGAACAATTTAATTTTTTGGTTGTTTTTTGTGTTAAGATAAATAAAATTATGAAAAAACTACGTTTATTTGATGTCCTACAATTGTTTTGTAAAGTAAATAATGATATAACCAAATTTGCATACAGCTGTGAACGAATCTGTGAGTCACTGTATATATATATATATATATATATATATATATACGTATTTATTTGCGTGAGTGGTTGTGTGTATGGGCACGGTTTGTGTGGAACAACGAGTACCCCAGATCTGTCGAACCAATTACATAAACTTACGCCTTAGGATAGGGAATGATCGAATGCATAATTTTTACTATGTGTGAATGTATTTATTGGCATGAGTGAAGGGAGGGCGTCATGGTGATCATGCCTTGCCGGGCTATCTACCGTAGGTTTAGGCTATACATAATTTTGGTTTAATTATAGAGGAAGGTAACAACAATCAAGAACTGTTGAGACCTGTCAAACATAGGTTAGATATAAAATAGCGTGAATGTATATTTTAATTGATTTAGGACATTTTAATGATGTATGAAAAGGTTAAACATCAAAAATAGGGGTAATTTTAAAAATATGAGATAGACAAAACGTTAGGAGCCCTAGCAGCTAGCCGGCAGGAAAAAATATATTCACATATTGAGGAAGGTTTAAAAATCCAGGTGAACTCGTAACGAGATCCGAAAAGTTTTGATTTAAACGATTGAACCAATCGTCAGCGGGTTCATCGCTTTGATGCATGAATTTAAAAAAGTGGCCATTTCAAAATAAAAAATAAAAAGCTTAATACAATTTTTCCGGCCTTTTATAAACTTTACTCTTGCTCACATTTTTTTCTCTTAAGGTCGTATTCGGATAATAGTTCATACGTAAAAACACCAATGAATATAAAACAGGTCCGTTTGGTTAGAAATATGCGTGTGTAACATGGCCCTTTATGCGACCAGTAATCGATTTAAATCATTTATATTTTGTCCCAAAATTTCGACATTATTTAACTACTTTGTGTATTCCATATAAAAATGCATCTACATTTACCGGAAAAATAATTTTTAATATTGAAAACTGCTGAGAAATGGTCGATATGCATCGAATGCCAGACTCGATTAAATGACTTACCGACGACGTACGTCCTGCATTACAATAAGGTTTTGCGGCGAACTTGCCACATATTCGAATGGTATTTTGTCCTTAATATACCATCAGGTCGTTGGCAAGAGAGAGGGAGAGAGAGCGATTACAACCAACGTCTAATCAAATAACTTATTAAGAATAATTAGAAAGTTGATTTTGGGTGTTGGTCTGCGAGTCGGTGAACTCATGTTGAACCCACACTGGGTTATGTATTGGGTCCGTCTTTACTCGCGTGTTGAATTACTACGGCATTGCGCCATCTTCAGTAAAGAACTGATGGATTTTTTCCTTGCTACAGTAATAATGATTTTACCACTTTAATTACATTATTTACAATACTGATATACAGTAGAGTGGTTAGGCGTCAGACTCTCGGCTCGTACAGTCGTGAGTTCGATTCTGGAATTTGTGCCCCTTCCCGCTTAAAAAATTTCATTAATATATAAGCATTGAGGCTTGGCTAGTGTGATCGACGCGACGCTAAAAAATAAATTCATATGTAATTAAATTTATAATTGATATGTTATGAATTATATTAATTTACTTTTTACATAACAACAAAATTAATTTTGTTTTTGAATTCAAGAAATAAGCACAAATTTTTGTCATTTAGTGATCAAACTATTTAGAAATCGTGCGATGCGGTCTGGTGTGATGTAGGTGTTAGAAAAACATTTTCTTTATCGTGCCAACGTTTGGATCTTTATTGAGATCATCTTCAGGGCCTGGGATTTACAAACATTGTTTACATATAACAATTACATTTTGGATGTGGAAAACTGAATTTATACAATGCAACTTCCATGAAGATGATCTCAATAAAGATCGAAACGTTGGCACGATAAAGAAAATGTTTTTCTGAAACCTACATCATACCAGACCGCATCTCACGATTTCTGAATAATTATGGACTAACAGTCACTAATCACCACACATAGTGATCAAACATTAATTCATTTTGTCATTGTGACACTTTCTGGTGGTTGTACTGAAAAAGTATGATCTCTTTCTTCCGATTGTGATTGGCTATCTCTTGTTGAATCGTTCATGACGTTCAATCGGTATAGATTTCATTTTGCCTTTCCGTGCCCAATAAAAACTTGTGTGGTTTTGAATTAGTGTATGTAATCAGGTTTTAATTTGAAGTGCTACGAACTGACGGTAAACCTAGGTAAATATGCTTCTGTTTTCCAGTCTGAAATCATAGCGATTGAACACTGCGCCCGAGGTGGAATACATTCCCGGAAGATAGCCCTCTTCTCTGACAGTCAGGCGGTACTCTCATGCGAGGTGGAGGTAAAGACTGTTTGGCACTGCATAGAGGCTAAGACGGAAGTCAGTGATACCAGGCACTCGGGACGTAGAAGCAACGAAAAGGTTGACATATTGTCCAAAGAGGGGGCAACATGGACTCTCTCGGTCTTGAAATCTTCTGTGACTTAGGATCCTGCCACAAAAGAAGATGATCTTAAAATGGATCCCTAATAAGTCCAAAACTTGGTGGAACAATACCAGAGGTATAAGGCACGCGAAGAGATTCATAGAAGGACCATCAGCAAAACTTACAAAAGAATTACTGGAAGACAACCGCAACCGAACCAGGATTCTGATTTGACTCCTGACTGGATGCGTTCTCAAATATTCGGTCGGAACAATGAGATTGGTGTAGAGGCTGTCCAGCCCCGAGGAGCCAAGACGAACCTCACTCCCCGCTTGCCCAATCCGAGTGGTCGGGTCAGCATTGAGCATCAGACCGTATGCCGTGCGTAAAGGGCTACCCAAGATGGCTGAAATGCATCAGCATCAGCACTCCCTAGATCTCGATAGGCCGATAGGCTATCTCCCACAGTATTGAGTCTCCTCCAGCGTAAGAACTTCCTGTTTTGTGGAATTGCTAACCACCTCCTAGAGGAGGCTGCCTTCGGTAAAGGACGCCATTCATGTAAGCACCACCGACCATTATCCGTTCCCATCCGCCACTTCTCACGCATTCGAGGGACTCCGTCAGCGTAGTCTGAGCGTTCTCAACGCTATACGCTTCGATGGTCCGATCCTTCGTATCTCGTACGAACGTATAAGGAACGTCATACGCAAGTGCTTGGGCGGAGGTCAGAGATAGAAGAACACCTCTTCTCTAAGTTCCCGCTAGGAGCATCGCCACTAAGCCACTACGAGTCCGTTCCCATGTAGCAGGTGCTGGACTTTGGAACATTTCTGCTACTCCGTAGTACAGATGGTTATGCACTCTCCTCCGTCTATGCAACAGGATCTAGTACCCTAACCCTCATGTGCCTCTGATAAAGCAACCGCCGTACGCTGCTGACCCGGAGTTAGACACGAATTCAGCTTTAGAGAGATGTATGTATGTGGTAGGTTCATTAGGTGTATGTATGGTGCAGGTTCTTGCAACTAGGACAGGAAAATCCGCAAGCAAGATCCTGCGCTAAGAAGCCGCTGGCAAAATTATGGAGGCTGATTAATACCTGGAAGCTGGCCAGAGAGTTATAAATAACAGGGGAGCACGATAAATGTATTCAGGTCGAGGTTCAGAAGACCTTGTGGCCGCCTCTTTTATCCCTCTCCCTTGGAGTGCTACTATTATTTTCAATAGATTCATGCAGTATTCCAAGTCGTGTTACCGAAAAAATTCCAGGGCGATTTCTGTATCCATTGCTGTTTACTTCGTTAATAAGATTTTCTACAATGGAAGCAATAGTTTATCAAAACATTCTCAGGGAAATTTCTGTTTGCGTTCGTCTGATTTATCATTTTATCGACGTGTCGAATCGTACCAGTCCAAATATTTTTATAGTCAGTAGAGATAAAAGTGTGTTGAAACAAAAGATGCGCTCTTTTGTCCGGAAGGAAATCCTCCTCTCGGCTGTATTTCCCGTGATGCGGTAATCGTTGTACATCATTCACCCCTTCCGGCAAAATGAAAACTTTCCACTCGCCGTTAAAGGTAAAAGGCGCCCTACTGGCAAAACTCTTGCGCCTTTTATATATTAAAAAATCCGAGCAGGAGCAAAATGTTGGAACGGTTGGAAAAGACTGTACTGGAAGACGGCCGATCAGGTGATCCATGTCGATATTCGTTCTTGTGTAAGAAAAAAAGCCTTTACATTAAGTATGCTAAACATGATATTATTTAAGCAGTTTTATAAAATATAAATATATTCAAGTTATAAACGTTTTTTTATTCAGAAATCGGGAGATGCGGTCTGGTGTGATGTAGGTGAGAGGGGAACGTGCACTCTCAACACGACACGCAAGAATGGCACAATTACCCAGAAGACAAACATTTTGAGCCCTGAAGATGATCTCAATAAAGATCGAAACGTTGGCACGATAAAGAAAATGTTTTTCTGAAACCTACATCACACCAGACCGCAACTCACGATTTCTGAATAATTATCGATTAACTAATCACCACACATATAAACGTTCTTGTATTTAAGTGGCTTCAAATAGCTGTAAAACTATCTACCCAGAAGAAAACCAGCATAAATGGTTGTAGTACGTACATTATTCTATAGTGTGTACACTCAGGAAATTGTCTCGGTAACAAAAAGGTTCTTAAATTTCCAAAAATACATATTTTTTAGATTTCTATAATTATCCAATTATTTAGAACAATTTTAAGAAAGCTTTGGCTTATGGTGCGTCAGTGGCCGCAACGGTTTAGGCGTTGACACGGCGCCCATCACAGTAAGGTAAAGGTCCAGGGTTCGAATCCAGTGGTCCTGCATTCCAACCCGACGTACTTACAAATGGGCTTTTTTCAAAAACACCCGCACCCTGAGGGTTGATATGACCTCTGCTGTTGCACCGTCGTAAAAAAATTTTTTAGGGAATTTGAAAAAATAACTTTTTGTTTTTCAAATAATGACCTAAAATTTTATTGGAAGACTAGTTAGGTTCATTATATTTTACAAAAAAAATTGAGAAAACCATTTCAAATTTGGTCAAGAAAAACGTTAAATTTTGCAAAAGTAACGCCTTAAATCAGATAATGAAAACACTTCACCGTTGTTTTTAAGTAAAAAATGAATTTTTGTTTAGCAGTTGTGCTATCGAGGAAGGATGAATTTCGTGAAATATTGAATTCAATTGCAGCCAATTAACCCTTTCTTTAAACCATAAGAAATCATAGGAGATGGTATTAAATATAGGCATACATTTTCAAAAAAAACATACACATAGTAAACATTTTACTTTCAAACGTTTCCAATCTTCTACTGCAAATTTACAGTGATTAAAAACCCTCTTAACTACACGCGATATGTGAGGGGAGAGAGAGAGAGAGACAGGCAGTCAGAGGGAGTGAGACAAACGTACATAGGAAAGGGGTGCAAAGATGGTGAGGTAGAATTGGAAAGTGGGGCACAGATAAACACGCAGATGCATTCTGAAATAAAAACATATAGAAAACAATAATATAGACATAGTAACAAAACGGAGAGAGGCACAGACAGGCAGATAGACAAATTGAGCGTGAAATAAAGACATACTGCCATATAAGCATATACAAAAAGAAAGGTAAAAGAGAAAGAAAGAAAAACTTTATTATGTCCTGGGATGTGTCCTGAGTACAGGTTCCCTTAAGGACAACAATAACAAAAAAATACACTTCTATAAAAGAACTCTCTGAGCGATACAATAATACAGGAATGGTAGTTTTTATATATATATATATATATATAATCTAAGGTATTAACATATCGGGGACTACCAATGACTATCGCTTTCATTTTCTGCGCTCTGAACGACAATGTCGATGCTTTTAGCGCAATTACCAATCCTTTCAAAATCCAAGTTTCACCTTCCTAATACCATCTTCTAATTCAGAAGGTGACATGGAAGTACCCTGGTTGTCATCTGCCTACGTCAAATATTTACTATATTCAATAGAAGCAGATATGTCTCTGACATAGATGAAAAACAAAATTGGACCTAAGACAAAACCCTGTGGAACTCTAGATTAACAAGTTCTCACGAAGATTTCTCAAAAATTCTCACCATTCGCTACAATTACAGCTTGTTTTCTTCCTGTGAGATATGACTCAAGAGAGAGAGAGAGAGATAGAGAGAGACAAGAGTGAGTGAAGAGCGTCGTAGATACAAAGACATTGTACAACCTACATTTAATATCAAGTCACAATGAAATTGTCAATTCGTCTTTTGTTTTTTATAACTTTTTAATACGATCCTGTATTAATTTCTCATTCTAGACGAAAAACAAATCGCCTGATATATTGATAAAAATTGTTTAAAAAATCCTTAGAAAGACTTTTTCTGACAATTTTCCCAAAAGGAAACACTCTAAATTTTAGAATATAAATTAAGAATAAAGAAAAGAAAAAAGTCCTCAAGACAGGTACAAAACAACGAAGGAAATAATGAAAGAATGGAAACCGGCGACAAAAGAACGGCGGCAACTTTTGAAGTTGAGTGTAGTAAACAAATATTGATGTTTGCAACAACCCTCATCCGGTTTACCGGGGTCGGCGAGCTTTTAAGATTTTTCCTCCTAATACCCCTAATAACATAAATTTATAATAATTATCACGAATTAATACAAAAGCGATTGTGAATATTCATTAACGATGTTTTGTAAGAAAGCCTTTGAGATTTTTTTTTATGTGAGGGAGATTTAATTTGCTTGCATAATGTCTGTAACAATTTTTAATGAACTCGTTACAAAATAAAATTTACTGTGTGAAAATATCGGAATAAACGAATCAATATCGAATTTGAATTATTATATACTTCTTGGAAGGTTTAAGAGGAAGAGAAATAGAATAGGAAAGAGTGATCGGAGGTATGAATTTTTTTTTTTTTTGTTTTGAGAAGAAAACTTGGTAAGACTGGAGTGGCCAATTCGAAGCCGAGTTGGAAGGGGTTCTCCTCAGAAAAATCTGGAAAGTGATGAGATAAGCTGCCCAAAGTGGCCAGAGGTACCCCATCCCGAGGAGTTCCAGTTGAAGCGGCTTTTCTAGATAATTTGTCTGCGTTTTTTTTTTTTTTTTTTTTTTTTTTTTTTTTTTTTTAATTGATTAATGATAACTCAATTAATTATACACAATTTTTTCATTTCGAAAAATTTGTGTCTGGCGGGATTCGAACCCACGACTTTCGGCTAAATACGCCGCTGCTCTACCACTTGTGCTACCGTCACTTAGATCGCCCATGCCACAAACTTCCCATTTCGACTCCCTTTTATTCCAATTTTATTATTTAGCCGAAAGTCATGGGTTAGAATCCCGCCAGACACAAATTTCATTCATTCCGAAAAAAATTGCGTATAATTAATTGAGTAATTATATTATTAAGAATAAGCTGATAACAATAATTAAAAAGGATTAATCATAGTTCAAAATTTGTAACCAGTAATAATTTACATTTTTATAAAATACATTCAACTGTGAGGTATGTAGGGATCACTCTTGATACCAAATTGAATTTTGGTGCTCACAGAAGTAATCTTGTAGGCAACGGGAAAGCGGCTATACGAACATTTTTCCCATTGCTCAGAAATAGAGTCTGGCATGAGCCAACACAATAAACTGCCAATTTATAAAGTATTTATTAAACCAATGTTGCTATTTGCATGCCCAGCATGGAATTTTACCTGTAAAACAAATCTCAATAAATTACAGGCAATTCAAAATATATTTCTGCCGCTAGCCACCGCCTCTCCCGGATATTACAGATGGACAGACCTACACGAGTGAACTAACATGAAATGGGGTAGAGGAGGAAATATAGGACAGCAAATTCTTTAGGCGTATGAGTGTTTCCTCAAATCCCATTTGCAGATCCATTTGTGCATATCCAACAAATGCAAATTGGAAACATAAGAGGATCAAACACAATGTACCTGGTTTATAAATTTGTCATAGTTATCAAATACAACGTTATACGGATATTTATTTACGTATTTAATTTTTTATTTAATCATTTATTTATTCTCGTCTACACTTTGTATATGCATTTATTTAATTCTATATACAGATCCATTTACGTTTTAGTAGTCAATTGACCAAGATACTTCTTTCAATTAATTATTTTTTTTATGTAAGGTCGTAAAGTCTTGGTTGAGATAAAAAAGTCAACGTCACGAGGGGGATTCGAGCCCACGACCTTCGGCTCAATACGCCGCTGCTCTACCACTTGAGCTATCGCGACTTTGATCCTCTCGGACACCAACTCTCCATCTCAACCTACAACCGTTGGAATTTTCCCTCTTTTTGTCATTTTCTATATACAGACTTCATCGTTCTCCATGTGTGTGGTGATTAGTGATCGTTAATCGATAATTATTCAGAAATCGTGACATGCGGTCTGGTGTGATTTGAGCCCTGAAGATGATCTCAATAAAGATCGAAACGTTGGCACGATAAAGAAAATGTTTTTCTGAAACCTACATCACACAAGACCGCATCTCACGATTTCTGAATAATTATCTCAGCATGTGGTTTTTTTGAACATATTTTTCCCCACAAATCATTATGGAATTTCTCTTATCTCTATAAAAATGATTTAAGTAAATAGTAGGAAGCCATAGTGATACGTCACTTTCCCTACATTCTAAAAGTATTGAATATACTTTATTGCACATGTACAAATAAAAATTTATTCTATTCTATTTTATTCGTATTAAATCAAAAACAAAGATACTTTTTTTTAATTTGAGTGTATTTTTTAACATATAATTGGTTTTTATATAAAATACAACATAAAATTAATTATAAAAATAAATGATTGTTGTATTAATTAAAGTGATTTTTTAATGTGTGGTGATTAATGACCGTTAATCGATAATTATTCAGAAATCGTGACATGCGATCTGGTGTGATGTAGGGTTCAGAAAAACATTTTCTTTATCGTGCCAACGTTTCGATCTTTATTGAGATCATCTTCAGGGCACAAAGTGTGTCACTCAGAGAGGGCACTCTCAACACGACACGCAAGAATGGCACAATTACACAGAAGACAAACACTTCGAGCCCTGAAGATGAGCTCAATAAAGATCGAAACGTTGGCACGGTAAAGAAAATGTTTTTCTGTAACCTACATCACACCAGACCGCATCTCACGATTTCTGAATAATGTTTTTTTTATTTTTGCTTTATGCCGAGGCAGATCTGCCATGCCAAAAATAAAAAATAATTAGTGTATATTTTAAATTTTAAAAATCTCGAATTAATAGAAGATTGCGTATCACTTCTTGCAGTCCACAGACCAAAAATTTTTCTTGAAATCGGTATTTTTCATTCGGAGCCTCCCTTAGTGGGTTAGGTTCGTGTTTATTTTTAATCTTGCCTTTTCGGTATGGATCGATCCCTATATAATCCTTACAAAAATGACGGTGCGTTTTATTCTCCAGCGTACACAAATTCCACCTACATCGAAGATTCATGAAGGCAGTTTGATCAAAATCAATCGTGACTATCGGACATTTTTATAATGAAAAATTTATTTCCCCCCCCCCAGCCACGGGTTTGAAATGCGATGTGAAAAAGTTCTCGGAAAATTTAGACGTTCGGCCGAGTGGTAATTAAAAGCAAACCTTTGTATTATTTGACGTCTAAAATTCATCCCGAGCCCGTTTTGTTGAACAAGATGAAACTCGACTGGAGAACATTCCCCGCCGCGGTGCTTGAATGTTAACTATCCTCTCGCATGAAATCTGGGAGTTCAACTGTGCAAATATCGCTCAGAGGCGGACCGATATGGGTGAGGATGTAAATATTTGTACGGAACTCAACTTGTCATATCTGCGTTATTAAATTTATTTATAAGGACGAAATTGGGCGTTCTTTGAGAATAAAAACACCTTCCGACCATAGATGTATTAATTGTCAAGACACCCCAAATAAAATTCTATACCTCACAGTGCCAACAAACTCAACAGAATGAGTGTGAATTTTATATTTTTATTATTTGGTACATAGTTATTAGACAAGAAAAGTCTGTGCGTTCAGCATCTTGTTTTTTATAGCTGCGGAAGGTGGCTTGAGGTTGCGTGTCTGCCTATCGTTTCGATATGGTTGTTGTTTCTTGCATGTTTTTGTGCACTTTACGAATCTCATTTATGTGCAGGTAGTGTTTCAATCCTGTGCATGATAATACGTTTAAGGGGTGAAGAGGAACCTGAAGTCGTAATACTTCAAATTCTTCCAGTCAGCCCTGTTATCACTCCCAAAAACCACATCCTTGTGCCGTGTCCTAAGAAGAGAAATATGTAAGTTCAAATCTTCACTTTAGCACGAGCAATAACTATGACGTCATTACTAGACTAACACGATAGACAGTCTTTGCTTCAAAAACAAAACCGTCATACCGATATGGACTTATTATTAGATCCAGACAGCTCGCCAAAGCATCCAGCAACTACAGAACCCCTTCTAGTTCAAACCCGTCCTTGGTATCTACAGCTAAAACTTCTTTCTTTGTCGATCTGTCCCACCCATCATTTTGGTCTCAACATTGTTTACGTTACACACGCCATAATTGCATATCCTGACAATCTACGCCTGTGGCCACGCGATCTCATCAAAAGTGACATCCGGTCAGAACTGTACGAGTCATATATTATACTACTGTGGAAAAACAAAACATTATTTCGACATGGAAGTGTGGGGTACCACCAAGCTATCTAACAACCAAATAGTCCAAGTATTCCAATCAACATTGCTCAGAAGAATTCTACGTCAAAGAATTTATCTGTTCCCGCATACACAATCTTTCAACCTATCCTAAACCTACTGCTCCTGCCTACTCCACTTCTTCCCATGTTAAGAAACCTCCACGTCGTCTCAAACGACGATGGCCCCGAGACCTCCTCGCCTGAACCCGATAACAAACTGTTCTTCTCATAACACGTGTCCTCCGGGTGCAGTAATGGCACTAGCATTAGTGTTTTGCCCGAGATTTTATAACGTTAAGATTTAATTAATACGTACAAAATACAAATAAATATTATTATAAAAAAAGATGGTACAAATATTTACTCGATGTACTTCATCCTAAAGCAATAAATGTCTAATATGTCCAATATATTAAAATAAAGACAAATGTTTTCACTATCGTTGGCATTTTCAAAAGGCCAGATGTAACAGAAAGTAACAACTTTTGTAGATTAGCAAATTGTTAAATTCGTCTGGAGTTCGAATATTTTCTATAACCCATTGCTTACGTCAATGTAAACATTTTTATGTATTAATAGTTAATTAGAAATCTTATCATTTATCATCTTAAATTTATCATTTTAAAAAATTATAAAAACAGAAAATTTGTAAACACCAAGACGCTGGAGGGAGAAACAGGTCATTTTCAGCAAGACGTCCTAAAAACCGTCAGTCGCTCCCTGTACGCACGAACGTACATCAGCTGTCTTCAGTGAGTCGCTCCCTGGGTTTCAACCTGTACGCACGAACGTCCCTTTGGCTTCGTCCGGCGAGTGGCTCCCAGACTCCAATCACGATAAACACGAACTAATCTTCTGATCTTCACTGTTGTGAGTCGACAACATAAGTTGTTTCTGGCCAGATTTTATTTTCGGTATTTTTATCCACTAAATCCTTTACGCAACAGCCGGCAACTATCCCTGGTAGCGCCCGGACTTGGAGGGTAGATACCCAATACTTTCTCCCGTCGGCGTCTACGAAACACCAATTACAGTTCGAGTTCTGATTGACCAATTAATTATTATTTCTGAAAGGTATTGGTTGAGATAAAAAATCAGTGTCACGAGTGGGATTCGAACCCACGATCTTCGGCTAAATACGCCGCTGCTCTACCACTTGAGCTATCGTGACTTCGATCCGATCGTGTCATCTCAACCTCACCTCTCGAATTTTCCCTCCTTTTTGCCATTTTTCAAATGCCGTGTAATCTATGTGATTCCCGGCGACAAATGAAATGGCCACGGAGAGCTTTCATGAAGATATAATTCAGTTTAAGTATTAATTCCATTACAGTTCGTGGTCCGATTGACCAATTAACATTTTTTAATTAACATTCCAATGAAATTAAATAGATGGCAAGTTGGTGTCCGAGGGATCGAAGTCACGATAGCTCAAGTGGTAGAGCAGCGGCTAAAGCCGAAGATCGTGGGTTCGAATCCCGCTCGTGACACTGACTTTTTACCTCAACCAATACTTTAAATAAAGATTAATTAATTTTCTACAACCTACAATGAACTTGCAATTAGCAGATTAAGTGAGAATAGGCGGACCGAAGTTGTCCTTGCAAACAGAAATGTGCAAAAGAATAACCTTTCAACAGAACATTTTAATGAAATTAAATTTGTTTCTTCTATTCATATCTTTTGTTTTATTTTTTATTTTTTGAATTAATTCACTTATATTTATTTATAGGTTAAATGGGGAATGCTGGAGGTGTAGGAGGCAATGCTCCCGGATATGATTAGTAAATTCATAAGTTCGTCTATAGTTCGAATATTTTCAATAAAATGTAATCAACTTGCAATTAGCAGAACAAGCGAGAATAGGCGGACTGAAGTTGTCCTTGCAAACACAAGTTTAACAATTTAACACAATTAAATCCATTACATTTAGTGGTCTGATTGACCAAATTACTTTTTTCAATTAATTAATCTTTTTTATGTAGGGTTTTGGTTGAAATGAAGTTAGTGTCACGAGCGGCATTGGAACCCAGCCGAAGGTCGTGGGTATCCGTAACACTAACTTTTACATTTCAACGAAAACCTCACATAAAAAAATGATTAATTTAACACAATATTAAAGAATCACCTTTCAAGAGATCATTTTAATGAAATTAAATTTTTTCGTCTATTCATTTTGTTTTATTTTTTATTATTTTTCAATTAATTCAATTATATTTATTTATAGGTTAGATGAGGAATGCTGGGGGTGTGGAGAGGTGGCAATGCCTCCGGATATGATGGACAAGTCTGTCGCCACCGACGGCGACTTTCAAGGAGATGTAAGTAAAATCTTTTTTTAAATTGTATATCGTCTATTTTTTATAAACGTAAATTCGCTTCTTGTAAAGCGGGAAGAATCGTTCTATTGGTAATTAGCATAATACTAGGGAAGAACAAGGAAAGGGATCCGTCGGTGATTGCGACCGTTCCGAGCCCCTTTAACTCCTGTTTAACAACCCTCTAACTTATCCAACCCCCGACACGAAAACTCAGCAGTTTCTCCTATTCGTCGACACTCCTCTTACCGATTCCACCCTCCTGGCCCCTTTTCTAATTGAATGCAATTTTCCAACTATTTAACTATTTATTTATCCGTGCTGTACGTAATATTTTATATATTCCACTATACACGAGAATCATAAAAGAGAAAGAAGATAAATGACAGAAGGATAAAAAAGAAAAACAGACAATATTCAGAGATAATAACATAAAAAATGAGTTATAAATAAAATAATTACCAGAGAAAGAGATAGAGAGAGGAGAAACAGAGAATAGAAGATAATTTCCAGAGCGAGAGAGAAAAAAATAATTCGTAGAATGATACAAAAAATAATTAATATAAAGAAGTTCAAAAGAAAGAAAATATGAACAAAGTGAGATGTTTACATCTATTACAAAACTGCAGGGAAAAGGGATAGTAAGTAATAAATCTAATTTGATGAAGTTGTGAGGAGCGGGCAAGAATGGGGTAGTTTAGAAAAACATTTTTTTATTCATTTTTTCGATATTTCGACCTTTATTCGGATCATCTTCAGAGCATAAAGGGTAGTACTATTCTTGTGAAGCCATATTGTGATCAATGTTTTTTACACAAAACCAATATGACACCGCTAGAATAGCACCACACTTTAAGCCGTGAAGATGACCCGAATAAAGGTCGAAACGTCGGTAAAAAATGAAAATGGTGTTTTTCTATACTACCTCATTCTTGAACCTTGCTCACGACTTCAACAAATTATGAAACAACAGGTCACTAAGAAACACACACGTAAGTAATAAAATCAAGTCGAAAAGTGTGATAAAAAATTGCGTCTATAGATAATTATATAGAGGGTGAGAAAAATTAAAAAAGATAAGTAGGCAGAGAGCAAGAGAGAGTGGAGATAATAAGCAGCACAAAAAGCGAGCATGAGTTAATATGATATATAATATTAGATATATAATATTGAAAAATAATAAAATTAATAAAAAGAAGTTAAAAAAAAGAAAGTATGAACAAATGAGATATTTACGTTCTTTAGAAAAGTGTAAGCAAAAGAGATTGAAAATAATAAAATCGAGCAAAAAATGTGATACAAATAAATGTAAAGAGGGAGAGAAAGATAGAGAGATTTTAATAAGCAACACAAAAAGCCAGAATGAGTAACAGAAAGATATATAATAGTGAAAAATAACATAATTTATAGAAAGAAGTTGAAAAGAAAGAAAGTATGAAGAAAGTGATATGTTTACATTCTTTAGAAAAGTGCAAATAAAAGAGAAAATAAGTAATAAAATCGAGTCAAAAAGTGTGATAAAAAATTACGTTTAAAGATTGATATGTGGAGGAGAGAAAGAGAGGGGAAGATAATAAGCAACAAAAAAAAGCGAGCATGAGTAACAGAAAGAAATATAATAGTGAAAAATAAAATAATTAGTAGGAAGAAGTTAGAAAGAAATAGATTATGAACAAAGTCATATGTTCATATCCTTTAGAAAAGTGCAAGCACAAGAGATAGTAAATAATAAAATCAATTTAAAAAGTGTGATAAAAATATTGAGTCTACAGATAGAAATAGAAAGAGAAGGAAGATAATAAGGAACTTAAAAAAAGGGAGAGTGAGTGACAGAAAAAATAAAATAATTAAAAGAGGGAAAGTGTAATAGAAAAAAGAGAAACAGATGTTCATAGGAAAGGTATTATCAGAGTGAGATAAATAGAGAAAGAAGAAGAAGTAAAGAGTGATTTATTGATTTCCCAAAAAGAAGAAGAACGGTAAAGACATCAAACCAAAAAGAAGGTAAAAAGAAACAATAATTAACACAAAAAAGGAGAAAGAAAGTGAAAAAGTGATATTGAGAGATAAAGGGAGAAAGAGAGTGAGATGATAATTAAATATTTCCTATTGGCATTTTATATATTTTATTCTATTGTATGAGATATTTATGTCGATACTTCCATAGTTGTCAGATTTACAGTCAGTTGAACAAGCAAGATCAATACTTTACCAAGTCCTGTCCTACACATTAAATATACTATTTTTATTGTTAAAATCTAGACAAACAATATGGGAAATTAAAAATATACAAAATATAATACTTTTCCTTGTTTTATTTTCTTTTTTAAAGGTTACACCACATATCGTCATACGTGTAAATTATAGTACAATGTCACCCGTTGAACAACCAGCCAGGAGTAATTCAATCTATATTCAAATAATAATATCACCGTTCCCTCTGGAATTAATTTTCTTCAAACAGAATACTTGGAAGGAAGAGGAGCGAACTGGAACCCTTGTAATTAAGATCCGAAGATAACTCGGCCAACTCCTAGGTCGAGATGACAGCAAAGCAAACAGCTTTTAATTAGCTTCTGTTGTACAAAACTGGATGCTTTTCATATCTTTGTTCAATTAGCAAGAACCGCGGGATCTTACACGAAATCCCGACGCCCTCATTCGAAAAGAATCCAGTAATAAATTATGAGCACGAATATTTTCGTTTTAACGTTTAAAACGAACAGTTGTTTGTTATAAAACTTAATTTCAAACATTAAGGAATTTAAACCAAAAATATTAAGGCTTGCCTTTATTAATAATAATTTAAAAAAATGTTAAGAGAAAAGGTAATCTAGTTGTTCTGTTGCAAGAAGAAAAGCAAAAAAAGCTCATGTTCATCAGAAAGAGCCCTCATTAAAACAGGCTTATAAAAAAAGTTTTAAACACCCCTCTCCCCAGAAATATCTCTCTCTACCTCTCTCACTCTCACTCTCTCTCTCTCTCTCTCTCTATCTATCTAATCTATCTATCTATCTATCTATCTATCTATCTATCTATCTCTCTCTCTCTCTCTCTCTCTCTCTCTCTCTCTCTTTCTATTTATCTATCTTTTCTTATATTCGACCTCAACAGTTAATCTTATGATTTTTCCTTCTTGAAGGTGGGATAATAGGTCATCTCAAAAAAACCACAACCAGTTTTTATCCACAACGTTCGGATTTATTTTAATCCTTCCTCAGGTGAGTTAACGCCTGTACACAGAACTAATATTTTTTACACTTTTAGATCAACATGGTTATCATTGTTTCTTCACTACTTACAATGGTTAAAAAAGTGGTCGTCCGTCATTAATATTTTATAACAGTTTATTTAAAAAAATAGCCAGTGTGGTACTTATTCAGACTACGAAAAAACGTTTTAATATTTTGAACCTGACTAGACTCTTATCACAACCTCTATAGTTCTACCTCTATCTAGTTGATCTAAAAATGTAAAAAAATATTTGTTCTGTGTACAGGCGTTAACTCACCTGAGGAAGGATTAAAATAAATCCGAAACGTTGTGGATAAAAACTGGTTGTGGTTTTTTTGAGATGACCTATTATCCCACCTTCAAGAAGGAAAAATCATAAGATTATCTATCTATCTATCTATCTATTTATCTCTCTCTATCTATCTATTTATCTAATCTCTCTCTCCATCTTTCTCTCTCTCTCTCTCTCTATATATATATATATATATATATATATATATTTATCTCTCTCTATCTCTATCTCTATCTATCTATTTATCTCTTTCTTTCTCTTTCTCTTTCTTTCTGTTCTCTCCCTTTTTGTCCCCTTATTTTGTTTTTTGTTACACATTCTCGCTTTGCTAATTATCTCCCTCTCTCTCTCCACTCTGTTTCTCAATTTCTACCTCTTCTGCTATAAACAAAGTATGAATTTCTAAAAATATAAGGTTACTTACTACGTTGCAAATATGAGCTCTTATTGAGAATAAAGCAAATCCATTTTTTCTCTGTTATCTGTGGTTTTTTACGTGTTCTACGTTTCTTCTCTGGTTTTCTTTTATCTAAATTATCTATAATTATTTAAATAATTAGACGCCCAGTAAACAGGTTTCAATCAATCGGGACATCAGGAGGTTAACGTACATCTCAAATTGGACTAAAAAATCTCAACTACTTCAACCTTTCACAACCTTTCTTCCGTAAACCTCTCTATCTCATAAAATAGTAACCCTGCAGTTAATTTAATTGCACAAATGAAATGAGCTTTGAATGCCCTATATTGCTTAAACATGAATATAAAATAGTCGATAACAAACAAAACAATGACATAAATATGATAAAACATGACTAAGTCGTTAAATACAGGAATGATAAATTTATTCAGATCAATTCGCTTTCGTCCCTGAAGTCCTGTTAGTCTCTTTTTTTAATCGCCCATTTATCGTGTTCTTTTTCTTTTTTTTTTTTTTTTTTTTTTACTATTGTCTGGAATTTTTTTTAAATTGAACGTTTATTCATTATTTCCGTACATATATAAAATTTGTTTGGACTGAATACGAGAGGGAGAAAATACTCGATTTCTTTTGTTCAACATCCAGCAGCACCACTACACGACTCCATCTGATTTTAATTAGTGCTAAAAAGGGTGGAGGGTGAGAAACCCCCCGGGTCGAAAGGGTTCAACTAAGGGGGTCTCTTCCAGGTTAATTGAGACGAGTTTAACGGTGTACTTTCATCTCTAAATAAATAATAATAAAAATGTTTATGAGTAAAAAGAAATATTTAAAAAATAATCATACAGAACTAGTAATATAAAATCATACAACTGGTGTATAATAAATAAAATGTTCTAGAAAACATTATTTGTATTATAGACAAAATGTAAAGAATCTTATAACAGTAGAATAAAGCTAAAACGACTGCCTCTTGAACTGCTTTTATTCCAGTACAGTCTAGATCTCACAGCCGATCTAGTCGTCGCACTATTTGCTCTGTAGTCTCAAGGCAATGAGCTAAGCCCGTTTATTTACCTTGATTACCTAACCGATTTCCGTTCACATGAAAACGTCTCTCCCTACAAAGACGACGTAGCAGTTCTAAGCTCGGCTAAAACCTGTGAAGGGGTACAACGGAAGTAGGAAGGTTACGACTCTGCGCTCTACTCTCTCGGCAGGAGGGTAGGAAGGTCGCAGAGTTCTGCAGCTCTTCTGAAAGGATGGAACTACCAGGATTACTGGGTGTCTGTGGGCAGGAGAACAGGAAGGTACTATGGCTCTTCCAATAAAAGGGGTGGATCGAACATGCCTAACAGGTGTCTCTCGAAAGGAAGGTAGGAAGGTCGCAGAGTTATACAGCTCTTCTGAAAGGATGGATCGACCAGGATTACTGGGTGTCTCCTAGGCAAGAAGGTAGGGAGGTGGAAGCGTACTGTGGATCCCCGGAAGAAGAGTTGGATCGACCAGGCATATTGGTTACCTTTGGGCATGAAGCTAGAAAGGTACTGCAAATCTTCCGAGAAGGGATTGATAGACAAGGATCACTGGGTGTCTTGGCAGAATTTGGAAGATAGGAAGGTGAAACCGTACTGCAGAGATTCCGGAAAAGAGTTGGATTGACCAGGCATACCAGGTGTCTTTAGGCAAGAAGTAGGAAGGTTCTTCGCTATCTGCAGAGACCACTTGTTCGTCCGCACTCACCTGCATTAAAATATTCCGGGATTTGATCCAATACTTAGCTGTAAGTACCGTGTGTTCTGCACGTTCTCAGATTCCTCCTTTTCTCTCTAAATGATCGCGGAAGTTATAAAATTATGACAAAGATAATTCTAGTCGGGGTCAGCCGTTAGGTACAAATACCATGTTTTCTAAGTCATTACTTCCACCCTTGCTAAATATCGTTATTTTAATCTCACCTCTGTACAATGTTATAAACCTTGTGCTTTTTCTTCCAGGGGGAATGGAAGAGGGTACAGCTGGAGTGGTTGTTGGCCGCCCTGGTCGACAGCAAAGTAGTCGCGATGAAAGCGGATTCAGGATACATGAAGTACCACGCCCAGTACCATCATCAGAAATCAGGCCTTCCTAGACACCACCATCACCACCACTGCAGGTTGTCGATCTGTTGATAAATTTCATCAATTTTTTTATTTAAAAAGCCATATTTGATATTTCAAATTGCTTTGTGATTTAAATATATTTTAACGAAGATAAAAGAACCTCGTTATATAATAATGAAAACATTTTCTGTATTTGCTCAGAAATGTCTTTCTTTACCGGGAGCCGTCTCTTGATTACGAGAAGCTACATTAACTATCTTCATTAATCAGATTCATTCCAAATCATTAAACAACTGCCATCAGTTACTCTTTCTCTACAAAATACACAATGGCCATTAATTTTTTAATTTGACAGGCTTTATTTTGGCAAATCCTTTTACTTTTAATCAAATCTTAATTATATATTGCTACATGAGCTTTTTAATGTTTTTTTTTATGTGAAAACAGAAACGTTACGTTATCTTTCAATTACCCAACCAGATTCCGACCAAACGGGAAAAAGATATTTTTTTTAAATGCACGTTTTTTAATCCATCCGAAAGGCTTGAAAAGCAGGCGTGGATTATAAAAAGCTTCATAATTGCTCAAACGCTTTTTATTTTGACATTTTCGCATATTTTTTTTTTTATGGTTTTTTTATTATTTAAAGAGAGATGTACTAATTAATTACACCAAAGTGATAAATCACACCAAGTGAACCAGGACGTCTTGAACAAATGCGATATGGTCGAACATCAGACAAAATTATACATTAATTATAAATTAATCTTTTTATGTAAGGTTTTGGTTGAAATGAAAAAGTTAGTGCTACCAGGAGCGGGATTCGAACCCACGACCTTTGGCGCAATACGCCGCTGCTCAACCACTTGAGCTATCGTGACTTCGATCCATTCGGACACTAACTTCCCATTCCGAATTTTCCCTCCTTTTCGCCATTTTTACAAATACCTTACATAAATAATAATTAGTTGAAAGATGTTATTTGGTCAATTGGACCACGAAATCTGATGAATTTAATAAATTATAAATTTTACTAACCTGTCGTTAATCTAACCCTTGAGTTGAAGCAGTACTGTTCCGAGGGGGTCTTCCTGGGGATTTCTCAAGTATGGTAGTATGCCCGGGTATGGCACTTGGGTCTGCTGTGGAAACTTGAGAAAATACTTCCATCCTCATCCTCAAATCTTACTTTCGATCGTAACGTTCATATATCCCAAGATTTCCTTAGCTATTTATCCTAAAACTGATATTCCTCCAGAAACGATTCTCGCACTACGCCTATATCCCCTTAACATAGCTGACGATCCCTTTCACCGATGTCATCCTCACTCATTGCCTCCTCTCTCCATCAAAATCACCACAGCTTGAAACCATGGACTGGCGGTTGGAGAATCAAGATCAACGAAAACAATCCCTCCAGTTTTCACCTTAAGCAAAAAAACTTCATCCAATTTTCTGGAGGACAGCACACGCTCGACTAAAACAAGCAGACTATATAGAGAAAAAGAAAGACCAAAGCAGTTAAACTGATGCTAAAGACCCAAAAAATATTAATAAAATCAAACTAAAACTTTTTCATTTCAATCAATACCTTAAATAAAGATTAATTAATTGAAAGAATTTATTTTATTGTTGATATTTCAAAGTGCATTTTAAAACTGTTTCAGGCATAAGGGGCATTCTAGAAAATCGGCGCTGTGCAAAGTGAGGCAGTGGGATGATGGTTCCGCCATGTTAGTATCACAGTCAAAGAGGCTGTAAGTGTTAATTTTTTCAGTTAATATTTGCCCTTTAGGAGAAAGGACATCTGCACGGCATCGCCCATCTTCACCCTTCTTCAGCAACATCACCACACACTTATTGACCATTTATCACCAGCGGGACAAACGCTGACAAATAGCATGGCCATCAATTAGCTCTCACTCTTACCACTTCACCCATTCTTATCTTCAGTTTGATTTACCGCTCATTTCAAAACCACCTCGCTGTTTCTCTTTTCGCCCTTTCGACACACTTTTCTCCATTTGTAAAGATTCTTGTTATTATTGTCAAAGTCGGGCACACCTCTCACCAAAAACAATTGCGGCTATTGGCTTATTGACGGGGAAATGTTTGGCTAATGATTTTCTTCAATTTAAAAAACACCAAACTTTGATGAGAACTTTGATGAACTTTGAGCTTTGATTTTTTTTTATTACATTTACTGATATTTACCACTACAAATATTGTATTAAGCAAATATGTTCAATGGGTGGCCGCAACGGTTTAGGCGTTGACACGGCGCTCATCACTGTAAGGTAAAGGTCTCGGGTTCGATTCCAGCTGCCCTGCATTCGAACCCGACATACAAATGGGCTTTTTTTCAAAAACACCGGCACCCTGAGGGTTTATATGACCTCTTTTGTTGCGAACCCTCGGAAATAAAACACGATGTAGTTGAGTTGTCGAGTGAAATGTGCGGACTCTAAACTGATGATCTGAAATAATATTAGAATTTTCAATCAATGGCAATCGTCGGAGAAGTAGTTTTTCTAGTATTTTGGCACGGATAGAAGGAGACTAACGGGTCGATAGGAATTTGGAATATCATAAGGTTTATCTGGCTTATGAATCATTTTAATTATAGAGAACTTCCATTTCAATGGAAAATATGTGGTCCTGAGTACAGCGTTGTATACGTATGTTAAGTATAGTAAGCCTCTGTGGGGCAAATTTTGTAATTGTTTTATAATTAGATCATAACCTGGAGCTTTACGTGAGGGTAGTTGTTTAATAGTCGTATGTCTCATGGAATAAATGCTTTAGGAGGAGGGGAGAGTTGCAAGGGGAAATTCAAGTCGTGTTCACTGTTATACTGATGATCATGATCAAGTATGTCATGGTGTGCAGTGTTGTGGAAACATACTCTGAAAACCGGTCTCTGAAAAAAGATACTCTAATGCCAGCACTGCACCGGTAGAACACATGCTTTGAGGAGCCGGCCATTGCTGGCACTCAGTGTGTATGCCTAGGTATCAAGGAGGTCCCGAGGCCATCGTCGGTTGAGGCGACGTGGTGGGTTGTCAGGGTGGGAATGAATGGATAGCGAGCAGTATGGTTAGGATGGTTTGAAAGGTTGGTATGGAAGGTTTGGAATCTGGACTGGATTAGTTCGTTGGCAAAAGGAATGTTGAGGTCTTTGTGGATAGTGTGGTTAGTGACATAATAAAGTGCCTTAACAATTTGTTTAAGGACATTCGATTGGAAGGACTGGATGCGCTGGATTTTGGAAGGCTTGGCAGTGCCCCACAGTTCTACTCCGTATGTCCATATTGGTCTTAATAAAGTCTTGTATAGTGTTACTTTTGTCTTAATTGTCAAAGTCGATTTCGGTCTTAAAAGTTTTCGTAATAGTCCAAGTCTTGTATTAAGTTGCTGTTTTTTAAGTCTTGTGTGGGGATTCCACGTCAGTCTGCTGTCGAGATATAGTCCCAGGTATTTGACTTGAGTGGAAACTGGTATCTCTTTGTTGTTGATGTACAATGGTGGGCAAGACTGCTTTTTCAGCGTAAAAGTACACTGAGTGCATTTTTTTCGTTCAGTCTTGTCCTCCATTTACACCAGTCTTCGATAAGCTCAAGGTGTTCCTGGATGTTGGAGGTAGCTTGGACAGAATTCAAGTCACAGGATAGGATTGCGGTGTCGTCCGCGTAGGTGGTGATAATAGTGTCAGGATGTGTTGGTAGGTCAGCAGTATAAATGATATATAGGAGGACCAAGGATACTACCTTGCGGTATACCGGCCTGTGTCAAAACAATCTAGTAGTCGGAATTGGATTTCGCTAATTTTTAAAATCTAGAACAGCATTTTTGGTATTCTGTGCGATTTTTTTTTTTTAAATTGTAGTGTGTTTGATCTTAATGCTGTACATACAACAGGATGGTTCGGCGTTATTAGATAGAACCTTGGGAGACTTATTGATCTAGGTCCGATGAAGAATTATCGATGCACGTATTGTAAGTCATCTCGGGAAATGTTATCCATTATTCAATCGTTTGGACTCACAAGAATCTCGGGATTGTTGAAAAGTGCGCAGGAACCTAGTGATTTCAGGGAAAGAAATTTGACGGATCGCTTGTCAAGCCGGTCATCACTTTCCAGTCACCACTTTTACGGATCGTTCCTTCATCGATTAATCACATGTGATGAAAAACGAATCCCATCAAAGAATTTAAAAGCTTGTAAAAAAAAAGCTTACTGTGACGTTCATTTCTTCCAAAGGGAACAGATTCGCTGTCTTTCTTGCATTTTTATCGTTTTATCATCAGGTTCAATAATCAATACTGAACTATATTGTAAACAATAAACGCATTGGGATAAAAATAAAATAATAAACACTAAAAAAAACCTAGGCCAACAGAAAAGTCATCGTTCATCGTCAAAGTGAAGCCCCAGTGGCTAGGAAAGAACAAAAATCAAATATTATTATTTCAGCCTATTTTCCAAACACGTCATTTTCCTAATGAGAGAAGATTAGAAGAGCTTAATTTTGGCAATATACTTTTAAGGAGAATTTTTTCTTATATTTTGAACCTGATGGGAAATAAAATAATTGGTCGATGTGATGAGTCTTTTTGAACTGGTTTGCCAAGTTTTAGGAAGAGGATGATGTTCGAATGTGTTCACAGTAAGGGAAAATGTTTAGTGCGGAATTTACAATTGTAAAGGTATGTGAAGAATAAAATGGCTTTTTGAGGAAGTTGGAAAATTTAGTATGTAATTAGGTCAAAACCAAGAGCTTTGCGGTTCTAATAATAATAAGCACTTATAATCTTGTTTTTTAAGTATATTCAGCTATTGTAGAAGGAGTTTTTGGATATTTATAAATATAATCAATATATAAAGTATTTGGATAATATTGACACTAATAAATTAATATGTTAAAATTGTTTTAGGTCTAGTGTGAAGTTATTGCATTTTAAGAAGCAAAGGATAATTAAACATCGTAAGAAATTACTTCGGAATTATGTTTAGAAGTGGTGAAGTCGGAAAGGGCTTAATTTTCCTGATGAAAGTAAATTATTAAATCGAACGCCTTCCACTTCCTAGTCTCCGTCTCGGTTAATTTCTCCAAAGGCATCAAATTCCATGATTGAAAAAGTTGGCTTCTCGCCATTAAACTTTATCATTTGTTGACTGGGGTTCAATTGGCGTTGCTGGGCCGTTTTCACCGCCCGGTGGGTTCGTTTCGACTCAGCGCTTGAGTGTAAAGTTCGCAAACGGACTTCAGATAGAATCTATGAAACTGGGGCTAACTGAAAATAGTACAAAACAAAGTTGCTTTCGGCCCAGTAACAACTTATTGGTGAAAAACAAATCGCAATTGCTTAATACACCCATTTACCCAACAACTAAAACGAAAAAATTTCAAACTATCAAAGCCAGCGAGGATAGAAGGACCAAAATAATAACCAAATTATTTTAAAACTTTTTATTTTATTGTTTTTTTTTATTTTTTTTATAAAACTTAATGTGAAACAGTTCCCCATCGTTGTTCTTACGTTTGATAACGAATTGTCGTCTTCGTTATTTTAACCTCGTGTTGCTCAAAGCTGTTTCGTAATTCGATTACGACCCCGACCGAAATTTGATCAACCATCAGTTTTCCCGTCAATGGCCACGGCTTTGGGCAAACCGCCGCAAAAATTCTATTCCAAACGCATACCTGTTCAATGTTTCTAGCATGCCGACCAGCATTAAT
Source organism: Cimex lectularius (assembly GCF_000648675.2). NCBI lineage: Eukaryota > Metazoa > Arthropoda > Insecta > Hemiptera > Cimicidae > Cimex > Cimex lectularius. The sequence continues at coordinate 534,103 of NW_019392798.1, forward strand.
ATACTAATTTATACATAATTTATACTCTTGATATATTCTAAAGAAAACTTTGATATAAAGTAATACTTATTAAATATTACAAATTTTCGAATACTTAACAAGACATTTCAAACAAAAATATACCAAAAAAACTACAACTTCGGTAAGTATAAATATGTAAAATCAATCAAAAGCGATAAATAATCATTTGTTATTAAAACTTATCGTCTTACAAGGGGTAGGCTTCAACATTTATGGGGAGGGGGACATTTTATGCTTATACTACAATAAAAAATATTAGACGTGTGCGATCGTTCTTGCAAATGTGCCCTTGGAGCAGTGAAACAAATTTGAATAATTTTTACTAATATTTTTTTGCCTTTCTTGGGAATAATGGTTTTTATACGTAGTTTATGCGCAGATGGAGATTATTAAAACTATAAAAACTTACGAAAATGAACAGACAGAAGTAGAACAAAAATACTTTTTTAAATTCTGATTGGTTCACTTAATTTCGTGGTCCGCTTAACCAATTAATTACAATTAATTAAGGTTTTTAGTTGAGATAAAAAAAGTCAATGGCACGAGCGGGATTCGAACCCACGATCTTTGGCTAGATACGCCGCTGCTCTACCACTTGAGCTATCGTGACCTCGATCCACTCGGACACCAACTTCCCATCTCAACCGCCCCTTTTTGAATTTTCCCTCCTTTTTGCCATTTTTCAAATGTCGTGTAATCGGATTGGATTCTCGACGACAAATGAAATGGCCACGGAGAGCTTTAGTGAAGGATACTTCATTTTAAATCATTAAATTCATTAATTTCCGCTTGACCAATTAATATATTACAATTAATTAAGGTTTTTAATTGAGATAATCGAGTGGATCGAGGTCACGACAGCTCAAGTGGTAGAGCAGCGGCGTATCAAGCCGGAGATCGTGGGTTCGAATCCCGCTCGTGCCATTGACTTTTTTATCTCAACTAAAAACCTTAATTAATTGTAATTCTGATTGGTATTAAGCATTAAAGCCCTCAAAGATCAATTTTTATATAGAACAAAATATAGACATTTTTGGGCTGGATTCGCCCTTACCTATATTTTTTTCTTACCGTCCGGCGTTTCACTTAAAAAAATCCATAAATCCTTTAGATTTTATCTAATGTCCTAGGTATTAAAACTGTTGGAAAGCTTCGTTGTTCCTCTTTTGCTAATATCAGCTTTGATTAGATGTTACACCATTAAAAATAATAAAATAAGGGTAATAAACAACCGAAACACTCCAAACGTTTTATTTTATAGCTCCGTTTCATCGACAAAAGTGCGGTTTCCGCCATTACTTGTAGTTTACACGGTTCATCAAGGTCAGATTTTTATGAAGAAAACGAGAAATTGGCAAACAAAATTACTTATTAATTTATATTTTCCTCCTATCATGCCGTGACGTTAAAGTGTCCTAGTAAAAAACATTTCCATCATCAACAAAAATTTCTCAAACATTTCATTTTTTATGAGACCAAAACCTCGCCCTGGATTGATTTTTTTTTTTTTTTTCAAAGTATGTTTAAATATCTTAAGTGTACGTTTGACTAATATTTTTGGACCAAAAGTTTCGTTAAAACCCGTGTTCGCAGCCTCCTCGAGCTAGTATATTAGTTTTATTGTAGCAAGCAAAAATAGTATTTCAATACAAGTTTACAATAATTAAAATATGTATTAAAAGTTGACTGCTTTTAATAACAAAATGAACTTTTAACAAGATTGCAATGCACTGCCCATCAAAGCAAAACCCGACCACCTGGTTTTTGCACGAAAAAATGGCCAACTTTGGAAATTCTCATTTTCTCAGCCTTTTAAGTCACAGACGTTAGTTCTAATTTTTTTTTTAATTTTTACGCTGAATGATATGGCTTTTTAAAATGTTTTCCTAGCTTCAATCATTCCTCAGTAAATTCGGAAATGTCTTAATTTTTGCACTTTTTACGAAAACTTCAAATTGAGCTGTGGACCCAGAAAATCGTTCTGGAGCGACGCACTATAGCAATAGATAAGAAATTGTAATAAGCTTTCAATTGACCGCCTTCCAATTTGCCCGATTTCTTAGCCGTGGGCAAAAAACGTAGTTTTTTACGTGCTCATGGAAAATGACCCATCACTCATGAGAAATTTAATGGAATATAAAGCCGTCTTCTCGAAGGGTGTGCGACCTATTTAAACTAGCCAGGAGGGTCAGATTTCACGACAATACTATCCTCGGGCCCTTTAACAGTTCCAGTAGACCGCCAACCGCAGCAAGGACGAGGGCGAGAGGGACTGACAACTTCTGAACTGAGTGTCTCATCGAAAATGAAGTGTAATGCATTTCTGCTCCTTTTGTAAAGAAAGTTAAGTAACGTTGATTGTTGATTGAACAATAGATTGATTGCTTCAGGGCATCTTCTAATCAGAGAACACCTCAACTTGATTTTTTTTTTTTTTAATTGGAAGAGGGTTTTTCTGACTACGTCTCGCTTCTGTGAACTCCTTTCGAGCTCAGACGTGGAGGAAGATTTTCTCAATGCAATATTATTCCTCACCTCACATTTGGTAGGGTTTGAGGAAGAATATGTAAAAAGGAAAATATGATGTATAAGGAAGTGGAATTTGATGTGGTTGTAAGGGGCACAGTTCCGCTAAACCCGCCAAACCTGAAAGTCATGCGGAAGGGTTTCGCTCCACGCCGTTATTTAAAAGAGCTTTCTCAAAAAACAAGCACTTTTGATCGGTTTTTTGTCGTGTCCAGGTCGTTTGGACGATTTACCTGATTGTTTGGTTGGGAGAGTTTGTGGTAATGTTATTAAAATGACATTGTCGTTATGTTCGAAAAAACCCTTCAATTACAAGAAAACATTAACATTCTTAAGGACTGCGATCAATGGGGCTTGAATGTTAATCTGAATAAAGAAAAGATTATGATTTTTAGAAAAGATGGCAGACTATCATCAAATGAAAAATGGGGACTTTTGGTGGGAAGGCAATAAAAGTTGTAAATTCATTCAAATGCTTGGGTATCGTTCTGACTCCTCGCCTCTCCTTTAAAACTCACATTCAAAAAATAGTGCTAAAATGACACTTAATATGGTCGAGCCTGGTCACTCACAATTTAGTGCCTCTTTTTCACAAGTTCAATGTTTTTATTGTCTTGATTGGTCTCTCGATCAATCGCTTTTATGCAGCTCAGGTTTAGGGGTTTGCTCGGAGTAAGTTAGAGAAATTATAGCGTTTTTTTATTAAAAAGCTATTCTCCCTGCCGACTTCTGCGCTGAACTGTATGCTTCATCCGATGTAGGCCTTTTTTTGGTTTTCACGTTGAAACGCTGAGAACGATTGGACTTCCAGCCTGCAGACTTACCTAGAATTCTTGCAATCGAAGTGGTTAAAAAAAAACTTTTTTGGTTTCAGAGTTGGTTGAATCTTTTTTGTAAAATACCATTGCGATTTCAGTCCTTCATTAGACAATTTATCTCTGGAAAAACCGACTATCAAATTTAATATTAAAGATCAGAATCGGGAAGAGTCTTTGGCGAATGCTAGAGAACCAAGTAGGTACGTCTATAAACTGCTGGAGACTGAATGTATTTTCATTCAAGAATGAACTGCCGATTAACTTGAGAGATCTGTGTTGGCTGTTTAAAATTATTTTACCTAAATTTCACCCTATGGGTCAAAAGGAGGGTTGAGCTATGTTCATTGTGTAACTAAAGGACAAAAAAGGAAGCGGTTCATTTTTTGGCTATATGTCCTGTTAGCAGAATTCAGAATGCGACACCTCACCGTTCGTTCTTTAACAGAAACAAAATTAAAAGATATGCTAAACTCTGTAGACAGTTTGAATCTTGTAAATTATACCCGCTCTGCTTGGCATTACAGATATTTAGTTAATGAATTTAATTGTTAATTTTTTCTTATATGATTGTGTATCATATAAAACATTCTTTTATGCTGTTTTTAGTTTAACTTTTTTTTTTAATTTCAATGCAATGTCAATTCAATATAAGTTGATTTTTAATTAAACATAAGATGTGTCTTGTCTTTATCATTTATTTTTCCTACCTTTGTGGAAAAAAAAAGACAATTTTCGTTTCAGTACTTTTCGAGATCTAAGTTGAATTGTAAATCTTTTTGAAAATAATACAAGACTATGTCGTTCACGTAAAAAAAAAAAGAATGACGATACCTTTCTGTTAGTTCAATATATTCCAATATCTGGAAATGACAATATCTTTAAAAATGTAAATCCGAATCACCCATGAAAAGGTAAAATAATAGAGGGCTGAGATTTTCTCCTTGCAGGGCACTCTCGGAAAACCCAAAATTCTTCAGTTTTTGTTATTTACTTTATTTACTCTGAACCTTTATAGTACATATTTATGAAAGTACTTTCAACATGTTGCCTGTACTGCAAATTTATTTAGTTTATCCCATAAATTATTTTGAGGATGGGAATCAAAAGATTTGCATAAACTGACATATATGGTAAATACTTTATAACCTTATTTTATAACTTCTGTATTAATTAAAGGTGGTTTTTTTTTTTTCTTGTCGAAATGAAATTCTAAGTCGATTGAGAAGCTTTTAAAAGCTGGAAAAACAGCTAAAAACAACGTCTTAGAACTGGGCCAATTGGAGCTTTTTTTTTATTTTGTAAGGGCTCCTTTGGTCTTTCACCAGTGGACGAATTGTACAAAATAACAGGTGTTGCTATCAGGAAAGCTTTTGACAGGTTTTTCCTTTTGAAATCTTGAAAAACGCCAGTCAGGATGTGAAATATTTCATTTTGAATTATTTTTTTGATAATTATTTTTTTATATTTATTAGTTCCTTTGTTTCTTTTCATAATGTTTTCATTGAGAGTCTAATATATGTTTAAGTTTTCTTTTTAAGGTTTAATCAACGTTGATTTAGTTTAACCCCTCACGTGACTAACATATTTTTTAAAACTCAGGTTTTTCCAACCTTTGTAGATTATTATTTTCAACTCCATTTCAAAAAATTACCACAATTAATTGATTAAAGTGTGTAGAAATATGTTCATTTTCCACTGTAAACAATAAGACACAATCAATCCTTTTTTTAAGAGATATTTTCTCCCCAATAACAAAATAACTAACTAATGGAATTATATGCGAGTCGATGTAAGTCAAGTAATTTTATGACTGTGTCTCGCAAGGGAGGAAAAGGATGAAAGGAATAAATTATATTTCTCATCTCACGGTCCTTACAAGGTTCTAGTTATTAAACATCATCAGACACAAAAACATCCTCAAAAATTCAAAGAGACGGCGTTTATTATATTCCAGACATGGGTGTTAAATTTTAAAAAAGAGGTGTTGTTTTTTTTATTTATAACTATCCCGAGTGAGAAACCCGTTGAGTATGGTGTTTTAATAAGTGTGATTTATCTCTCAAGCATGTCAACATGACTTCAAGCCTTTACAAAAGCAAAAAGTAAAAGTGGCTGAAAATAAATTTCTTTTCGCCTTTTTTTTTTATAAATAATTATTCAAGGTGTTACGATTATAAAAGTAAAATCTGATTTAACAACAAGATTTTACAAGATTTTTTGCCTAGTTCATTGTTAAATAAATGTAATTTTTTGGTTAAATTTGATTTAATTATTTATAACCAATATTTATTACCAATAATTAATATAATGATTATTTGGAGATCATGAGATGCAGTCTGGTGTGACGTAGGTTTAGAAAAACATTTCCTTTATTATCAGTACAAATATTCTGATTTAGTCTAAAATTTCTATCATTGTAAAAATTCATTTTTTCACATCATACATCTATTGGTATAATTTAAATAATGTTTATAAATCCTAGGCCCTGAAGATGATCTCAATAAAGTTTGAAACATTGGCACGATAAAGAAAATGTTTTTTATAAACCTACGTCACACCAGACCCAATCTCACAATCTCCAAATAATCATTAATTAACTGTCACTCAACACCATAAAAAATTAATATAATTATGAACTGCTTTTTATTGATACTTTCCAACTTTTCAAGCATTTTTTTTCCTGGGGTGACTGGTGATGAAGATCCCTTCCTTATTTCCATTTGTTTAGAAAGTGAACTAAATTTAAGTAATTAAGGTTTTCAGTTGAGATAAAAAAAGTCAATGGCACGAGCGGGATTCGAACCCACGATCTTTGGCTTGATACGCCGCTGCTCTACCACTTGAGCTATTGTGACCTCGATCCACTCGGACATCGACTTCCCATCTTAACCACACCTTTTGAATTTTCCCTCCTTTTTGCCATTTTTCAAATGTCGTGTAATCAATTTGTTTCTCAGCGACAAATGAAATGGCCACGGAGAGCTTTAATGAAGTGATACTTCATTTTAAACTTATTCAATTCACTAGTTTCCTGGTCTGCTTGACCAGTTAATATATTACAATTAATTAAGGTTTTCAGTTGAGATAAAACTCCGAGTGGATCGAGGTCACGATAGCTCAAGTGGTAGAGCAGCGGCGTATCAAGCCGAAGATCGTGGGTTCGAATCCCGCTCGTGCCATTGACTTTTTTTATCTCAACTGAAAACCTTAATTCATTGTAATATATTAATTGGTCAAGCAGACCATGAAACTAGTGAATTGACTAAATTTAAGGTTTAAGATCAGTTCCTCTTCACTTATTTTCCTAAGCGTAAGTGAGGTCTTTCCATAGAGGCAGTAACATCTCGGAGCTTCTTTGCAGTCACATAGGAATGTTCTGATGTCTTAGCTGTTTCATTACAAAGTGGGCAAGTTTCTGTTTTCCCCAATTTTTATGGTGGTTAATTAAATGGGCTTTAGCTTAAAAGGCTATTTCCTTAATAATATCAGTTGAATTTTTTTTTTTTTAATTTATTTACATGGTTGAGATGTTCTTTGATCATTTTGCACTTGGTCAGTGTAGGAACTACTTTCTCCATCCTTTCATTAAATTTAGCTTTTAGCATACTCTGGCACATGTGCCAGTAGTGGTCCTGATCCAAAGTCCTGCTTTTGATCAGCCTGTCCATGGCCCCTGGAATTGGAGGTAGGTGTTCCCAAACCAGCTTTGAGTTGAAGGTAAAGGAGACTAAAGCCTTCATAGTTGCTTAGCAGTTTGAAAATATGTAAATCTGTGCACCTTTTTAATCCCTTTTCAAGTATTTCTTGTACACATAGTTCTATTGCTTGGATCTAAACTTGGAAAATAGATGGTACACGGCCTACAAATTTCATTAGGTCAAAATTGGGGCCTACACTCCTTGTTTTATTTTGGATCCAGCGAGTATCATAATAAGGCTCTATTATTTTCAGGGTTTTTATTACAAACATCCCTTGTTAATTTTTATTAGAAAGTGTCTGTCAAAATTTTCTTTTAATTTCATTTTGTCAGACGCTATCGTAGCCATTTCATTTAGGACTTTGTGTTGAATTTTCTTAGGTGAGGCTTTATTTCATTGCATCCTAAGAGCCTGTTTGCACAGTTGTATGCCATCCTCTGGTGGTATGGTGGCAATCTCACTTCTTTCAACGCTGAAATAGTGTTAGTACACGTTGCCTCTCTAATGGTAAAGCATATCAACCTTTCTAAATCTTTTAAATTTTTGGTATTCTTTTCCGAGGTTTTTGGCCATCATAGGCATGTGTGACAAGATGTCTTAACTGTTTTAGGACAGAGCAAGTAGGCTATTTTTAGATCTAGACACCATGTTTTACTACACAATCTTTGGCCTATACTTTTTCTTACTTTTGTATTGTTTTTGTCTACATTCTTCCCAGTGAACTTTTGATCTAATATTACGTCCAGACGTCTCTCTGGAGAAAACTTAGATTAAGGTTTTAGACGATACTGCTCTTTATGAATAAAAAACAAATTCATTATTTCATCTTCATTATAAAAAAAAAATGCTTTATTTGTTGAGTAAAAAGTACTTCACCAAAGCTTTTTGCTAAGAAAACTTTTTCATCACTGCTGATGCATCCTTTTAGCTAAATCTTAAGGTGGCTTTGGTTGTTTGTTGTAGTTATTAATTTTCAATTTTTCTGATTTAAAAAATTAACTAATGTGTCGGCTAAGTCAAAAGCTAAGCGTAGATTTTCTGTAAATAAGAGGCTATTGGCTATTTATAAGCACTTCACCATAAATTATTTTTTGTAACCTAACATCACTGACCAGACTGACCAGCTCGCTTAAAGCATATTCACCGCTTTCGTATTTTTGTCTTTGAGTGTTTCCTATTCTCCAAAATAAAACAGAATTCAGACAAGAAAATCGTTAAATTCCTTCTTGCGAAGAGTAACGGATGAAATTGTTCGCAAATAAATTTTCAGCGTTAGAATTATCAAACCACTTTTTCACTAAATAATACTCTGGATCAAGATATGGTCTTGAAGAAAAAAACAAATTCAGTTGTGACTGTCAAGCTTTTGACTTATTTTAAGGTCAACAGGGCAAAACAATTTTAAATTCTACAGATTACAAACACCTAACTTTGGTAGGTGATCTCAACTCATCCTTGGCAGAAACAATTGAATTAGCTTTTTTCTTCAAGACCCTGATCTAGAGGGTTTGTGACAAATATTAAAAATATAATTAAATTATTAAAAATTGTTCAATAATTTTGTTTAAAAAAATAATAAAATATGAACAAGCAGAAGTTTATCAATTCCAAAAATCATTATTTTTCTTGTCAGACAAATATCACAGATGCATTTTCCAATTGCTAATCTTAAATTTACCAATGTTTACTGTTTGTGTTATTTTTTTTAATAAGTGTAATTTATATCATAACAAAGAAATATATTTTCACATATATTCACACACTGTAAAATTTCTTGAAAGCAAGAAAAGATATTTAAGCGTAAGAATAAATCATGAAATGGTTCAAAATTCTAATCGTAACTGTGCTCTTTATTAGGCGAGGGGGTGAAGAGAGATACGTCACCTTGGACATGGACTCAGAAGACAGCGATGCGACAAGAAGGAAGAAGAAGAAGAAACGTAGAAACGTCGGCCCCATGCTGAACAGACCACCATTGGTCAATAAGCCAAAAGTAACTATTTTATTAAATAAATCTAGAAGAATGAATCAAATTGTGAGCGTCTTAGCAAAAAAATTGTTGCTATCTGGATAGGCCTGGACATACAATTCTGTACTTAACTACCACAGTCCAGCTGTCTGACACAAAAAATGCAATAAAAAAAGTTGGCAGTGTTGTGTGCCATGCTAGATCTGCAGACAAGTTCTTATGTTAAGAATAAGAATTGTGCTAAAGCCTGGGTATGTGTCCAGCATGTAGAGAAAAGTTGCTTTATGTGTCCCAAGGGTTGACATTCCTTGGCTCTATATACAGAGTGTGTAGGACCACCTGAAATTAGAATTTATTTAGAAATCGTGAGATGCGGTCTGGTGGTCTCACGATTTCTAAATAAATATCGATTAATGGTCACTAATCACCACACATGAAATTAGAATTTTACTTGAACGTGGCAGCGAGTATCTAGGTCCTCTGTTCTGATTTTTGGAGGAAACAATGTTCTTATATTGTCTGTGTGCTGAGTGAGTGTATTTATTGGCATGAATGTGAAGGGGGAGAGGGTTAATGGTGGAATATTGAGTACTCCAGAACCCTGCATGAACGTAAATAGGTAGTGGAATATCAAGCAATTTAAAACCTTCAACCAAGGTATTATTTCCTCCTAATCTCAACAGTTCAGTACCGCGGATTCCCAAAGGTCTCGTCCTAGTTCTTATGAACGAATACATATCTTGGTGAGGGTTAAGGAAAACTGAAGGAAATCGAAGATGGAAAGGCTTAGACCAAAGTCTAGCAACAAACCTAAGAATTGCGTCCTCCCTGAAAAGATCCGGAATGATATAGTCCGGCATGATTGCAGAGACTATATAAAGGGCTTGTTCTAATCGCCCCTGTTGCAATCCTGATAACTTGGTAATAAATCCTATCTAGCGGTTTTAAAGTTGATATTCGTGCTGAAGAGTAACCTGCTGCTCCGTATCGAAACTTTGCTCCTAAGTACATGCTGAATATTCTTAATAGAATGTCTCTATTCACTCCCCAATTATAATTAGCGAGGCTTAGTATTTTCCTTCCTGAATTAGACAATTGGGCTATTTGTGGTTTCCATCGAAGGGCTTTGTCAAAAGAAACACCCAAATATTTTATGTCGACTTCCTTTATTTCAACGCCAGAAAGGAAAAGCCGAGGTGTTTCATGATGTTTTCTTAGTCTACAAAAGTGTTCAAATACCGTTTTGGACAAAGATAATTTGAAACCCACATCGTCTGCTTTTCGTGACAATGTGTCAATGGTAGAAATGATAAATGATGGAGTGAGTGTGGTGTTCAATACTTTTTAAAAGGATAGTTCCTACTCACAGTAACTTACTGTGAGTAGGAACTATCCTTTTAAAAAGTATATGAGTCAATGGCGTTTTGTAAAGTTCTTCCCACGTTTTGGAGATTTTTTCCAGACAAGTAAAAGCAAAGATCATCGACATATAAAGGCCTGACTATACGATCATCTATATTATCAGCAAGACCATATACCGCAATAGCAAATAAAGTGACACTCAGAACCGAACCCTGAGGAATCCCGTTTTCTTGAATTAATGTACTAGATAAGGCGGTACCTAATCTCACCCAGAATCTTCTCATTTCTATGAAGCTTTTTAAAAATTTAGCTGTGTTCCCTCTTAAACCCCAATCATAGGGTTTCTTAAGAATACCAAATCTCCAGGTCATATCGTATGCTTTTTCCAAGGTCGAAGAAGACAGCTAAAGCATGCTCTCTCTCTCTCTCCAAGAAAGTGTTCTATTTTTGATTCGCTAATCATCAATATGTTATAATCATAGTAAATTTAATATCAGAATTGGGTGGCATATTTTAAGAATTGAGGTTTCAATGGTCATCTTTTCTTAAGGGCCAAGATTTGTCCGTTTGAAGAATGACTTCTTTTATTAGAATGCTTCTCTCAACATCGTACATCGGGCAGCAAAAAATAATATGATTCCAGGCCTGAATCTCTGCTCCACAATTATTTATTGGAGTAGACAGTCTTTCTTTTATCGTTTGGAAATATTCTTTTGTTTGATGACCCTTGACTGAATCTTTCCATGTATTTTCCCAATTTTCAAATGTTTTTTCAGCCCATTTCTTTTTAATGTAACTGATGGGAATTTTTGCATAGCAAACTTCTAATTCCTGACATGATGGCCAGCGTCCCCTTAACCACATTATTGTTTTCCATCCATTCTCGTTTAGTATAGTTATATATTTTCTTATTTCTCGGGCCGTTTCATTTGGGTTTCTATTATTTTGTATGATTTAAAGCAGTGGTTCCCAAAGTGGTCCCTACGGACCCCCTGGGGTCCCCAGTATCATTCAGGAGGTCCGTGGAAAATTAAAATTGATTTGGGGGTCTCTGAACAACGACAGGGGGTCCGCACAGGGTTTAATATAAAATAATATAATATAAATAATAATATAAAATAATTTAATATAAAACAGAAGTACATTGGTTATATAAAAGTGCGTGTCTAAATCGATTTTATGTGCTCTTTGATTCAGTGTTGGAATTCCTGGAAACCAAAGATAATGATTTACAACACAATTTAATTAACTCAAAAAATGACGTAGCCTGTATGTCTGATTTATTTGCCAAATTTAACAAAACTAATTTGAAACTACCAATGAAATTTAATCAAAACTGAAAGCGTAATATATGCGTTTGTTGCAAAACTTGTTCTTTACAAACAAAACTTTGGAAGAGGAGAATGCTCTGTTTCCAAATTTTTCGAAATTGCAAATTAGAGATGAAAATTTGCTTGCCTACTGTCAACACTTAACGGCTCTTCATACAGACCTGAACTAAAGATTTGAAGTCATTCTTCACTTGGATATTCCCGACTGGTTGTCGAGCCCTTTTGCACGTGGACAAACTCAGATACCAAACAGATGAATCCATTACAAATACAGGAGCAGCTTATTGAAATATCCACAAATGTCGAACATAAACCAATGTTTGAACAAGGATACCACACAAATTCTGGTTACAAAAACAGATCCCAATTTTATATCCTGCATTATGGGTTATTGTACAGAAGTTGTTAAATGCTTTCCCATCTTTCTATTTGGTAGAACGTGAATTCAGTGCCGTTATGAACCTCATCACAAAAGAAGGAAACTGATTAGAAATTATACACACATAATATCTCTTCACATTCATCCAAGTCATTAATTTTTTTATATTTTATTTTAAACAAAAGTAATTAATATTATAATTTATATATATTTATAATTTCAAAAATACTTATTCAACAAAACTTTTTTTTTAATTTTTATATTATCACTTATGTGGCTTTTTCACTTGGGGGTCCGTGGGCAATTTTTGACTATAAAAAGGGGTCCATGGGTCAAAAAAGTTTGGGAACCACTGATTTAAAGTGATGTTAAACCGTTAATATGTATTATTACTATTTTATTTCCAAAAGGTGTTTGGGGTAAAAGCCACTTTGCCAACCTCTTCGTTGTTGGAGCACCAATCCACTAATTTAAACTGAAGACATAAATATCGTGCAATCTCATTTCCATTTACAACTGCAACCAACCATACCTTTTAGTACATGGCATCTTCTTCAAGTGGTATCTCCGAATTTTTTATTAAGTTTGCCAGGTGGGTACTGTAAGGTTGGCCCTTGGAAAACAATTAACTACTACTTATTATACTAACATTTTATTATCTTTAAATAAATTACATAAATGAATTTGTTTCTCGTCGATTATACAATAAGGGTATAAGGGCTTGGGTTCCTATCTACAGTGTTATAGTTCCCCAAAACTATTCTACGAATGGTAGTGGTAGGATTGCATAAAATACTCAGCCTGGTAGGGACAAAACACAAGACACTCACCCAGTATCAGCAAGACGGCCACGATCATCTTCTTCCCAGCGTTAGAACAAGACTGACTCAATGCCGCAAATGGGATCCGTCATCACATTTCTTCCCTCCCAGTCTATACACTTTTTCTACAACTTTAAATTAAACTAAAACTAATTGTCTTTCATACTCTACACTCCCCAACAATTAAAGTTGGCCGACTAGGTTAATTAATTGTTTTCCAAGGGCCAACCTTACAGTACCCACTTGGCAAACTTAATAAAAAATTCGAAGATACCACTTGAAGAAGGTGCCATAAAAGTTATGGTTGGTTGCAGATGTATTATATTTAAGGGAAATTAGATAGCACCATATTTATGTTTTCAATTTAAATTAGAGGATTGGAGTTCCAACACGAAAGGGTTGGCAAAGTGGCTTTTAACCCAAACACCTTTTGGAAATAAAATAGTAATAATACATATTAACGGTTTAACATCACTTTAAATCAGTGGTTCCCAAACTTTTTTGACCCATGGACCCCTTTTTATAGTCAAAAATTGCCCACGGACCCCCCAGTGAAAAACACTACCTTAATCTACACCACACAACTTGACAATCTCAATTCTGACCTAGTAAAAATCAATTTATGGGCTAATACTGGCTTCTACTTCCCACGGGAGCCTCCCTCTAAACTCGTACTTTCTCCTACTGACGCTGGGTTGTCACCTCCTCTTTCTCCACCCCTTGGCAATCGTTCTTTTGGTCTGAGTTGCTTCAATTCGAAGCAGGAGCGTTTCCAAAGCCACCTTGTTGGTAAGATAGTGCGGCGACCACTCGGAGTCCTCCTCCAGAGTCGCAACCAGGGGATCCTCGGCGATTTCCTCTGCTTTTCCTGGTAGATTCTTTCGTCGGATGATGTTGGTCTCAAGGACAGGGCGTTTGATCTGGGTCCTTATCATCTGACCTTTCGCGGTGGGTAGTATTAGGTGCTGGTCCGTAGAAAGTTCACAACCCTTGACATCGCGCAGCTGCCCAGTCCTATTGACTTCAATGATCTGGCTTTCGACAGCTGACGCATTCCTGCATACCATTGACAATTCCTGCCCCGCCAGTAAAGTGCCATGAGTGTTCCATTTTGCTATATATTCACAAGTGCCGCGGAGTTCCAGTAATATCTTCCACACACAAGCCTCCGCCATCCGCTCGTTCAGAATATACACTCTCATACACTACAAGTACCGAGCAGGGGTTCAGTTTTAATTGCTGAATATTCATCAACATCCAGTCATCTTCAAAATCCAACGTATATAAACACAAAATAGCAAAATCTCATTGGCACTCTCGACACGGCACGCAAGAATGGCACAATTACACAGAAGACAAACACTTTGAGTGAGTAGAAATACTTTGATTGAATATATAAAAAATATATTTTGCGTTGTATAAATTCACTTTTCCACATCAAAAATTATGACAACAAATTATTTCCAGGCTCTCCCCTCCATGCTGGAGGCAGGAAAGCGAGAACGGATAGTTCAGTCCAGCCTAGGCATTGGAAGAAAAACAATAAGAAAAAAATCCAGCTGAAAGCCAGTCAAATCAGATTTGTATCCACTTTGATTTTTATTAATATAAATTATTTCTGTTGTGAGGCCCATTTTCATTTATGGTTCTTTTGTTTGGTATTTTCCATTTTGGCTATCAAGGTTGATTATTTTAATTTTGCCCTTCAGGCCCATATTATTCCCATAGTATCTAATTATTCTTATATTGTTAGTTTGTAAGCAAAGATTCATGTTTTGTTGTTTTATATTTTTTATATATCATTTTTGATTCATAAGGAAATACATTTTTGTTTTAAAAGAAACAAAATAGAGGTGTTCGTATTTTATTTCAAATCAAAATTCCTTTGATTTTGAGACAGATCACCGGCCTCAAGGGGGTTAATCAAACCTTAAAGGACGGAATATACTCATTCCTTAAAGGACCCACAATAAAATGTAATTGTTATATGTAAACAATGTTTGTAAATCCCGGGCCCTGAAGATGATCTCAATAAAGATCGAAACGTTGGCACGATAAAGAAAATGTTTTTCTGAAACCTACATCACACCAGACTGCATCTCACGATTTCTAATTAAAAATTCATCAACAATTTCTTCAATTTTTAAGAGGATGATGGATAGTCAATATACATTTGCTGCTTCGTGGGAAATTGTCTTGTAGCCATTCATAACTGTCAAAAGCATTAAGCGCTAAACCTGCTGTATTTTTTTCCTTTCTTTTTGAAGGTTTCCTGCCATGCTTGGACCCCATATGTTAGAATGGTTATGATTGCCCTTTGTATATTATTTTTAGTTCATACGCACCCAGGCCCCAGTAGACCTTGGCAGACTTAGCCAATTATGTATAAGCTGCATCGTGCAAATACGGATGTACTCAATATGTTTAGTCCATGATAAATGTTCATCGAAAATGATTCCTAAGTAGCTTATCTCATCAGTAATCCTGTTTTGTTTTTTCCCCAAATAATATTCATATCATAAACATAACTTTTTTTTAGATATATACTCTGGGCTTTGGACTTTTCTACGCTGAACAATTTCTTTTCGTATAACCATTATTCTGTGAGAAATACGCACTTATTTCCAAAGATTTCCAAATCAAATTTTGTTTTACCACATTCTATTAGCAGGTCATGTGCAAATGCGAAAACTTCCATGTCTGCTGGATATTGAAGTTTTAGTATTGAATCAAATAGTATTATCAATTTTTTTGTGTGTTTGTGTGTGTGTGCGCGCGCGTGCGTGCGTGAGTTGGGTTTACAGAAATCAGTAATAAATAATAAGCTAAATTGAGCCATTTGAAGTTTTACGATCGAATTAAAACGTGAATTTTTTAATACAAAATACTAATTACTTTTTGTTTTTTAGATTGTAGATCCTGAGGATCTTCCAAAACGAGCAAGGTGGACGATAATAATTACTGCCGGTTTCCTTCTTCTGACCTGTATGCTTCTTGTAGGAATTACTTTAAGAATGGCTCCAATTATAGACCAAATGGGTAATCAGCTAATAAACGTTTTATTTGTTTGAAGTTAAACAAAATTAAAAATTTTAAATTGTTTCAGTTCATAACCAGAATGAAGAGCTTATAAATTCTCTAAATAGACAAGAAACTGATTACAACGAGACTATATTAATAGCATGATATTACGAGCAGTCCTTTTAAAAAGGTCCAATAGCGTAATAAACTGTTAAGAACTTTTGTATAATTTTTCTCTTTCTTTCCAGGGCGAAAAAAAATTTTCCATCAATTTCACCAGTTGGATGTAATAATCGGATGTGCCAAAGTTCTTATGAATTTTAAATTGTTGTCATAGTTGATATATGTTGTGATAGTTATAGTTTGTGCTTCCATATTGGAATTATGAGAACCTAAAGAGAATTGAGTAGATCACATAGGAAGGTGATTTTTTTTTTTTTTTTTTTTATAAGAACCTGCTATTTTTAGAATTATAATTCTAATAGAAATGATAAATGGTGGAGTTTGTTATTCAATCTTTCTAAAAAAGATAATTCCTACTTACAGTTAGTTTAAACTAACTGTGAGTAGGAACAATCTTTTCATAAAGATTATGTAAGGCTGGTAAGCCATAAGTTTAAAATAATAAAGTTGTTCTTACAACAATTAAAGAACAGTATACAATGTTGATTATTAGATTTTTTAACGTCTATGAATGTCAAATTAAATACGTTTAATTACTTATCGACTTTGAAATGTTGCTGTAAATATTATTGTAAATAATATATTTAGGTATTAGGTAGAGGCAAGTGCTCACTGGCATATTGCACATTTTGTGTAATTACAATTTATAGAATTACCTATATGAGAGGGTGAAATAAAATGTTTTTCGGGAGGAATTTGATCAAATTTATTCAGACAAATCTAAAGTGGACGTTTAAAAGGTGGTAGTTTTGGAAGAAAAAATGGGAAATATGTGTTTTAAAAAAAAATTGTCAACCGCTGCCTCGTAAACTAATCTATCTCGTCTCATTTTAACACACTCTGATGATGACAGATTCATCCTTTGGTTTAATAAATGAAGTCAATAAAGCCAATGCTGCGGAATTGCATTCTATGAAAAATATAAAAACTGTTTTTAAAATGCTAAAAAAAATTTATATTATGAAAATTTGACTGGTTAATTGTATAACATTTTGACTTTTTTTTTTTTTATATATCCAAGTTTTGACTAATTTCTCCCTATTCGGAGAGAGCATTTTAAACAGATATCTAGTGCTGCATAAGGTATAAAAAAAAGTTCAAAACTACTTCACAAATTTAAAATTTTAATATTAATATAACATTCCAATTTTAAGTATTTCTAACTTCATACAAAACAAAAGGGATTGATATGACCTCCACAGTTGCAAACCGCTACTAAAAAGAACCAGTTCGATCGATTTAATTGACTCACAGGCCCAGCATAATTTCACAATTTAAAATAAAAGTATTTGCGTTTTACTAAATGTTTAAATTTATTTATTTTTAAGGCATGCATTTAAAATGATCAGTGCTCAAATATGCAAAAAGAAATTAAAATTTTCAATTGCCTGATGCAGAAGTGTTGTGAACTGCGTGAGCTAGTTAATAATACTAAAAACGAGATTAAATCCGTTTTAAATAATTGGATTTGCACTTTGTTATTGCATAAAGTGTTTAGTCCATCCATAATGATAAACGTGTATATGTAAAAACTTTTTTTTTTCTTTTTACACCAATACTGCTCTAAATTGTAACCGAATACTGCATTCCAAAATGTCCATTTAATAAAATAAGGAAGTTCTTGGGTATTGAACAATTTAGCGCATTTAATTTTCGTAAATCCAGTCGATTTCAACTTTAATCGTTTATTCAAATGGGAAGGAATTAAATCACATTTTAAAATCCGATTTGATTTTTAAAAAAGATTTTTAGAGAGAAAGCACTCGATTCAATCATTAAATAAGACTTGCAGGGCTAAATCTAGATTAATTATATTGCTCAATGAAAATAATTATAGCGTATAGACGACCCATTTAAATTATTTAAACGTTCTTGTCGTTCGGACAAGAGGTTATGTATTGAAAAGTATTTATATTTATGATGCCCAATTTGTATATTAAGTAGAAACTAGTGTGAAAAATTGTTAAGACCGTTTTTGTAATTATAAGGTATTAAAATATGTCGATAGCATGTTACTGTTATTTTTGGTGTATCATGATGATAATTGATATTGTATTAAGCAGTGGTAAATTTACAATTAAATGTATTTTGTTATTTATTATACATTTTGAAAAGTGTAACTATTTGTAATAAATGTTAATTCTTAACAAATTAAAAATGCGATATTTTTATTACCAGTACAATCTATGAAATATGATAAAGTAGCAACTGTTTTTTAACATATTTGGGGAAATAGTTGTGACTATAACAGAAAAAAATCAAATGTACAATCATAAAGAAATTTTTTTCTTGTGGATAATAGATTTTGGATTGATTGACCAAAAAGTACAATATACAACAGGCTACAACAAATAAATTTAATAAATACAATTTGGAACAGTCAAACTTCCTTAACCAGATCAACAAAAAAAATGCTAATATGTATCTGAAAATTTTGGAAAACTGAGATAGCTACCGTTTTGAGAGTTGCTATGGAATTCACTTAACACGTTGACTGCACCTGGAGAAAAACTTTCTTTTTTTTTAATAAAAAAATACTCTTGCTGTAGCGTTTTCAGTGGTAGCATCAAAAGAGACTGGTTATGTAACCCCGCACAACACAATAAATACCATACGCCCACTTGTACTATTTAGTCCAGTTTTTAGTGATAGTTTTTGCTTTTTACAATTTATATACATGATTTATTATATTTTCATGTAAAATAAATCAATGTAGTAATAGCACCCAAATGGTCAGGCATGGACAAAAAAAAGAAAAAAATTTAAACTCGTCTATTGTTATGGTAGAATTTGTAGCAACACTGGATGTAAAGCTTTTTACATCCCAAATATTACAGTCTTGTTTTATTTTCAAATGTTTCCCTTTCCACATAAAATAAAAATATTTTTTTAGTGTCTCAAAATAAGTTTGTAAAGTTTTTATAAAGCCTTCTTCAAATGTTTCTCCTTTTTAAATTAGAGTGAAATGTTAAAACTTAACAACTTTAAAAATGTATTTAAAAAACATATTAAACTAAATCCGTTATAAAAATAACAAAATTTAAAAAACGTTTTCCGGAATATAAAATGCTTTACAAAGCCAAAGTTTACGCAAAAATGATTGCATATTTGATGATAGTTTTATTTACATATCCTAATATTTTCCTAATTTACAACCCCTAGCATTACCCCCCTTAACTCTAACCCTATCTAATATATACATACAAACTAAATAATAAATAATAACAAAAATGATAAAAAGCAAAAATGATTGCATATTTGATGATAGTTTTGTTTACATATCCTAATATTTTCCTAATTTACAACATAATCATTCACAAACATTATCCTCAATATTAAATCTAATCATATTTAACCTAACCCATTTCTCAACTTAACTCATTAACATAACCTGATCCCTAACCCTAACCCATCCCTAATCCTAACATTACCCCCCTTAAATTTAACTCTAACCTAATCCCTAATCCATTTCAAACTCTAACCCTACCTAATTTAATTTGTTCCCAACCCTAACACAAACATTATCCTCAATATTAAATGTAATCATATTTAATCTAACCCATTTCTCAACTTAACTCATTAACATAACCTGATCCCTAATCCTAGCATTGCCCTTAAATTTAACTCTAACCCTACCTAACCTAATCCCTAATCCATTTCAAACCTAATCCTACCTAATTTAATCTGTTCCCAACCCTAACACAAACATTATCCTCAATATTAACCAATCGTAACATTACCCCCCTTAACTCTAACCCTACCTAATCTGTACATACAAACTAAATAATAACAAAAATGATAAAAAGCAATAATGATTGCATATTTGATGATAGTTTTGTTTACATATCCTAATATTTTCCTATTTTACAACATAATAATTCACAAAATTTATATAAATATTAAAAAAATAATAATGCTGAAAGCATACAAATGGTGTTCAATGTTGGTGGATGGGTAGATTGGTATCCAGAGGATCTTGTCAGCGTGAATCAAAACCATGGAGGGTGGAGAAGAGGTAGGTTTCTGTACTCTTCCAAATGTGCTCAGCCAACCGCTGAATAGGATACAGCAGTAGCAGAGAAGGTACCATCTCCTCCAAAGCATATACGATGATAAGTCAACATGCTAACAAAACGAATAACTAAAGGCACATACACACAAAACAAATCTCGGCCAACAAAAGACAACCAACGGCTTCTTGGCCATGATTTGCTTAATGTGTACAAGAGGCAAATCAGAGCCAACAAAGCGGTCAAGGTTTGGGCTACTGGTGGTAACATCAAAATGGTTGATATGACTGCGATTCCACATGGCCCTTGGTTTCATGAGGACGAGCCAAAGATGGCAACCAATGTTCAGCCTGATATATTTATTGTCTTTTCTTGGCAGAGATTTAATTAGTGTGTAAACACCTTAAGACAAACCTAGCCTGGTTGTACGAATCTATCTAACACGTCCCTAACCTGTTTTACACGATTCCGATATAAAATGGGGCCACATATCTACCCAGAAGTCACTGCTTGAAACCAAAAGTTTCATCTGTAAGGTTCAATTTCCTGATGAAGACACATTCTTCAAAAGTTGATTAAAAAAACTGAATATTTTTCCTTTTCTAACAATTTGGACTTATACCTGATTTTTTCTTAATAAAAAATCATAATATTAAAGACTGATATCAATTACATTGAGGTAATACCTAACCATACCTTGGACATAGTAATTTACCTAACCTAAACAATTCTAACCAAACTTAATTCGCCCCTAACCCTAACACTAACCCTAAGGTGGTGACTTAAAACGATTCTCATTTTTAGAATGTATTGTTGTCTATTCCACTACTGACCCTGAAATAAGCTATTTTTAAAACCACAAGTTACATGTGTAATTATGTAATTTAATTTAACAATTTCCTGTTGAAGGGGATACATTCCTCGACAGTATAGCAAAGAAACTGAGTATTGTTCCTTTTATTTTTATTTTATTGCAAATTAGCCTTATCCCTGAATTTTTTATGCAAATTATTGTAATTGTTATTGTGTAATAGATGGTTGTTTGTTCCACTACCAACTCGTAAATTCAAAATGTATAAAAACAAAATTTTCATATGTAAGCTTCAATTTTTTTTTTTTTTTTCATTATGTTGAGGTAATCATACCTTGGACATAGGAGTATACCTAACCTAACCAATTCTAACCATACCTAACCTCTCCCTAATCCTAAGCCTGAGGTGGTTTTGGAAAATGCTATTGTGAAATGGATGGTCGTTTGTTCCACTATCAATCCTGAAATTCACTATTTTTAAAACCAAAAGTTTCATATATAAGGTTCAATTTCCTGATGAGAATGCATTCCTTGAAAGCTTGGCAAAGAATCGAAGTAATGTTTCTTTTATTTTTATTTTATTGCAAACTAGCCTTATCCTTTAATTTTTGATGCTAATTATAATAATTACAATTGATATCAATTATATTGAGGTTCCTGATTCTCATACCTTGGGCAAAGGAATCTACCTAACCAATTCTAACCCTAACCTATACCTAATCCTAAGCCTGAGGTGGTTTAGGGCAATGTTATTGTGTAATAGATGGTTGTTTGTTCCACTACCAACTCAGAAATTCAAAATGTATGAAAAGAAAATTTTCATATGTAAGCTTCAATTTTTTTTTGCCTTGTGCAACCGCCCGGAACACGAGGAGGATAAAAAAATTTCTGGAGAGGATCTATGCCTTGCAGTGTGTCGTAAAATGATTCAGTTTTTGTCCCTAATTTCAGAAGGTACAGCTTCTATACCAATTCACAAGGGTGGGGATAAAATAAATATGATCAGTCAATGCTCTGGAGGGCGGGTCTCAAGGACCTCAGTGTTTTGAGGCGCAGTCACCCCTGTGTATGAATGACTTCTCTCACCGGAAAAATTTTTGTTCTTTTTGACTTTTGAGTTGCATTGTCTGGGATGTCTGGGCGGCAAGATGCGGTGCTGCGTTCCGGATGGGAGCAGGTCGGCTGTGGGGTGGGGGCTTCTTGTACTTTCTGGGCAATGTTTAGCCCCGAGGGCCAAGCATACGGAGACGTGGACTTTTCTATACTTTAGAAAAATCTGACCTAAGGGTGGGACTAACAATCTTCCATTCTGTCTGGACTATCGAATCCCAGCCCAAAGGGGCTGGAATCTTTCCCCTGCTCGAGGCGAGATTCCTTCTAGTCGACCGGGATTGCCTTCAGCACTTATTAACAAAATTAATAATATTAATATTTAACAAAACCGAAATCCACAAAAAACAGTACAAAAAGAAAACAAAGGAATGGCACTGCCAAAGAAATAAGAAAAAGAACAATAAATAAATGAAGATGAAGTAAATTAACGAATCTGTAGAAAAATAGCAAGTAGCTGCGGCTCTCTTCAACACAGGATGCGTTCCGCTCAAAGGTTGTGGCCGTACTGAAGCTTCAATTTCCTGATGAAAAGGATATATTCGATGAAAGTTTGGCAATGAAAATGAGTAGTTTTCCTTTTTCTTTATAACAAATTGGTCTTATATCTAATTTCTTAATACAAAATACAATATTAAAGCTTATATCAATTTTATCGAGTTCCCTTTTTTGGCGAAATACCACACAACCAAACCCAACCCTAACTGTAACCACGGGGGGGGTCTAGGACAATTCCGATATAGAATAGACAAGATGTTTGTTATATCAATCCAGAAATTCACTGTTTAAATCCACAAGTTTCATATGTAAGTATCAATTTCCTAATGAAGAGGAGAATTCCTTGATAGTTTGGCAAAGAAATGGTGCTTTTCCTTTTTTCCTTTCTAACAAACAATAATATTAAAAGCTGATAACAATTAAATTGAGATAATTTCTATACTTTGGACGTAGGAATTTACATAACCTAACCTAACCCTAAACCGTAGGTGGTTTAGGACAATTCCATTGCAGAATGCAAGGTTCTATGTACCACTATCAACCCAAAAATTCACTTGTATAAAATCATGTTCCTACTTCAATGTTCATATTTGTTAACTTTGAGAATAGTTAATAATAGTTTCAAAGCCCTAATGAAGCCCTCGAAAGCTTTACGAAGAACTGTGTTATTCCAATATTCTTGGTTACTTCTTTTGATTAAATTTTAAAAAATTCTTAAAAGCTAAGACCCTAAAGTTAGGGAATTAGCCTCTTTAAAACTTTACACACTACAACCAATATTGCTACAACCTAAAGCTCAAAATTTTCAAGAAAAAAATGTTTGATAGTAAACGAGTTGCTGAAATGCCGTGTGCTCGAAAAATTATTAGTAATGAAAGGAGTGAATATTTTTAAAAAAATCCAAAGTTATAAAGTTTGGTAATAATTATTTAGATTGACAATACATCAACTTCATATTACATAACCATACAAACCAATTTTTTTGTTTTTAACACTACTTCTAGGACAGGACAAATAGTCTTTGTATAATACAATCTCTCTTAAATATATTTTCCTCTTTCTTACACAACTTTTATAATTACTTAAATTTCTCTTGAATCTGTACATTATAATAATACAATAAACAGAAGAAAATAGTAATTTGATCAATTTGGAAACAGTTATTTAAATTTGACCAAAAGATTTATGAGCACTTTTTTTCATCGAAACAATATCCAAAACGTACAAACTGTATCCAAATGGTCCACATAAAATCAAACTAAAGGGATATGTAAATAATCTCCGCTTTTTTTACCAATTTTTTATATATAATGAATACTAATCTAAAAACTTTTTTTAATTTTGGCAAACAAAAGAAAACTTAATGCAGTAAGCTGTACATTTATGAGAAATCACTTATGGGCAGTGCCTCTCTTTCATATATACACATATTTGTATATATTAAAAAAAAGAATATACAATCATCAATCACAAGGCCATTTCCATATAAAGGAAAATCTATAGGGGCTTTGAGAGTAGTCGTTTGTGTATATAACATCAACTCTGTTCTAAACTAACTACCCTAGCATTAACTCCACTGAAATTAACTATTTTCAATAAAACTTTTGGGAAAATACAAAAAAAGGACAGCACAATATTTTGTTCTTTTTGTTTTTTCCTTCTCTACAAAACCAGCAATTTTAAGCTGAATGAAATTAGCAATAAATAGGTACCTACAATTTTACATCTAAATTTTTTATCATGCAGTTTTAGTTTGGCAAATATGACGTGTGCCAAGCGATTTAGAATAAAAGCCTGTACAAAAGACAAAATTAAACACTTTTATACATGTCTCTGTAAATTTACTTTTTCTTTTCTTTTTTTTTTACAAAATATACATATTTCAAAAAAATAACTCCAGTAATAAAATCATCTCAAGTTCTTATATTTTAATCCATTTTTATAGTTTTTATTATTCTTTTAATCAAAGTCGGATTTGACAAATTACAACTTTTGACAAGATCACAGGCTTTTTTGCCAGGGCTTTAGAAATTTGTCATCTCTTATACATAATACATTTTCTTTTATTGTATTCCTTAATTAAATATTTAGGCACTTAAATTCATCAAGTATTGTTAACTCTTCCTGATTTTTACACTGTCCTATACACATTACAAAATATAAAGTTGAATAAAAACAATCAGTATAAAAATAATTTAAGTTTTTTTTTTCTTTTTGGTCACAATTTATTGGAAAACAAGTTCTTTTAAATACACTTTTTTTTCTAAATTAAAAAAATTAACAAAACCTAAATAAACATAATTATCATTTACTGCCAAAAAAAGTTGTATTGTTAAAACCGACCTGATAATTATCACAACTATTGGTTTAATAAAACTGCACAACTGAAGAGGAAATAATAAAAAAACAAAAACATGTTCAACCAAAACGTTCCGCAGGAACACCAGCAAAAAATAGGAATAACTTGATAAAAAATGTAAATTAAACAAATGAAAATGACTTATTCGGAAAAAAAAAAAATAGTGGCCTTGCACGTCAATCGTCTAGTGGAAAACAGCTTACTTGCACATTTGTCGTCTTCGAGCGAACTGCCAAAGGATAAATTGGCAGATTCATAGAGAAGGGTAATGCCCCTGGTCACCATCTTTGAGGTGATTGGTTGTGGCATGGAGAAATCCTCGTCCCTAACTTGCCAGAGGCATCCCCTTTAGTAATTAATACTACCACCATTCGCTACTTGAATCTCTTGACACCTTACAAAACTCAACTTGTCTTTGCACCAGATGAGAACACCCCAACTACTGGCAACGCAGATCAGAGTCGCCTGAACTAACTCCTGCCACAGTCCTTGTAATCATGTAATAAAAATTGCTACATTTCTCGCCAACACTATCACTGAGGATGTTACTCACTTCAGCAAGTGTTTTCGAGAAAGTTTACTGTTGAGGGACAGTTTGCTAAAAAGACGGATGGTATCAACCAAGATTTCGGTGTATCTCTCGACTCAGGGGATGTCACGCTATGCAGGAAGTATGGCTGATATATTGACGTGGCAAGAACTGGTCCACGATTGACTTGAATTTTCACATAAAACTGGTGCTAAGACTAAGATTATCCTTAAGAGCTGTGGATGATGGCCTCACAGGATATACGACTATCCTGAAGACTAACAACACAACCCGACTTCCCCTGGGGCATGACACACAGGTGAAATGAAAGAGTTCTTGAGGTGTCAGACAATTATAGGCAAAAATTATTGATTCAGAAAATACTTGAATTATTTAAGTTTTTGATGTAACCTGACCACTGCATATGAAGAAATTTTGAATGATAGGAAACGGAAATATTGGGCTTGCAAAGGGCTTCCCGCAGAATTTCAGCAATGCAATGACTATACAGCAATTAATTCATCAGAACGGAAAGCAATATCGCATCTGATGAAACTAATCAAATAGCTCAAAGATTTGTAAGGGCCATTTCAAATGCACCATTGATTATGGAAACCAGAGGGATCTGTTGCATTCGCTGAAGTGCAACAGGATGCTCAGGGTTTTTAGTCCCCAGCAGGCTCATCGAGTCTTCATCTCTGCAGAAAACCATTCCAGTTCGCCAATATTGAATCCAGTGTCGTTTGCGATCATGCCGAAGCGACTAACCTGTATGATGAATCTGAGGTGCCAATTACTTACACAGAGTTTAGACGAACTTTTAAGAAAAAATTAAAAATAATGTTGAAGCTCGACCCCAAACGGAAATAATAGTTGAAACATAATGACTCCTAAAGTAACACCATTTATTTAAAAAATAATAATAAACAATATAAACATACATATTTTTATTTTAAAAAATAAAACGTTAGTGTCCACTCGGAAGAAATATTTCGGTTGAAATTCAGACTGGGCAAACATCAACTCTTTTTTTTTATATTTTGCTTCTTTTTTCTTTTCTTTTTTTTTGTGCGTGTAATAAAATATATTCATTTTTTAAAAATGCTTTAAAACATTTTCTTCTTTCCAATAGTTGTGCATTTTTTTACCAAGTATGAACTTGCATTTTATGATTTTTTTTTTTTTACTTTTTCAGGTTTTTTACTGCAAAATCTTTATTTTTACCTTTAATAGAATAATGTTTTAAAGAATATCTCTTTTTGAATACTTAATCTACTTCCTCTTCACCCTCATGCTTTCTTTTCTTTCCCCTTGGAGTAGAATCTGAAAATTATTAAGAAATTTCCCATTAGAAAACGAGCACCAAAAACGTAGTAAAATACTATCCAAATATGAACATAAAACTTGAAAAAACTCATAAGTATTTGCATATTTACTTCAGTTTCAAAGAAAAAAATTGAATTACGGATATGTAACCTAACCAATCCCTAATTCAACCCCTCACTCACCCTAACCCTGACAACACAAACTCAAACTCCAACCCTAACCACACCTAACCTAATTGGTCCTTACTTAACCCACTTATAACCTTGACCTGAACCTAATATTAACAAAACCCCAAACACAAACCCTAACCCTACCTGATTTAAATTGTTCCCAACCCTAACGCAAACATCCTCAATATTAAATCTAATCATATTTAACCTAACCCATAACTCATTAACATAACCTGATCCCTAACCTTAACCCATCCCTAATCCTAACATTACCCTTAAATTTAACTCTAACTCTACCTAACCTAATCCCTAATCCATTTCAAACTCTAACCCTACCTAATTTAATCTGATCCCAACCCTAACACAAACATTATCCTCAATATTAAATGTAATCATATTTAACCTAACCCATTTCTCAACTTAACTCATCAACATAACCTGATCCCTAACCTTAACCCATTCCTAATCTTAATGTTACCCTTAAATTTAACTCTAACCCTACCTACCCTAATCCCTAATTCATTTCAAACCCATTCCTAGCTCTAACATTCTCACTAATTCAAGCCCTAACTCTACCTAACCAAACATATTAGTAATCCTACCCCTAACATTACCCCCTTAACTCTAACCCTACCTAATCTATACATACAAACTAAATAATAAATAATAACCATGTTTACTTAACAAAAAGTAATGTATACAAAACAAAGTAAATTAACACATACAGCATGGTAAATAGTCTACTGAAAACTAATCTAATCCATTTTGAACCCTAACCTACCCCTAACTCTAACATTAGCACAAACTCAAGCCTAGCCCTAACCAGACTATTCCTAACCCTACCTTTAACTCTAACCCTAACCTATAATCCATTTCAAACCCTAATCTGTCCCTCCCCCTAACATTCCCCTTAATTCTAACCTAAGCTAACCCTAACCCCTAACCTGTGTGCCCTCCTCCTGACTAACACGAAGATGGTTACACAAAATTCTTTATACAGTAAAACCCTTTTTAACCGAACTCGGATTAACGAAAACAATTTCAGTAAAAAATGGTGTACGAGAATGGTGTGATATTGCCAAATGTGGCTGGTAATTATGGTGTTGGGATTTCAACAACGGGTAAAATTTAAATCTAAACTTCAGAATACAATTGTAAAGAGCCGAACTGCAAGACAATGAAGCTAGCTAATCATGAAATAATTAATGAAGCTCTTTTTTTCTGGTTTACATTTTGGCTACAGCATACTGTACTACACGTTTTTATGTAAAATACAAAGATCGTTCAGTTTTAATTGGAAATTGTTCTTTCCACCTTTTACCACATGCCAACAGGCTCAATGGATTATCCAAACAATTGACGTTATCCCGCTTTAGTCCGGTTAAAATGGGTTCCACCACACAGTCCAAAAACATCCAGATTAAAAGAAAAAAAAGAACAAATGTTTACAAAAAAGTTCACTAAAATATATTTTTATACTTTTAAATTCACACTTAAATTGAGACGGACTTACCATCTTCGGTGTCTTGGTCAACCTGGAAGCTCTCTTCCTCTTCAATATCTTCATCTTCCTCTTCTTTTGAACCTTCACCATCGTAATCATCTCCTTCACTTTCTTCCTAAAAAATTAATAAACTAGAATCTTTTGTTCATTTGTTTTTTGTTTTAACGAACTTACGTCAAGGTTATCCTTGTACACGGCTTCCAAGCCGAGTTCCTCTTCTTCTAGATCTTCATCGACCTCTTCTTCTTCCAGATCTTCATCCTCTTCTTCTTCACTTTCTAAAAAAATAGGGTTAATAATAATAAATTATGGTTTTCAAGCTGATAATTCTTTGGCTTACCACTGTCTTCTTCGATCCCATTTAAGGAATTACCCTCCTGTTCACTATCTTCAGCTTCCTGTTCTCTAGCGTCAAAACTAATATATACAAGGATAAAAATTAGTTCACAACACTTTAAATCAAAATTTAAAAATTACAAAACTATACACTTACCCATCTAAATATTTAAGACAAGGAAGAAGCTTGAAAAGCTGTTCACGGTAATTTTCTATAGTAGTGACATCATTATTGAAAAGCACAAGACTTTTTAGATGTTCAAATTCTTTCTGTAAATGTAAATAATATTAATAAATTGATTGTACTCGGGCGAGCAAGTCAAATGTTGGATCCCCTATTCCGCTTTCTAAGAGAAACGGGGGTGTTTCCTCACTTGTAAATAGTGTATAAAATATATGAATATGTGAATATCTGTGTAAATAAGTGTATCTGTGTTGTGTTTTATTATTGTGTCGTGTATTTATTTATAAGTAATTTATTTATTTATTTGTTTGTTGTAAGTGAGTGATCTTTTAGACTGTAGGGCCGATGGCGGAATATTGAGTACCCCATCGGCCACAACAGTGCAGTGAGAGGGGGCTGAAATGACTTTACTGTTGGAAGCCCCCGGGAAAAAAAAAAAAATAAATAAATTGATTGGCTTTATTGGAAATTTACTTTTTTATATAAATTATGATAAATGTTTTGTAAATTTTATTTATATTATAAAAATAAACAGTCCACTTACGAGTGGTTCTAATGTTTCAAGATCGGTGATTTTGTTTCCACTCAGGTTCAAATATATGAGTTTAGGGCTCGTCTGAAGAAGGTTCAAACCATTTGAAATACGGTTGTCGCTCAACTCCAACTAGAAAATCAATATTTTATTAAAACCCCACTAACATTTTTAACATTTACAATTTTATGTTCTACGGTACGAATGTATTTTTCATGCACAT
The DNA here is from genome assembly GCF_000648675.2 of Cimex lectularius. Taxonomy (NCBI): domain Eukaryota; kingdom Metazoa; phylum Arthropoda; class Insecta; order Hemiptera; family Cimicidae; genus Cimex; species Cimex lectularius. Next base: position 563,824 of record NW_019392798.1, read on the forward strand.
ATAAATAAATAAAACCCACCTTCTGCAAGTTTGGTAACTTTGGAAAACCTTTGAGACTAGTCAGCCCCACATTTATGAGACTGAGCGATTTCAAATTTGTGAATTCATCTGTAAGACCTTCAATCGTCAGACTTCGGCAATTATCCAAGTTCAGCTCGTAAATCTAAAAACATGAACAAAAAAAAATTAATTATATACGTTAAAATAAACTTCCATAAGCACTCGTTTGTAGATTTTAAAAAATGTATTTACAATTTCGACCATTATTTCCATATATAAAAAATACTGGTGTCTGTTGTAAAATTTATATTGCATACTTTTTATCAATGGTATATAATTATTAGTATACCACAATAAAATAAAATTATGCAAATCCTAGAACGACAACTTTGTTGTGTAATAAAGCGTAAAAGTCTATTATTCTAAATGAAACATACATATTTTAAAAATTGTTTTTATTTTTTATTTTATTTTTATTTTTACACAGAAAGTCTAATCAATTAATCAGACAAGAAGTGTTGATTAATAAGACAATTTCAATCAAAAATGGTGTGAACTCAATAAAAATTATACATAACAGCGAATACAAAAAAAAATGTTTAAGTAAGAGGGTTTAGAATGACATGAGCTTAGAGTGAAGGGGTACCCCCCAAGGAGAAAGTTAAAAAGCCTTTTAAACTATTTTTACAAGTTTTTAATATGTTAAATTTCTGAATGAGGAAATGGGCTTTGAAGACTGAAGGTGAACGGTGAAGACTTCAGACAGGTAGTCAACAAAAGCTGTGCTTTATCTTTGTCAGTTTTGGCACAGCAAATTCATTCTCTCCGATGCCCATTCAATTCCACTTAAAAAATTCTTAACTCCTCTTGATTTTATCCAAATTCAAGAGTATTACAAATGATTATTTGGAGATCGTGAGATGCGGCCTGATAGAGTAATTATAAATGAGAAAAATAATGATGAGATGGACAAAAGCCTCTCAAACTTAATATTTTGTTTCTCCAATTATAATCCATATCCATCCACATCCAGAATCTCATAAGTCGAAGATATTTGAGGAAATTATTGCAGTTTTTCCTTCGGTACCATGAGCAATCGATCAAAGAAGTTGAAGAAGATTTTGTGAATCAGAAAAACAATGTTCGTACAGTTTTTATGAATGTTATTCAGCATAAAAACAAAAAAATGCACATTGATGAGTATCTTTACATTGCAAATAGTTAAACCCCTATCTGTATCCCACTATCCTTTTGGAACTTGAAACTTTTTGGCTCACGAGAGACAAGAAAAAAATGAAAGTTTACACATCCTCGGGTTTTCCTAAAAATCCCAATAAAAATAAATTAATACCTAGGAGGTGAGCAAATTGAAGTTAAACTCACACTGCGTAATTTTGAGAAAAGACTGGAAAGAAAGAAATAAGGCCCAAACATGAATTTTCTAAAAAAATCAAAAATAAATATACATTACAATTAATTAAGGTTTTAAGTTGAGATAAAAAAGTCAATGGCACGAGCGGGATTCGAACCCACGATCATCATGCTCTACCACTTGAGCTATCGTGACCTCGATCCACTCGGACACCAACTTCCCATCTCAACCGCACCTTTTGAATTTTCCCTCCTTTTTGCCATTTTTTCAAATCGAATCCCGCTCGTGCCATTGACTTTTTTATCTCAACTAAAAACCTTAATTAATTGTAATATATTAATTGGTCAAGCGGACCACGAAATTAGTGAATTTAATAAATATACATTTATTTACCAACCGGTTGTGGTATGCGGGGCACTTTATGTGAATATGAAATATTTGGTTCAAAATTTATATTATTTACTACCATTTCTATAATTATTTTTTTACAATTAACGTATGTTTTGAAATTCACCCAGGCCCGTAGATGACCCAAATAAAGGTCGAAACATTGGCAAATAAACGAAAAAGGTGTTTTTCTAACATCATTAATGATTGCTCACGACTTCAACGATTAAAAATAAATAAGTACAACGGTTTTATAAAATAAACACCATCCTTAGCCTAAAAAATTACATATAGTAATATATGGTGGATTTATATAAAAGTTGATGAGGGGCTGAAAGGAAATTAGGTCCAAAAAATGCATTAGCTACTTTTTGTAAATAAAAATAAATAATTATTTAGAACGACCAATTTAGAACGTTCCAATTTTTGTTGAAATCATCTTTAGGGGCTGGGAATTATAAACATTGTTTAAATTATACAAATACATGTCAGATATGAAAATGAATTTTTGTACAATTATAAAAATTTTTAGGTTTAATCAATGTATTTTTGTACTCACCCAACGGTGGCACGATAAAGAAAATGTATTTCTAAACCTACATTACACCGCATCTCATTCTCATCACTAAATACCGCACAAAAATTTATTTTTTTTAATGTAAAATAAACATCTTCCCCCGACCTACATAGTAGTGTATAGTATATTTGTGAATGTTGATGCGAGGACCGGTAGGAAATTAGGTCTTAAAAATGCATTATGCATTAGCTACATTTTTTAAATATAAAATAAGTTGTAAAAAAAATATATATACATATACTTTTTTTTAATAAACATCTTTCCAGCCAAAAAATATACATAGTAGTATATAGAATTAGGAAGAGTAAAGGTGGGGTGAGTATAATTCGCTTTTTGTTAATCTGTGTTCTACAACGAATGGGTCAAAATGGCCCAAAAATTTCAAAACGTGCGTGTGTCAGAGTATAGCGATCGGAAGGGGTTGAGGCTTTGAGTAGCTTTCCTTCTAGTCTTCTTGTAGACGTGGACGCCACTGGAACCCTTTTCAGTGACCTTGTAATATTGGAATAAAGTAAGAAAAGTCATGGTATGGGTCAATATGACCCCACGTTGTACATGTTCTTTTAGTTTTAGTTCAAATTTAATTTATTTTCAATAAATTTAATTAGTTTTCTCGATGCTTTTCTTTGTAATCTTTCTGGATTGTTTCAGCCATGGCAAATAGTTCTCATTTTGTAACTGACAAAGAAATTCAACGTGAAATAGGAAGATCAGTGATAATGAAAACGAGGAATACTTTTCTGAAGAAGTAACTTACAGTGAAGATGAAAATGATTTGTTGCCAAACGACAATGATAAACCTGACGCTTTCGACGTTCTTCCTGATGACGAAGCGCTTTCAAAGGACCACTTTGAAAAAATTTTTCAAATGTAGGTTCCGAAGATAGAGAACAAAACAGTAACTTTTGTGTTAGGCAAAGATGGCGAAACTTCTGGACTGATACCGATCTTTTACCGTCCAGAAACGTCAGATTAGCTTCAAAGAATATGATTACCTATTTGCCTGGTTCAAAAGTAAATGCTCAGAACCTTGTAGACAAGGAACCATTGTATTCCTTGTTCATCAACCAAGCCATGATTGATGTCATTGTAAAATATACCAATGACGAGATTGACAAATAAAACCTCAATACAGTCCTGACCAGCGCTACATTGGACTCACAGATCGTCTTGAAGAAGTTTTCTGGGCCTTTTATTTTTCAGCGGCGTTATGATGGATTTGAACCTGAATGTCTCAGACATATTTTGTCGTTTATTTAGACCATTGATTTTTCGTGCAGTGATGTCCAAAAACAGATTTTTTCTTCCTTCTTTGCTTCCCATTTTTCGGAGTAGGTATGTCATTTTTGTTCCTTGTGATACTGTGTTCTATTTTTGTGAAGTTACCTTTTTCATTTTAATTTTATAAGAATTTAATTTGCACTTTACAAAGAACTTTGTAGTTTTGTAGATAATATCAAAAACTCGAAGTTAAATTTTTACAAAGAAAGATTTCCCAAAATCTTCGAGTTTTTCCTTGCTAGACTGTACTTTATTGTGATTCCAATAAGTTTTAAACCATTTATTTTTTATTTTTTTTTTTTAAATGCGGTTTTGTATCCTACAAGGTTAATAAAAATAAGAACTTTTTAAAAAGTTCTACATATTTCCCCAAAATGTTGAAAAATATGGTTAGGGATGGTTAGGGAAAAATATGACTCATTGCACTTAAAAACTCTTAAAAATATTAATTAATAAAAACAACTCGTTGAAGTTCCTTAAAAAAAAAGAGGGAAATCAGAAAAAGAACCAAAAAAAGAAGAGAAAGAAACAGAATATCATAGATACAAAAAGAAAAAATTAACAAGTATATTGAGAGGACCAGTAGACTGATTGAAAAATCATTAAAAAAAAAAATGTAAAGTATAGTAAGATCTAAGATTTATTTTAGAAAGGCATGGACGCGGAATAGGGTGAAGGGGCACCCTAATGGGGAAAGTAAACAAGCCTGTTTAATCTAGGTAAAATTCTGTATGTAAAAAATTTAACAGTAGAAAAAAAAAAAATTTTTTTAAATCAACTAGTTCTGGTTGTGTTCTGGTTCGACGATAAAAATAATTAGAAAGTTTGAAAAAAACGGGGAAACAACGAAGCGGCCCTACGGCAAAGATGGCACGCGGCGAAAACGTTGCTTATGATTTTGATCGAGTTTATATCTTTTTTTTCTTCACTCTTTCACGGCCGACTTTTCAATTCAAATCAAGCGTATCCTCCCCGGCTAAGTCCAAGTCCAGTTAAGCCGGCTGATTTTCAGAGGGGCGAGGCGAAGCGAGAAGATTGAAGTTGATCCGCGCAAGTGCGCAGACGAATCGAAATCGACCAAACGGCAAAGATGGCGCATTTCGGCCTCGCTACGAAACTCGAGACAAACCCCCTCAAAAAAGGGTTGAACGATTTAACCCCGAAAAAATTGTATTTTGAAAAAAAAAAATAGTAGTAATAGAATTTCGAATTTAAAAAACGTCTTTTTTTTAAATTGGGTAAAATGAATTTTTTAATATATGTTTTTAGAATATTGATTTTTTTCTTCTTTTTTTAAACGGAAATTATTGGTCACCACGAGGTTTGATTAAGGGCCGACCATTAGAACAAATTAGCGCCTGGAAAATGTCACGTATCCATTTTAAGCGAACCCCAAATTTCAAATTAAATGGTGGGAGGATGGCGTAACCCTAAGATTTTATTTTAGATTTTTTTAATAGAATTAATAACGATTTTTTTTTATTAATTTATTTAATAGATTTTATGGCTGGATTGTTTGAAAATGATTCGGATCGTGGCCGTGCGGCGTGTCCACCGCTTCAGACGTCCCGGCGAAGCGGCCGCCGTAAACAAACCGACCCACGTCCTCTGCCGCCCGGCAAAGACGGCAAACGTCCAAAACGCCACACGAGGGCCAATAAACAACTTATTAACGTCCAAAACTGTTTGGATTTTAATAGGAACCGTATTCTGATAAATTGCGCGTTAACGTTTTTGTTTCAGTAGGGAAAGGAAAAATAGATCGGCCCTTGTGCAATCCGCGATACGGCGTGGAAAACTCGCCCTAAATTAAGGTTTAAAAAAATAAGAACAGAACAATAATAAATACTTACTATTTAATAAAGATTGGTCAGGAAGAAACTCCTTTGGTTATAAATAAAACGCGCTTTCTCCGCACGTTGATTCAGATAAGGATTTTTTTTTAAATAATCAAAAAAAAGGATATTAAAAAAAAAATACTACTTTAAAAAGAAAAGAAAAAAATGACAAATTTATAAAGGTGAGAAGAAAAATAACAAGACAACAAAACTCACTTGGTCCGGTTTTCTTCCCCGTTTTTCCAATTCGATCCTTTTCTCCATGTTTTACGGTGTAGACGGGACGATAATTGAGAGGGGTCGGCGATGTCTCGTCTGGCGGAGGCGGCGGATCTCTCGGACGTCTGCGGAGGCTCGTACGGCTGTCGGCTGGCTCAAGCGCGGTGCTCGTTCACGTCAGATTCCGGATCGACAATGGCGAATGGCGACGTACGTCGAGTCGGTGGCGAGGGTTTGTGCGACGGGCGCGGGAATCGCTGAACGTGAGCAGGCGGCGCCCCGCGCGGTCCCGGGCCCAATCAAATCGATCTCACTCCCACCACGCGATCGCCGATCGCCGCTCATCGCTCATCGTTCATCCCCTTTCACAACCCCTTTCACTCTCCCTTACACCACTAACTTCACACCGTTAAAAAAAAAATTTTTAATTTTTCAAAAATTATAAAATGATTTTACCTACTTATGTAAAATCATTACACAGAATTTTTCCTATCCATAAAAAGTTGACTATATCATAAATTTACTCAACTGAGCAGACAATTATATATAAGAACAAAAAAAAAATAATAGGCAAGGAATAAAAATATTTGAGAGAGATTGAATGAAGGCGAAATAAAAAAGATTGAAAAGTAAATAAAAAAGAAATAGAATATGAACAAATCGAGAAGTTTAGAAGATTTTATTAAAAAATAAACCTAAAGAATTCAAAAATGGGGACATTGAAGATAAGTAATAAAAATTGCTAACAGCAGAGGAAAGGAAAATGAGCTTGCTTCAGCGACACCAGAATCAGATAAAATAAAGAATTAAGCTGAAAAAAATATCTAAATAATCTTTATCAACTTTTAACTCGATAATATAAATTATTAATGTTTATAAATAAGTAATTTGCAAAACCGACAAAAATTGTGGTAAGGTGATTTCTTTTTAAATGTGATCTCAACCCTACAATCTTGCCACATCACTCACCAATTCATTTATATAATCCAAACTATGAAAACATTGTTTTGTCATGTTTCTGATGTTGGCAAAACAATATTATTCAATTATCTAATCTAAAACTATCAAAACATGTTTTTTAATGTTTGTAATGTTGGTAAAACAATAATATTCATTTATCTAATCTAAAAATATTGAAACATTGATTTTTAATGTTTGTAATGTTTGTACAAAAATAATATTTATTTCTCTAATCTAAAACTATTGAAATATTGTTGTTGTTTCTTTAAATGTTTGTAATATTGGAAAACCAATAGTATTCATTTACCTAATCCAAAACTATGGAATCATTGCTTTTTAATGTTTGTAATATTGGAAAACCAGTAATATTCATTTACCTAATCCAAAACTTGGAAATATTGTTTTTTTAATGTTTGTAATGTTGGTACAAAAATAATATTCATTTCTCTAATCTAAAACTATTGAAACATTTTTTTAATGTTTCTAATATTGGAAAACCAATAATATTTATTTCTCTAATCTAAAAATATCAAAACATTGCTTTTTATGTTTGTAATGTTAGTACAAAAATAATATTCATCTCTCTAATCTAAAACTATTGAAACATTTTTTTAATGTTTCTAATATTGGAAAACCAATAATATTTATTTCTCTAATCTAAAAATATCAAAACATTGCTTTTTATGTTTGTAATGTTAGTACAAAAATAATATTCATCTCTCTAATCTAAAACTATTGAAACATTTTTTTAATGTTTCTAATATTGGAAAACCAATAATATTTATTTCTCTAATCTAAAAATATCAAAACATTGCTTTTTATGTTTGTAATGTTAGTACAAAAATAATATTCATCTCTCTAATCTAAAACTATTGAAACATTTTTTTAATGTTTCTAATATTGGAAAACCAATAATATTTATTTCTCTAATCTAAAAATATCAAAACATTGCTTTTTATGTTTGTAATGTTAGTACAAAAATAATATTCATCTCTCTAATCTAAAACTATTGAAACATTTTTTTTAATGTTTCTAATATTGGAAAACCAATAATATTCAGTTACCTAATCCAAAACTTGGAAATATTGTTTTTTTTAATGTTTGTAATGTTGGTACAAAAATAATAGTTATTTTTCTAGTCTAAAAATATTGAAACATTGTTATTTAATGTTTGTAATGTTGGTGCAAAAATAATATACATTTCTCTAATCTAAAACTATTGAAAAATTGTTTTTTTAATGTTTGTAATATTGTAGAAACAATAATATTTATTTATCCAATCTAAATATATTGAAACATTGATTTTTAATGTTTGTAATATTGTAGAAACAATAATATATGAAAATATTTTTGTTTCACAATGTTTCACCAGCATTGTAAACATTAAAAAATATTGTTTTTTAATGTTGGTAAAACAATAATATTCAACAAGTTTGTTAATGTTTACAATGCTAGAAAAACAATAATATTCCTTTACCCAATCCAAAACTATGGAAATATTGTTTTTTAATGTTTACACTGCTAGTAAAACAATTATTAATTTATCTCATCAAAAAATATGGAACACATTGTTTTTTAATGTTTGTAATGTTGGTTAAACAATAATATACATTTATTTATTCCAAAACTATGGAAACATTATTTTCTGATGTTTGTAGTGTTGGTAAAACAATAATATTAATTTATCTAATTATGGAAACATTTTTCCAATTATTTCATTCCATTATTTTATGGAAACATTGTTTTTTAATGTTTACAATGTTATTAAAAAAATACTTTTCATTTATCTAATCTAAAACTCTGAAAATATTGTTGTTGTAATGTTTGTAATGTTGGTAAAACAATAATAATCATTTATTTAAACCTAAACTAAGTAACATCTTTTTTGATGTTTATATTGATAAAACAATAATATTCATTTATGTAATGGGAAATTATGGAAACATTGTTTTTTAATGTTCACAATGTTTGATAAAACACTAATATTCACGTACGGGCGCATTTAAATTTGATTACTTTCCCGCTTTTGTTATGTCTCAAAGTGTTTGTTTATAGGTTCTAAATCAATGAAATACGTTCATCGGTTGTTTATTCAAATAAATATTTGTCTGAAAGGATAATATTCCTTTATTTAAAGATAAGTAAATATTGTTATTCCTGTTTATGATGAAGTGGAAAAAGAGAAAAGAGAAGGGAGTAAGGGACGGCTTAGTTGATGTTGCAGCCTGCAGGTAGTTCTTTTGATGGTTGATCAACACAACAAGATAGCAAATGTGTAGGTTTTGTCTTAAACATACAAACATTGCGTGTCAGTAAATTTGAATATAGAAAGGAAAGCACAAAAGTGTTCGAACATGAACAATATACTTACCCCTATGCTTTTGAACTTTTCCATACTGTGAATGTATAAAAAATGTGCCCCACGGTGAAATAAATAAGTTTAGACTTATTGAAATGTCACAAGGATCATCACTTCAGAACTAGAAAACCGTAAAGCACGATGAATGATCAAAATTTTGTAGCAGCACTCCTCGAAGAGATTGCGCTCGAAGGGCTCGATGGAATAACCATCGAAGGTATTGTTACTTATACAAATTGAATTACTAATAAACTATCTTTTATTTAATTTATTTTTTGTAGCATTGTGGCTTCGTATTGATGACCGGTCTAGTTTTCCGATCAAGCCGATTGAAGATTGCACCAAAGTCTATCTGTGGAACTTTATCCGCAGGCTGGCCAATGTCGAGTTCTACGAACTGCCAGTTCCTAGGAGCCCTTTGGTCATCTTCCACAGATTGGACCATGTAGACTCTGCAGGAAATTATTACGAACCGGTATATTGCATATTAACTTATGAATTGTTTCTGATTGTCCTGGCCTGCTTGTTCTCTTTGTCTCACTGATGAAGTTTTTCACCATCTTTAGTGGTTGATTTGAGTTAATTTTGTAATGGCGACTTAGGGATGTGGTACAAAATACACACGACCTACCACTGAAGAAGAAATATGATTAAAGGCAAACACATCAGACATACAAAACTAGAACAGGCAGACCAGGATGATGGTTGATCCTCAGAATTACAGTGTCACAATTACATAGACAATGAATACAAGGATTTTATAAAATTGTTGTTCAATTTATTAGTAGTTGAAAAAATATATTTTACTTTTAACAACTTGTAAATCAATTTTGGGTTCAAAGAGGGTTATCATTATGTATCTTGTAATTTTCCTTATTGATCATTAATAAACTTTAAGTTTATACCGCCTCTGCATTAATGCAAGGGCTCCGATGATCATCTTTAGAAGTCGCCCCACGCAGGAACCCCATGGATCTCTCGTAACTGATCCTTTTAAAATTTAAAGCGTGGGCAGGGCTTTGTTGAGGAGAGGTCTAGTTACCATTGACACCCTCTCCAAGCTCACTAGAGATACTTTGATGTCAAAGTCTGTTTCAACAAATGGCTTTGGCTCAACTTCCCAGTACATCAAGAATACTGTTGTCTAAGCAGATTATCTTCTTTATCACCAGGTGAAGTGGGCAGGATCACAAAAAACAAGAAGAAACAAAAAGCCTCTGGGCAGACTTTCCTTCCGCATAAGGCTGTAATACTACTAACTCACATTTTCAATAGTCATTCTTGACTTTACAAACCGTTGAAAGACATCAAAAATCATATTTAACAAAAAACAGGAAAACCCACATGGCACACTATCAAAACACAAAATAGATTTTTAGGGCCCAAGTAACTTAATAAGTAAATTTTCAAGAGCTTATTAAGGTCGTAGGCTTCTATTATTCTGTATTGGGCATTCCTGCTGGCAGCACATCTGCTGAAGAGCGTTCTTCATTTCACCTCCATGGGAATGGTCTTCATTTTGCTCATCTCGTGGAGGCGCTCAGTCCATCTTGGGCAGGGGATGACAAACCTCAAAAACTTATTTTGGATCACTTGTAACATGTTGAGGTTTGTCTGGCGTGATGCTCCAAGCAGGGCAAGTGTACAGAAGCATGGGCTTAACAATGCTGCTGAAAGAGCTTTTTGTTAAAAGCACTCAACATGGAGTCCCACGATTGTAGAGGAAACAGCAGACTCATAGCAGTTTTTCCGCGGTCTATTCTATCTCCTGCTTGGTGAATGTCAGGCTGCTATCCATTGTCAAGCACAGATATTCCAAAAGAAGGACTGAATGATATTTCCTGATGCCATGACATGGTCGATTACTGCAGGTCTTCTTTTGGTGAAGAGCATGGCTTCTGTTTTGGCGCAGAGTTGATGTTAAGTTTCTTTGGCAGAAGCGAGCAACTTTTCCAATTTCGGTGCTGAGCCTTCTCGTTACTGTGCTTGGCCTTCAAGAAGATGTTAATGGAGCAAGGTTGTTTGCATAGAGAGCCAACCTGCAGGTCTTGGCACACTATCAAGTTACATGCTGTCTGCTTAGTATGGTATGGTAGAAAAGGATACTAGGAATCGGGGTTTGTACTCCCCAGGCACTGCAGCCTTCTGGCTGTACTTTCCTAGTTCCTTAGTTCAGTCAATAGACTCAATCCTTCTTCTTAGAAGTATCAGGTCATTGACTGTTGCTGCTGCAATTTGATTCCCTAAGTTTTTTTTACGTAGGTTAGATTAAACCTCCATTGAGCTGTTGCTTCGCATTCGAAGATGATATGAGTGGCTGTTTCCTCCTCCTCTTTACATAATCTGCAAATGCGACCATCGCTTTATATACTCATGTTGTGTAGATGTTTTCTCAGATGCCAGTGACAGGTTAGTAGTCCTACCTCTGAGTTTGGCCATCTCCAATTGCAGCAGTGCTTTTGCCAGTCTCGGTGAGGGTTGTTTCATCATAAGTTTACTATGTCTAGCACCGCTAGAGTTTATCCACTTCTCCTTTTGTTTTGCTTGGATCCATTCTGCGATGGAAGATTCTATAGTTGGTCTTGTTATCCCAAGAATAGGTTCGGGGCCTATGTATGGTCTTGCAGATCCTCTGCTGACTGCTTACAAATCAGCAAAATATTTCAACATTTGCTACTAGTGCATGGAAGCTCATATTATAAAAAAAAGGAACAATTTGGATTCCAACGTGCACTTAGCAACACAGGGTCAGCTTACAAGCGTAGTAGCATAACAGAGGGTTTTAATAATAAGATGCACACTGAGATGGCTTTGTCCTATCTCAAAAAGGCTTTTGGCACTCTCTGGCTATATATAAAATAAATATTATTTGTAACTAAAAAAACAGAAATGTTTGTGTGTCGCATAACCAAGAATCAAGAAGTACAGAATGGACCTCTACGCTAACGACTTAGCATGGTTCATAGCATCGTGGAGGCCAATCAAGAGACTGGGTGAGTTCGAATATTGACAGAATCGCCTATTTTCGCAATGTAAACTTAAAATCAATTAATCTAAAACAAAAAGTCAACCTCTTCACCATGTGGTGACTGGACATGTCATAGTAGCTGGTAACTGTATTTCCTGGTTGGAGTGCATTAAATACCTCGGCTTTATCCTGGACAGAGGTCTAACTTTTACCAGACAGGATGTAAGAGTCGCCAATGAAATTTCCATCCCCAATATGACTATTAGATCCATTATTAATTGAGTAAGCTAGTGTATTTTGTTTATCAAGTTCGTTCAAAATATTGGGGTTGCATAAAGCAAATGGATCCAAAATAGTTTGCCTTTTTTTCTGTGAACTGGTGCATATGATTCCTCCTAAATTGTAAATAAATTCTCGTCTATGAGAGAATATATTTATGAAAAAAAACGAAAAATTGTTACTAAAATTAAAATTCTGTTATATTTTATACCACTGGTTCAAATTTAACAAATATCACTGTAGTAGAAGAGGAACGCACGTTATTTTCTCGGCCATTGGAAGAAAGCCGTAGTCGAAAATCCCGGGTTGTTGGGATCAAATTGTATGTCAGGACTTAGTCTCACAGTCAGTTGGTTGAACATCACCAACGTTGGGAAATTTTGTATGTTAAGTGAATATGGACGATCAAAAATTATGCATCCAGTATGAGAGCAGCCTAAAGGACAATCAATTACGATGTGGGATACAGTGATAGGAGATGTGGACATATGGGTTAAAGGTTCTTTTGAGGATGAAACTATCCAGCTTAGAGGGTTTATACGTTTCTTCTTTTTGGGAAGGTCTGTTGAATTTTGTTTTTTAATCAAGGCGCTTGTTTTCTAAGCGTCCTCATTCATGCCTCTAGGCCTTCCAGAGCTGGATAAAGTGATGGCGGAGTCACTGAAGGCTCGAACTCGAAGAGTACCGGTTGAGGCTCTTGCGATTCTGTACGCTGTTTCCTTCTCAATTATGCCAGCCTGGCCACGAATCCATTTGTATGACTTGATATTTCTTTAATTTTATAAGAATATCATGGTCGTTTGGATTTAAGTTGTTCTTTGGTGTGATCAGAGTTGAAAAGGATGTCTGACGGCATTTCCACAGACTACAGCAGATCCTACATGTACCACCTTCAGACAAAAATACAAATCTTTAGGGACATCGGTGGCCGCAGTGGTTTAGGCGTTTAGGCGCTCATCACTGTAAGGTAAAGGTCCCAGGTTCGAATCCAGTGGCCCTCCATTCGAACCCGATATACTTTCAAATGGGCTTTTTTTCAAAAACACCAGCACCCCAAGGGTTCAAATAACTTTGTAGTTGAAATACCCTCGTTAAAAAAAAAAAAAAAAAAAAAAAAAGAATCATTAAAGGAGAAAGGTTTCTCTTTTCCTTTCATTTTTCCTCTCAAAATTAGAATTGATTCAACAAGTAATAAACTTCAATTTTTTTTTTACAAGTCAAAGGAAAAGTGGTAAATAGTTTTAGATCAGTTTTAACCTAAAGTTTGTTGAATGTTTCACATTCATCATTCTTCAAATATTTCCATAGTTGACATGAGCGGTTCCTCGTTATAAATTTGTTTTTGATTGTAAGACTAATTATGTTTTGTATTTATTGGACATCAAAATATGCTCGTCTAAATGATTGATTTTTTGTTTTTTATTTAATCATTGCCTAATTTATTTTGTAATTTTAGGAAAATATACCTCCATGTCCGTATCCACATAAGCCAGTTATATACAACGGCATCAAAGGGTCTTGCAGTACTTTTCATGAAAGGATCGACATTACATCTTCCGTTCGTAAAATGTCTTATTCGGAAGTGATCGCAAAGTAATTAATATCATTCTCATTGTGACATGTTATAGAATTGTTTTAAAGCTGTTATTTATTTTTTTAAGTTGGGGAGAAAAATTAGTTATTGTAGCTGATCAGTGCACAAGAAAACAAGTTCTGTCGATTCCAGAATTAAATCCACTCGTGGAACTCACGGATCTTCAATACTGCGTTTTAGAGAGAATCGGCAGATCGAGATATTCGGGTGAAATCACCCAGGGAAAATATGGACTTCAGGTTATAACTGAAGATCCCAAAATGCTTTTTTATTATAGAAAGTTTCTCTATAAGCATAAATTAATAACAAAGCAGGTGAATATTTTTTTTCCTGTGTGATTTAAAAAAACTGACCAAACTAAAGCATATTTTATGAATAAAAATTTGTTTTTTTAGGTTTTCCATTTGAAACTTGGTAAACATAATTGTACAGGATCTTTACTCCACATTCCTAAATTTTCTTCTAAAGTGAAGTCGAAGCAGAAATCAGACGTTGAAAAACTTTTTGAATACTTGAAGCAACAGCCGGGAAATTTCGCCTTGTATAAAACCATGTTGCAACACTTCGACGCCAAGCTTGACATAAAGAAAATTTTGCAAAAGTATCCGAAAGTGTTTCAAAGCAAATTGGTGTCGTACAGGACGATTTATCCGAAAGCGCCGATGTACGAGTGGAAAATGAAATCGGGCGTTGCTGAAAAATCATTACGGATATTAAAACTAATGAACCCGAACGAAAATTTCGATGGTGAAGAGGAAGATGAAGATGATGATGAAAATGGTAACATTTATAAATACAAAAATTTGACTTAAATTTATTTTTAGGAATTGTAAACTCCACACTGCTCCATATCCCTATTTCTAAGCAAAACAAGAATATGAGGTACGCACATGTCTACTTTTTGTATAGTAAAAAAAAAGAAAAGAAAAGTGAATCGATGCCAGATATGCACACATAGTCAACTTATGATTACAAAACCCTCATGAAAACATTGTTACAGTTAGACAAGGAAAACTCAAGAGGCTATATTCTGGTCTTTGACACCTGAGAAAACATCTACACTACATGCATATGCGTACATTCGACCCATTTGTAGGTCATGCATACTCATAGACCCCTTTTTTCTGGTTTTGAACCCTCCTTTTCTCTGGTTTTTAGTCTCTTCTTGTCTCTTGCTTTTAGTTTCTCCTTTTCTCTGTTTTTCGTCTCTCTTTTTCTCTGGTTTTTGGTCCCTTCTTGTCTCTGGTTTTTGGTCCTCCTTGGTTTTTGTCTCTACTTTTCTCTGGTTTTTGGTCTCTCCTTTTCTCTGGGTTTTTGGACTCTCCTTTGTGCTCTCTTTCCCCCCTCTCTCTCCCCCACTCCCACTCCCTCCTCCTTTTCTCTGCTTTTTGCTCCCCCCTCTCACTCTCTCCCCATCCCTCCCTCACTCTCCCTCCCACTCCCCCTCCCTCCTCATTTTCTCTGCTTTTTGCTCCCCCCTCTTTCACTATCTCCCCATCCCTCCCTCTCTCTCTTGCTATCTCTCCCTCCCTCTCCCACTCCCACCTCCTTTTCTTTGCTTTTTGCTCTCCCTCCCTCCTCCCATTCCCACTCCCTCCTCCTTTTCTCTGGTTTTTGGTCTCTCTGCTCTATGTTTTTCACTCTCTCTCCTTTGCTCTGGGTTTTTGGACTCTTCTTTGTGCTCTCTTTCCCTCCTCTCTCTCCCACTCCCACTCCCTCCTCCTTTTCTCTGCTTTTTGCTCCCCCCTCTCACTCTCTCCCCATCCCTCCCACTCCCACTCCCTCCTTCTTTTCTTTGGTTTTTGGTCTCTCCTGTTCTCTGGGTTTTCAGACTCTCCTTGTTTCTAGATGTTGTACTCTCCTTTTTGCTCTCTTTCCCTCTCACTCTCTCTCTATCCCTCTCCTCACTCCCTCTCTCCCTCCCGCTCCCTCCTCCTTTTCTCTACTTTTTGCTCCCCCCTCTCACTCTCTCCCCAACCCTCCCACTCCCACTCCCTCCTCCTTTTCTTTGGTTTTTGGTCTCTCCTTTTCTCTGGGTTTTCAGACTCTCCTTGTTTCTAGATGTTGTACTCTCCTTTTCGCTCTCTTTCCCTCTCACTCTCTCTCTATCCCTCTCCTCACTCCTTCTCTCCCTCCCACTCCCTCCTCCTTTTCTCTACTTTTTGCTCCCCCCTCTCACTCTCTCCCCATCCCTCCCTCTCTCTCTTGCTCTCTCTCCCTCCCTCTCCCACTCCCTCCTCCTTTTCTCTGCTTTTTGCTCTCCCTCCCTCCTCCCATTCCCACTTCCTCCTCCTTTTCTCTGGTTTTCGGTCTCTCCTTTTCTCTGGGTTTTGATCTCTCTCCTCTATGTTTTTCACTCTCTCTCCTTTGCTCTGGGTTTTTGGACTCTCCTTTTCTTTGGTTTTTGGACCCTCCTTGTCTCCGGACGCTCTTTGTCAGCAGACTCATGACTCAACTCCTGGTCTTTACTCGTTTGATTTTCCAATCCTTTCCTTTTGTATTGCCATAGAGTGGAGGGAAAGAAAAACAAATTTTTGAGGTCTGGTGGTCAAAGGCCTTCTATGACGGTTGATGGCCATCTATTTGATTAATACAATGATCCAATTGTCAATGGTAGACCCTAGCTGGATGACCCCTGTCACCATTGTACGAAGACTTTCCCTTAGCCCATATTTTTTGTTATTTATTGAGGTTATTCAATTGTTGCATTTCTACTCCCTCCAGATTTTAAAGACATACCTTTGTTTCCTGCGGTTCATCAGATGTACACCCTAGCATAAACAAGTACCAAATTCCTTATAAACTATTGTTTTTTATTAAAAATCACAGCTTTACTATTTAATCTAACTTGTATTAAGACCAGTTTACATAATGAAAATTAAAACTTGGTATTTTTTAAAACAATGATTTATTATTTTTAGGTTTGCTTGATACGAGTTTTAGAAGATTGGACCGCTCGATGATCAGGCAGTGTTATTCCTTTGTGGAACAAGCCGGCCCTCGAGGATTGACGCAAGTTTCTATTGGATCATTGCTAGCAGCCCCTTCACTGCAAGCCCGATGCCTTTGTAAATATCTTTTAAAACGCAACATTTGCGGCACTGCTATGATTGATTTAGGCCGACAACGTATAAACCAGTAGGTTTCTTTAAAAATTTTATCCTTGCATATTTTAATTTAATTAATTTTTTTTTGTAGCTTTTATAGTAAAAAGTTTGATTCATCTAAATACATGATGAAAAATGTGATGATGGCAGAGAAGAGTAAATTGATGGAAATGGTGACTCCACAAGATGAAGATGATGGTACTAACACCGGTAAAACGAAAAACAAAAGGGCAGCAAAAGGGAAACAGCCGGTTAAAAAAAAATTAAAAGTCGTCGAAGAAAACGGGGTATTAATATAAATAATTAGCCGGAATAATTATATTTTATTCATTCGTTTTATTTTTCAGCCTTCTTTCTTTAAAAATATATTGAAAGAACCGTTGCCGACTTCAAGGCCCAGTCAGGAGGATATCGATGCTATAGAAACTAAAATTGTCGCTTCTACCATCAAACCAACATCGGACAAGTATGACTTTTAAACATTTCTCTGCTTATCGTGATAATCTTCTTTTTTTCTTTTTTTTAAAGAAATTTTCCATCATTAACTGGTGACCCTTCTACATCTAAGATGAACAACTTGACAGTTAGGATTCTAAAAAGGGCCAATTTAATCATGCAAGCCGTTAACACGCACAAAGTGATCCATGACCCTCAAAAATTACAAAGGGTAATTATAAAAATAAAACTTTTAACGGATAGTTTGTCTATATGCCAAGCTTTTTAGATGATCAACGAGGAGGAAAACTCAGAAGGTTCTATGTACACTGTTGATAGAAAAACTGTACAAAGATTGATTGAAAAATTAGAACTGGACGGGCACATTCGAACGATTAAGGTGACCCTAAAGGGCCACGGGAGGGAGAAGCATATGACATTCATCTGTCATCCTTCAGTCGATCAAGGTACCGAAAAAAAAAAAAAATAGAAATATCTCGAAAAAATAAATTAATATATTTCAGACCATTCTGAAATCCAATCGGCCATTGAACAAGCAAAAATGAAGCTGCCGATTATAACGAAAGACTTGATGAAAAATAAGAATGATAAAGCTAACCAAGCGGCTAAATATGAAACTTTAACATACAACCAAGTAAATTGATTTGTTTTTATTTAAAAAAACTGGATTTTTTCTTTTTTTAACAGTGTATTTGGTCGGTTTTTCTTTAGAAAGCAGGGCGAAAATACGGGTTCAAACCTAAATTTGTTCGGATGAAAATTCTACATATGTACATGCACTACTTGCTCTACAGCTATGATGGAAACCCCATCACAGACGAAGACGTGCTTAAGTCAGTTGTGGCGGAAGCGAAAGTAGATGAAAGTTTTATCAAAGAAATGTCAACGCTGTACAGAACGACAATTGACTGGAGAATGTTCATTTCTCCTCTTCCATTTCATGAAGGTAAAATTTACTTTTAAGTAGTTATGATTTAAAATTATACTTTTTTGTTTGTTTTTTGTAAAGGGTACAGCAAGGGTTGGTGCCTCATAAGCGATCTTCTTGTCCGACTGCCGCTTACACTTTTCCTCGCTATAGTCAACGTTCCATATGACATTCCAAACATAATGGATTATTTGAACCACCCAATAAGGAAATACTTTTTGGTCAAACACCTCCCGCATGAAATTGCTAACCAGTTGACTGTCAATCGGAAGTAAGTGCTCATTGAAATCACGATCAAAATATATTTTATTAGTGTGATTTGTTTATAGGTATATATTTTCAATAAGCGACATTGTTTCACGCCTTGGCTATATTGGCCTATTGCAAATGGGACCACACAAATTAAAGGAGAAAGATCAGGTCGGTTTTACAATTTAAAACCCCGACTATCGTCTGACTTGATCATTTTATGCATTAATTTTAGGTGTTTGTTTATTTAAACAAACACGCTGTGCTTCTTGACACGACAACATCTGAATCTGGGTACAATCACATTTCGTCTTCTATGAAATACGAACAGATGAATTATAATTTTAAAACGATCAAAGATGTCGAACAATACTGGTACGATTTGTGCAATTTCGCCATGCATACAAATTTAGGTGAGGCATTATTTCCATTAAAACCTTACGGAAAAAAAAAATTATATAACATGATTATACTAGGATGTCGGACAAGCATGACAGGGCAACCCGTCGTCATCGAAAATGTAACAACAAAATTACAGCTTTTGGAGGCAATAAGTCCGAGACAGATTGAAGAAGCAGTTGAGTTAGATATGGGCTACCTCCCTGGCGACAAACTTGGTGCGGGTGGTCTTGACAGCGATATGTTTGTGTAAGCTACTGATTCAGACAATTTTTTTTTTAATTGTATATTTGTTTTTATATATAATCCCAATTTTTATAGTCACTTGAAGCGTAATTGGTATTGGACAAATGAAGGCAAAATTGACCCAAGTCATCCAACTGTTAAAAATATCCTAGATCCTCCTCATATGAAAGGGGTAAGTCACTCCAAGACACCCACACATACGAAAAAAAAAAAAAAAAGAAAAGAACACTTTTATTTACTTGTTTATTTTCTTTAATTTATTTATTTATTACATCAACGGCAAGTAGCCAATTTTACAACAGTACACATACTCAAATTATATGGAATTACACAGCTTTAATTTTGACCAGAGATGAACAGAATAAGTCCAGATCACTACTTTAGTTATTATTGTAGGAATGGGAGCATTTTTTATGTAGTTCGTTTTACATAATGGTATAAAGAACAGAGGAGTGAATCTGGTCCTCTTATCTGGTACATTAAAGGATATCTTCTCCAACAATTCAGGATGACTAATCATAATCCTTAAAAGTGTTGCAAGAAAAACAATATCAATTGATGATCTACCATCTTCTAATGAACTAATGTTCAGTACATTTTTTTTATACGATATCCAACTAGAATTTAGACCAAGTTTGTAAGAACAGTGTTTAAAGGTGGCCATTCATGATCGCGCCAAATGGAACCGTGCCAAGCCGTACAGCTCCATTTGGAGTTCCTGAAATTTGAGGGGGCATTCACGACCGCTCCACAGCCAGTCGCTCCAAACGTCATCTAGTGAATTACCTTCTCAAAATGGATGACTATCTCTTGTGCCACGCTGCTGTTTGTTTATATATTAAAAGCAAAAAAACAGAAGAGGAAATGGTGTAAGAAGTGACTCCTGAACAGAAGCTGTA
The DNA here is from genome assembly GCF_000648675.2 of Cimex lectularius. Classification (NCBI taxonomy): domain Eukaryota; kingdom Metazoa; phylum Arthropoda; class Insecta; order Hemiptera; family Cimicidae; genus Cimex; species Cimex lectularius. The sequence continues at coordinate 583,942 of NW_019392798.1, forward strand.
ATACACACATTAATTTGATGAAAGATCTTTCCCTTGAACCCGCTGATTGGAAGAACTATTTAAGGATGGATGAAACGTCTTATTTATTCATTATATTTAGTGTTCTATTGACCAAATTCTTTCAATTAATTAATCTTTTTTGTAAGGTTTTGGTTGAAATGAAAAAGCTTGTGCCACGAGCGAGATCTGAATCCATGGCCTTTGGATAAATACGCCGCTGCTCTACCACTTGAACTATCGTGACTTCGGACACCAAAAAATGGCAAAAAGAGAGAAAATTCGAAAGGTTGTAGGTTGAGATGGGGAGTTGGTGTCCAAGTGGATCGAACTATCGTAGTCACGATAGCTCAAGTGAGAGAGCAGTGGCGTATTTATCTGAATGTCATAGATTCGAATCCCCTCGTGACACTATTTTTTTTCAACCAAAACGTTACAAAAAAAAAAGATTAACGTCTTATTTATATTTACTACAGCTTGTTACCCCCTTCATTAGAAAACAAAAGACAGTCATGAGAGAAATCATCGGATAATAATGATAGAAGTCTCCTTATAAGACAGGAAGTTTTTATTTGCTTGAATGTATATTGTGGGAGGGTCAACGGTGGAGTACCCACTCAATTACTTTAGTGCATACGGTGATTTGTAACGGCATATAAGCTCTCATATTTCAATGGTACGGTCGATGGGTGATCCCGGAAGAACTGAATCATAGATCATCTCCACCCGATTAAGAATAGGCGAGGTTGACACGACTGGGTCATGTGATATGTCTGATTTGGATGCATTTTATTTAATTGCACTGCCAATCCTTGGCTCCATATAGAGGGGTCATATAAAGGCCACTAGTTTCAAAAATTAGTCTTAAGAACTGTAATGAGGGTCCATTGAGCTTATAAGCAATATATAAGATTGATTGACATTTCAAATATTATTTTTTGCTAGGTTCAGAAAAAGAATGTTGGGAAGAAAGCAACTAAAGCATGCATACCGAAAAAATCGTCAGATAAAGAGAAAAGCAAGTCTAAGAAGAATGATAACGAACCTACCAGTACTAGTGGAGTTAATAATAGTGAAAATGTCTCACCGGTTAGTAACGCAGAAGGCGCCCAGGTATCAAAAGTCGATCAAAAGTCCAAGTATAAGTTGAAAAAGAGAGCCAAACACAGAAAAATAACGCGCATAGTCAAACCGAAAAGCACCAGATTCGGCAGGAGGCCGTATTACGACCAAGTGGATAAAGAGGCATTGAGAAGAATGGTGAAGTTAAGAGTCGACTGGATGTCTGCTGAGGACAATCTACTGTTGATTTGTAAGGTTGCATCGCTTTACATGACAACAAACAACAAACGACACATAGCTAAAAATTTCTTCGTCATAAGAGAAATTCTCCACACAACTTACCCGGTAAGATTAACAAAATATCGCTTTAAAAAATCAAATTGAAACTACATTTTTTTTTTTTTTTTTTAAAGGAAATTTCTAAAAACAAAACATCCAGAGCTTGCCAGAGGAGGATGCACTACATGATGCGCAATCCTTCAACATCACACAGTGTGTACATGTGTTTAGAAGAAATAAAACAGGATCCAGAAATTAACGATAAGTTTAGCGTGAGTATTGAGAAAAATTCGTCTAATTTGAAAATTATACAGTCGAATAGTCAAACAATATAATACAAATATGCGTAATAATTTTAGAGCTCTGTCGAAAAACTCGATGCGCTCATAAAAGCCAAAGGCGAGGGGCCAAAAGGATATCAAAAAGAGTTTGACAAAATATTCACAAGTTTGGTGTACAAATTGCTCGGCAAGTTAAAGACTATCACAAACAAGGATAACATATCGCTGGACAACATTTCAATTCCTGATACGCTGGAAGAATTCAAGTGAATATATCCCTATTTAAATAAATAAATTAGTTAAAACTAGTCAAAAAATGAGGTATTTTATGTTAATGCCTGATTTTAGAAAAGCGTATAAAACGGTCGTACCCAAAAACCTAAACATGAGGTATGGAACATTTAACGAAGTTCAGAATACAGTCGACATACTTTGCTCCGTAGTCAACACAATCATACACGTAAATATGACTAAAATATTTTTTCTGTTTTTGTTCTTTTTTTATGAGTGGTTTATTTATTTATTTTTTTATTTATAGGCCTTTTTTTTTAATGTGATTGAAGAAATTTTCAAATCGTCCAAACGTTCTGTATCTATTGGCCATTTTTTAAGATATTGAAGAAATTTTCAAATCTACGGCGTTTTGGCATTCCGTGCCATTTTCAAAAAAAAAATTCCAGAAATAAATTACTTGAAATTGGAACAAGATGTCAAAACAGTGTAGATTTTAAAATTTCTTTAACCATCTTAAAAAAAGAACTAAAAATTTTAAAAAATAAATAAACCATCCATATTATAATTTCAATATCTCGAGTTTAAAATGTTTAGAGCTCACTGTGTTGTACAACGGACAAGACGTCATATTCGTACCAGCTGTTTTTCATCTACCAACAATACCCAGATAAGCTTCTAAGGTCTGTTATGACTAAGTGTAGGACGATGTCTATCGTTTCTTGCCGGAAGAGACACAAGAAATGGCGATCGGCTCATACTGGTTGTCTCCCTCTGTCTTCATCGCCGTACCAGCTCTCAATAACGTAAAAGCCTGTTTTTATAATATTGCCGAGTTGATTTTTCATAAATTTCCCACAGGTACGTGAACATATTGCAAACAAGGTACCAATACCAGATTTACTCTGAAGCGCACAACTGCCTCACGAGTATTCTCGATTTGGAACAGCCCGGTTCAAATATAATAACGGATGTGGAGCTTAACGTCACAAACGGAGGAGAGTGTGCAAGCATGGTCGAACTTTATTCAGCGGGTTTTGTTAGTAATTGATAAATAATTTTCTAAATTTCACTTCCTCTTTTAATTATGAGTTGTAATTTAAAAAATTCACAGGTTGAAATGGGAGTCACTTTTCCTGAACATTTAATCGTACTCGATCCAAGGCTGTCTGAAACTGAGGAAAGTTACAACCTGATCATGAAGGTATAAAACAAAATTTACTTATTTAAAACATATATATGAAAATAAATTATTTTCAGAGGTTCAAAGAAATGCTTTCGGTTGTTTCATCGTCGAATAAAAAACTAGACAAAACTGAGACTCAGACTGATGAAGATGAAGAAGAAGAAGACATACAGACATGTCGGAAAACATCACAAACCAGTGAAACAAGCTCACGAGAGAAAGAACCGTAAGTATATTTTTTATTTAATTTTTATTAAATATTCTTTTTTTTTTTAACAATTAATTGATTTTAGTAGTAATTTTGGCGAAGAATTTAATTTATCTAATAAATCTGGTGTGGCAAATACTGCCTCGAGATTGGCCTTGTACATGATGAGGGATGAACCTTCCGAGTATTTGGATAAAGGTTTACAGCATGCTCATGATTATTTTGTTTTAAAACCTTGCAAAGTGGGTATTTAATTTATTTATCCATTAAAATAAATTATTTTATTTTATTTTATTTTTTAAAGATAACTGTGACTTTAAATAAAGAAAACGTGCACGGAGCAATTTATGACAAGGTCATTAAAAGCACAATAGAAGCAGAAATAAAGAGGTAAGCTTTTGGACAAAAGATCGGCAAGGTTTTACTAACAAAATTATTTCCTAGATTGGCCATTTTTCCGGAGGCGCACACAGATTCTGCTACGATTATCGATACATTGAAACAAGACCATGATGAGGCGAATCTTACAAAACTGATAACGTTTTTGGAGTGCAAAAAAGAACTTGGAGCAACATACAACGATATTGAGGTAAATAAGAAGGAATAGTTCAAACAATAATTATTTAAAATTAATTTCAAGGTGCAGCAATTACAAATTACGGAGAGGAAACTTTTTAGTCGGGAAAATAAAGTTTTTTATATTTTCCAGTTTAATTAAATTAGTATTAATGGTCAGTTATTGTCTACTCAAGTCCAAACTATATGGCGAATTCGCTGTACTTTAAGTGCATTTGTCCATTTTTTTCATCGGAAAAACGGACCGTGGTTTTTACCAGGCTTGTAGTGTTGTCTAGGCTACAATGAAAGTGTGTGTGTACATACAACGGATTTTTCTGTTTGTTTTTCTTGTATAAATAGTAGGCCAATAGTTTTTTTCTTATTGTTCAATATTAGACACATGTGTGAACTCTACCAGTTCAAAACTGAGCCAGGGAGAGACAGTACTCGAAGCCATGGTGGAAAATCTCATACGTACATGATGTCTGTTTATTGTAGGTCCGTTGTCCGATGAAAAAAACCAGACGTATACAAGTGCTCTAAAGCTAAGTTCACACGTAATGTTTTTTGTCGACTCGTTGGATCTATCAGTCCAAAGCAGGTTGTACACATGACACCGCAGGCTCTCTAGCTATGATGTGCCAAGACCTGTTTCAACTCATGATTTTATTCGGTGTTTTACAGTGGTGCTGTTTAGACAGTATTTTATTCAAGAATATTTTATTTTTATTGAACATAAAACCAACCCTCTGGGTGGTCTCCGGGGTTTTAGGGTAATTTGAGATCATTAATTGGTTTTCCTCTCTTCTCCTCTGCGGGGGTGTATTATTATTATTTTTTATTATCCATTTTTGGTCCCTTTATGTATATTTTTGTCATTCTTTTTGTTAACAGTAGTTTGACCCAACTTTTTTTATCTATAATTATTTAGAAATCGTGAGATGCGGTCTGGTGTGATGTAGGTTTCATAAAAACATTTTCTTTATCGTGCCAACGTTTCGATTTTTATTGAGATCATCTTCAGAGCCTGGGATTTACCAACATTGTTTACATTTAACAAATACATTTTGGATGTGGAAAAGTTAATTTATACAATGCAAATATATATTTTTTATATATTCAATCAAAGTATTTCTACTCACTCAAAGTGTTTGTCTTCTGTGTAATTGTGCCATTCTTGCGTGTCGTGTTGAGAGTGCCAGTGAGATTTTGCTGTTTTAGGTTTATATACGTTGCATTTTGAAGTTTTTATAAGTCCCCCCCCTTCAAAATCCAAGAATGGCACAATTACACATTTGAGTGAGTAGAAATACTTTGATTGAATATATAAAAAAATATATTTTGCATTGTATAAATTCACTTTTCCACATCCAAAATGTATTTTTTAAATTTAAACAATGTTTGTAAATCCCAGGCCCTGAAGATGATCCTCAATAAAGATCGAAACTTTGGCATGATAAAGAAAATGTTTTTCTAAAACCTACATCACACCAGACCGCATCTCACGATTTCTATATAATTGTCGATTAACGATCACAAATATCACCACACACTTTTTTATCTATGTTCAACAAGGTTTTTTTACACTCCCATCTCCACTAAATGTCAGCAATTTAAGCCGTAACAAGCTTTTTCATTTTGTTTTACTGATCACTTATAAATTATTGCTGGTTTACAGCTAATATAAATTTTTTCTAATCTGAACTAATTGGGTTGCCATTTAGTTAGCATTGATTAGCAAAATTACCCATTAGCAAAGCCCTCAATTAGTTCAAACGAGCAGGATTTATACTGTATTTTTTTTCTCCAGCCTTGAGCACATGCAAAATATTACAACTCACATTCAATACACATTCACACCTATATATCGGGTTGTCCGGAAAATAATGCAGGATTTTAAGTTTTCATTAAAAAAAATCTATATAAAATATTCTGTTTCCGTTTACAGGATTACTCATTTGTATGAATGTCAACACTTATTATTCCTCTTCCAAATGATATTGTTTGTTTACCTCTGTAGCATTCCGCTACTTGGAAATAATTCAGTCATCCTTATAATGTCAAAGCGAGAATTTCGTACGATTTTCTTTTACGAGTTTAAACTCGGCCGAAGCGGAGCCCAAACGGCTAGAAACATTAACCAAGTCTGGGGCGAGGGTTGTGTTAATGAGTGCACTGTGCAAAGGTGGTTTAAAAAATTTCGGGAGGGAGATTTCAGCCTTGAAGATGAAGAAGGTCGTGGAAGGCCTTCCTCTCTTAATGATGATGTTCTGCGATCAGTGGTGGAAGAAAACCCCAAAACAACTGTTCGAGAACTTGCAGAGCAACTCAAAGTCAGTAAAACGACCGTCGCTGACCACCTCAAGGCGATTGGAAAAGTGAAAAAACTCGAAAATTGGGTTCCACACTCATTAAACGATCGCCAAAAAAATCAGCGCTTTGATGTTTGTGCATCACTTCTTTGTCGAAACAAAAATGACCCATTTCTGGCCAGAATTGTTACATGTGACGAAAAGTGGATTCTCTACGATAACACTAGACGTTCTGGACAGTGGCTCGACAAAGGAGAAGCTCCAATACATTTTCCAAAGCCCCCAACTCATCAAAAAAAGGTAATGGTTACGGTATGGTGGGCTTCATTTGGTTTAATACACTACAGCTTCTTAAATCCTGGCGAAACCATCAATGCTGAATCATACTGTAACCAAATTAATACCATGCATCAGAAATTGGCAGTAATGAAGCCCTCTTTGGTCAATCGGAAAGGGCCCATTTTGTTGCATGACAACGCTCGACCACATGTGTCACGTGTAACGTCACAAAAATTATTGGAGCTTGGCTATGAAACTTTGCCTCACCCACCCTACTCTCCGGACCTCTCGCCTACTGACTACCATTTTTTTAGACACCTGGACCACTACTTACAACACATAATATTCAAAAATCAAACGGAACTGGAAAATGCATTTATTGACTTTATCAATTCTAAAAATTCTGAATTCTACTCAGACGGAATTAATAAGTTACCAACACGTTGGGAGAAATGTATTGAGAGTATGGGAAATTATTTTGATTAAAGAACATTGCTTTAAAGTAACTAGTTTCTTTTTTTTTTGTTTAATACCAAAATCCTGCATTATTTTCCGGACAACCCAATACATTGCATTCATTCTATTTGGTAGATGGAGTACTCAATATTCCTCCATCGACCTGCCTACAATAACAAACAAATCTAATGGGAATGCTATTCCACCATCACCTCCACCGTATTCATTCTAATAAATACAGTCACTCATATAAAACACAGAAACATAAAACACATATTTGAAACTCGCTACTATGTCCGAGAACTATTCTTACATCCGGTGGCATGCCTACACGCTCTCTGTATGGAGCCAAGGCAACATGCCTATATTACATGGGACACCGATGGGATCCCTCATGTCTGGTAAGGTTGGATGCTCCTGGTTCTGCCCTAGCATCAATAAAGGGGAATCAATTCCTTTGCCAGCAGAGATATCAATTTATTCGGCGGAATTATTAGCAATTAAGGCAGCTTTAACTTTCTTTACACTTAACCTTCCTACAACGAATCATATAATTTGCACAGACAGCCTCAGTGCAATCCAGTGCTTGCAAAACACATTTACTAACATTAAGAATTATATTGTAACTGACATAAAAAAGACTGTCAACAACTTTTCCACTTAAAAAAAAAGGTCTCTTTCGTGTGGATTAAAGGACATAAAGGCATATACGGCAACAAAAAAGCTGACAAACTTGCAAAAAATGCTACACAGTTACTCACCCCTAGAATCATAAGGATTCCTTCCACAGACCTTTTTCAAATATTGGAAACAAGAATTCAAATAGAATGGCAAACTGAATACTCTGCCTCGGATAAGGGAATGGCTTATAAAACATTACTTCCATTTGTGAAAACAATACCGTGGTTTAACAAACTAGACATGGCAAAAAAAGACAAAACCACCATACATCGGTTAAGAACAAACTATGGCTTCTGCATCATCTTCACAAGATTGGCATAAAACAACACCCAAATTGTGACACATGCGGAGTAAAGGAGGACCTAACTCACATAATGTTTCACTGCAGCCAACATTCGTCAGCCAGAAATAAATTCTACCAGGATCTGGAGAAAGAAGGAGTAGAACACCCAACTACGGAAAGTAAAGCCTATTCAAGAATCCGAGTGTGTATAACTTGATAATAAAATTTTTAAATGATGTGTCTGTGAAAATATAATATGAACTGTTTAAATTGTATATATCAAATTGTATATATTGTAACATGGCTGTATAATTTTTTGGTGCAAAAAAAAAATACATGGGACCCATCGAGCATTCTTTCTGTGCATAAGAACTGTATGTGGGCTTTGGCCCAACAGCAGTTCAACCACGTATGGCCAATCCTCAGTCAGGTTAGGACGATCTCTTGTCTCCTGCTCAGGTACTCTTGACTCACAAGAGTCTTTTTGATGACCACACCATCTTTCTTTTGTTGTGTTTTTCACTGCGTGCTTAGTGTCAGAAGGCCTGATCGTGATGGTCTGATCTGAAGGGTAGGACGTCCCCCGCCTAGTCACACCCTCCTAGTTCATTACCCTCCAGGCCGACGTGCCCAGAAACCCAGACAACAATCACTGTTACTATTAAATATAAACTTCAAATATTTTTCAAAATTGTTCTAATAAATGGCGATTTATTTCAGCAAAATGTTGGAGGTACGAAAGAAATTGCTGACATCTTAGATTCATTGGTGATGAGACAGTATGTGTTAAAAACCGGATGTGTCAATGTTCGATTTGTCCTCAACATGTTCACAAAGCATTGGCTCGTGAAATCTTACTATATACCACGCAGCAAAAGGGAATGTTTGGAAGACACGAGCAACGTTTCCTTCCATGTAAACTTAGGCGAACAAGACGATGAACCAGTGAAAAAGAAAACCAAGCTGTGTGATGACGACAACACGGCAAAGGGCAGTATGGATATAGACGAGGAAGAGCCGAAAACCCCTCCCGAATCGGAAGATAAAAATGACACAAATTCAGTTTCACCACCCGAAGGGCGGATTTTCCCCAAAACGATCAGCTATCAGAAAAAAAGGAAATGGGTCAATCTTCCAAGAGAAAATAGATTTCAAGAAATGGATTTTTCGTAAGTTTTCATGTTATTTTCCATGATAAAAATTGAAACTTTCATGTGTAATTTTAAATAACCCTTAGATCAATGGAACCAGTACATATTTCAATCCGGCCTTGGATTCGAATCGACGGAACGTTAAACCACAGAGTTCTAGATCGGCTTTTAGGTTCTATACTAGGTCACTGTATGACTTTTCCAGGCACATCTTTGAAAAGCATCTCAGAACGTTTTACACCGGCGCTTCAGCCTGTGCACACCTTTGATCTTCTTGATGTAAGTGAAATAAAGTTTGTAAATATTTATCACAAAATCTCACTACACTGTTTCACAAATAAAAATATTTCACTCTTAACGAACTTGATTGTTCCAGATATTGGTAAAAATAGGCTGTATAACTATGCACACAGTCAGACAATTGAATAAAGTGACCTTGTGCTCAAAGAGATCCCCTATTATTATCGGTACGTTTTATTAAGTTACATTTATCATAACACAAAAAGCTTATTTTTGAATTTTCAGAGGACTTTTCCGGCTTTGGAGACCCTTCCACACAAATCGTGGAGCCCGATAGTCTAGCGATATCGAGATTGGGCCATTTCATAGGGAAAACGTCATACAAGAGAGACTACGTGGATGCGTTGACTTACGCCAAAATTTTCGATAGATTATAAAATGCAATTTTACTTGTATTAACATATGAATTTATTTAATGATTTTATTATTGTCACCCCTGCATAGCCGTGACATTGTGAAAATAAATAATTTTATTTTTTGTTAAATAATTTTTTTTAAATATATCCAATACAAAGAAAGAAAGAATACAGAAATATTTGTTATTTGCAATATCATAATTTTATTTAATCATGAATCATAGTCCTCTCTTGACAATTTTTTTTAGCCATTTATATATTTCTTACTGTTCAGCATCCTTCTACATTTTTGCTCACAAAGGGGCATTTATTTATTTATTAGTATGACATTATATTTTAAAATTAATTAAGGTTTTCAGTTGAGATAAAAAAGTCAATGGCATGAGCGGGATTTGAACCCACGATCTTCGGCTTGATACGCCACTGCTCTACCACTTGAGCTATTGTGACCTCGATCCACTCGGACACCAACTTCCCATCTCAACCGCACCTTTGGAATTTCCCTCCTTTTTGCCATTTTTCAAATGACGTCAAATCGGATTGGATTCTCGACGACAAATGAAATGGCCACGGAGTGGGCTCGAACCCCGCTCGTGCCATTGACTTTTTTATCTCAACTAAAAACCTTAATTAATTGTAATATATTAATTGGTCAAGTGGACCACGAAATTAGTGATTATTTTAAAATTTCGACACCACCACAGTTCCATATGAAGTTTTGATGTTTTATCTTTTTTTAAGATTTGCATAGATCGTGCCTAGCGATTCAAGGTTAAAGGTTAAAGTGAGTCGATCTGTTGACAACCTAACAAACCATGACCAGTCTTTGTCTATTGTGCAATATCCGAAATCTAGAACTCTTCGTTAATCTTAAGGCTCTTTAAAAGATCCCAAAACTTTGTCAAGGACTTCCATATTTATCCTTTAGGTTTTGCCTTTCCCAGGTGTAGGAATCTCATTGTACACCAACACAGGACATGTTATGCCGTTTCCTTCCGGTTTTTCTGCTACTGCAATTCTGCACGTATGTGTACGGAGAGCAGTCAAAAGTCCTATTATCATTCTAGACCTAATCTCTTAGAAGTAATACTGTTAGTTTCTGATAGTCCTTTGACTAACATTTTTCACTACACTAGATGCATTCCAATTGAACTGAGGGATTTTTTCTTAATTCATTGTTTGATAGATGTACATTTTTGGCAATTTGGTATGGGGCAAAAGGGTTTCCAAACTTTGTCAATTTGCCGGCCTCCTACTGTATGTAAACTCTGGTATCTAAACAAGCGTAATTTTATTGTTTGATAGTTACCTATCATTCTGGTATGTCTGTCCTCACTGATTTTAATTGTGTTTCGTTTGCCATCGTCAGTTTGACAAATATAACCCCTACATACTGACGAAATGCTGAAACACATCTGAGTAAAAAAAGGCATACTAGAATGATATAAAACAATAGGTTTTATCAAACAGCAGACCACAGGAAGAATTCTCACAAGAGTAATTTTGTTTTTGTCCCTGTCTGACAGCGCCTGGATGCAATGCCAAATATCACTGAACTTTATTACCAATGAGATATTTGCTTTTTGAGTGGCCTGGCTGCCCAAGTAGGTAAATAAATAATCTAAATAAAATTGGTTAAAACACTTCAGTCATCTGTCAATTATAGGACAGTAACATCATATACAATCTTAACCAATATACTAACATCATTAACATATATAATAAAAAATATAGGTCTAATTATTGACCCATGTGGACATCCTGACTAGAACTTCTAAACCTAGAATTCACATTATTTACAACTTGTCAGTTTGCAAGAAAGCTTTTACAAAACTCTAACACATTACCCCTTATTCCAAAAAATTATATTTTTTTACAAAGGTTGGAGTGATCTTGTGTCAAATGCCCTGTTTAGATCGCACATATCCATATTCAGGTTTTCTCTGAATTCAAATGCATGGTATGCTTCGTTGGTTAAGTCGTGAAGCAGATCTATCGATACCTTTTTGATAATCATGTGGTTTAGAGAGTATGTTTTTCTAGCAATTTGTACGCGTTCAAAAAAACAAAGTTGACCAAAATGACAATAAAATCCTTATAAATGAAACAACATGACGATTTAATTAAACACCCTGTCTATATAATGATAACGACTAGGAATTATACATACATTTGTGTATATATACAAAAAATATATACACAAAAATAATATAATGCATTATAGCGGAGAAAGTTTGCTCGATGTGTCCCACATAATAAAGGCGTGTCATGCCTTGGCTCCATACAGAGAGCGTGTAGGCATGCCGCCGACTTAAGAAGAGTTCTCGAACACGTAGCGAGTTTCAGAGTCCCCTGTTTCACTTTTTAGGGGAATTGAAAACTTTTTATTATAAAGATTTATAAAAAATTTAAACTTAGTTAAATTTCCAATAAGATGTGATCAATACTAAACTTGTAAACATTGGTGAAATAAGTGTTTCAGTAGCTGGAACATTGAAAGTTTTTTTTTTAAGTTGAAAAACTTACTATGATTGATTCTAAACAACTTTTTCCAAACCTTGAGACCAGCAAATTTCAGAAAAGCTTCTCCATTTATTTCCTTTTTAGTGATGTAATTGATTTTTTAATTACTTTTTCAAAGATGAAAGTAAGTGAAGAAAGTAATTGAAAAAACAATTACACGACTAAAAACCATATTAAATGGAGTACGTTTTCCGAAATTTACTAATTTCTAGGTTTGGAAATAGTAGTTTAGAGACATAATAGTAATTTTTTTAACTTTGAAAAAAGAAACATTTTTCAAAGTTCTGGCTACTAAAACACTAATTTTACCAAAGTTTATAAGTTTAGTATTGATCACATCTTAATGGAAATTGAACGTAGTTTTCAATGGTATCAACGGATTTATCCAAAACCTTTTAGTTTTGGAGTTATCATTGTTTATTTCACGCGAGGTAGTGAAATCTTAAAAAATCAGAAATAGGGGAATAACTTCGAAACTGTTGAGATTTGGACCATAGTTAACATGGAACTTTTTGGTTCAATTTTGAATGTAGAATCTACTGGCAAAGTTGGTGACATGAGTAGCCGAACACCCTGTACAGATTATATAGATTATATTATATAGATTTAGATTATACAGATTATATTATATAGATTTAGATTATATAGATTATATTATATAGATATTATATAGGTTTAGATTATATAGAATAAAGAATCAAGAAGGATTTTTGAAGTATTATAATTCTAGGTCAGTTATTTCTTTAATTAAATATTTATGTTCTGTAATGATTCAATATATTAGCTCTCCTAAGTATATTTGTAATCATTGTATAATTTTAATAGGCTTTGTCTGTAAAATTAATAAGTAAATTATAATTAAATGTCCAAAATAGTTTGAAAAAAACAGTTTTGAAAATTTCGATTTATGCCCATCGATACGTGTTCAATCGATGTTGTTCAAAGTTGGATCGATGCCTTTGAAAAACCGTTAACTTCAGCTTGCCAGTTGAGACTTGAGGATTGTCAACGGATCAGGACTTGAGTGGAACCGGCTTAAAAACTACGAAAACAGTTATGTAAGTGAATTAGTGTGTAATTTATTATAAGCAATAATAATTTTTACGTCATGTTACAATCATATTTTTATTTTGTCACGCTTTAGTTTAAAAAAAAAGTCTGTTATATTAGTCTTGTTATATTGTATCTTGCTAATGACTATCGCCCATCACTATCCAAAGCATTTGAGAAGATTTTATTTAAACAAATATCGTTATTTTTTGACTCCCATGCCCTTTTCAATCTGGCTTTCGAAAATTTCATACTTGTGTGACAGCCCCTTTGATTAGATTCGCCTAGGCATTGTACTATTATTGTTCTATTTGATTTTTCCAATGCATTTGGTTTTGTAAATCATAATTTCCTTATTTGGAAACTGTATCTTTTTGGTTTTTCTTCTACTGCTGCTCATTTCCTCCTGTCTGACAGATTTCAGAGAGTTAAAACTTCAAATTCTATCTCCTTTTCTTTCTAAATTTAAGCTTGTGTACCCCAAGGCTCTATTCTTGGACCTTTACTCTTTTCCTTATAAATGATCTTCCATTAGTTCTTAATTTCTCCCAATTTAATCTTTATGCTGATGTCACCCAGCATTAAGTTCAGTATTATTTGGAGATCGTGAGATGTGGTCTGATGTGACGTAAGTTTAAGAAAAATATTTTCTTTGTAGGCCCCTTTTCAGGATTGAATCGGATAAAAACCTGTAAAGACTTAATTTTAACACACTCTTTATTCTTCATACATAAGCACTTACATATTATAACCTACCTAGAAGTGACCAACGGATTTAAGAACATCACCTTGGCGCAACATTGAAGTTTATTCTCCTACGTCTTTATCATGCCAACGTTTCGATCTTTATTGACATCCTCTTCAGGGCTCAAAGTTTTTGTTTTTTGTGTCGATGTGTCATTATTGTGTGTCGTGTTGAGAGTGCCCACAAATCCCAAATAATCATTAAATAACGTTCACTAAACACCACACATTTCTAAAGGGCAATTATTTGAATCCCAAGTCACGATGAGTTGTTCTTTGGGCGGAAAGGACGTGAGAGAGCGTCTGTACTAGCCCCACATGCTAGCCCAGTACATTCGGCTGGCAAGTCTGCCCTCCTCATTGCCACCCCCATACCGACCAAATCGATTCTAAGATGGTGGACATCAGAGATCCATCTAGTAGCCATTGGTTGCCCACCGTGTCGGTGACCGAGATCATCACCACTTAACAAATCGCAACCAAGGCCATATAATTCTCCAGTTCCCCCTGGTATAGTCTGTTTGCTACTACATGCAGTTCTCCAAGTTCTCCATAGTAGACGGCTCCACCAAACCAAGGCATTTGGTGGTCTTACTTAAGCTTCCATACATTTTGCTAGGCCAATTTCATATTAACAGCTATGTTTCTCCTTCTGATCTGGTGATGGTATTGTCTATTATTATGATTGCTCTGACACTCCATTGACATCCTTCGTTAATCAATGATGCTTCTAAAAAACTTTATTTGATTCACATATAGTAAATTATGATTTGTTTTTCCTAATGTTAAATTTTACAGGAATCAAAGGGTGAGAAAAAATTTAAGAGCCGCAAGAGCTGTTAAAGAACCAATCCAGGTGTTTTGCCGAGTACGACCTTTGGCATGCCCTGAACTGAGTATTTTAAAAATAATCCCTCCTAACTACATTCAATTGACACCTCCTTCGTCTGCAAATCTACGTAATGGAGTAGTAAGTCGATATTTATTTATTACGCTTTATTTTGAAAGCATATTTAATACTGAATGATTTTTAGTGCCGTGGTCTGCAGTTCAGTTTTAAGGAAGTGTTCAACGAGTCAGTTGGCCAAAAGAGAGTCTTCGATACTGTAGCCTTGCCGTCGGTTGAAAACGTCCTTTGCGGAAGGAATGCCCTAATCTTTACATATGGGGTGACAAGCAGCGGAAAGACATATACGATGTCAGGCTCTCCACAAAACGGTGGAATAATGCCGAGGTCTCTCGATGTCATTTTTAACAGCATAAGGAAGTACCAGGCGAAAAAATTTATCTTCAAGCCGGACAAACTAAACGGTTTTGATATCCAAAGTGAATCCGATGCGAAAATTGACAGGGATCAGGATTTATTGCTAAAATTGTCATCTGCTAATAAAAAAGTAAAGGAGTAAGTATTTCTATAACCTTAGCGTTTTATTTATCGGTACAAGTAAGTTTTAAAGATTTTTTTTTTTTAATTGGGGCTTTGCTGTACAAAAATGGTAACGTCTTTTTTAGCCACTACTGTTCCCATCTTTTTAGGAGCATACAAATTCCGTGTTGAAAGAATGACTGACCGGTCTTTAGAGGCAATGATAGAATTGACCCATCATTTGCCTTCCTCGTAAGAACGGAAATGCTGCTCCTACAGCCTAACAGGCCATGAGTTATTGATCGAAATAAGCAGTAATCTTAAAGAACAATTGTCTGTGGGGTAGGATAACTCATTTGAGGGTTTCCAAGTAGTTTTAACTAGCACATTTCTCCTTCGATGCACGGTTCAAATGCATCAATTGTAGTCAGTAGCGATCACCAATGATGGTTTCATTATTTGGTTTTAACAGCTGATAGTATACTACACAAAGTTAATCCCACGAAATGCAGAACATTTGATCTGTGAATGACTATTTCACTTCGCCGTTGATGTTGATGCACGACCAGGCTTTCCCCATGATTTTTTTATGCTTTGGATTGTCGTAACAAATCTACTTACCGTAACTGAATCCTAATCAACAACGTATTGAAGGTTGGTTGGAAAAACATGAAGTTTGTTAGGCTATGGTCCAATGCCCTCCCTTGTAATTCTTTTGAAATTTACTTGTACCACCAATGATTTTTTTCTAAATAGTAAAAGTCTTGTTTTTATTACACAACATACATTTTCACAGTGATAAAAGAGAATTTGAAGCAGACATCATATCAAGAATCCGAGAGGATACAAAAATAATGACACTAGATGAAGACAATTGTTATAGTGTATTTATAACGTATGTTGAAATTTACAACAATTCTGTTTACGATCTACTAGAAGATCTTGATGAAAATATACGTCCTCAGTATGTATAAATTTTACATAAGTTACAAACAGAAATATTTAAAAAATTATCTCTTTTCAGATCATTACAGCAAAAGATAGTGCGGGAAGATTCAAACCACAATATGTTTGTTCATGGTGTAAATGAAATCGAGGTGTCAACAGCGGATGAGGCGTTTGAACTTTATTACAAGGGTCAGAAGAGGAGGAGGATGGCCCAAACAATGCTCAA
This sequence comes from Cimex lectularius, assembly GCF_000648675.2. NCBI lineage: Eukaryota > Metazoa > Arthropoda > Insecta > Hemiptera > Cimicidae > Cimex > Cimex lectularius. The sequence goes on from NW_019392798.1 coordinate 600,419, forward strand.
CTCTGAGTCCAGTAGGAGCCATTCCGCCTTCACTATCCGGATCGTCCAAGTACGTATCATTAATGACATTTCAATTCACATAGGTGGATCATTTTTGTTCTTAGTTTTACAAAATTAATCCTTGAAAATATAAATGTAAAAATTCTTCTGTATAGGCGCCTCTTGAAGAAGATGGCAAAGAGTTATGCAGTGATAAATCGTCAATGATTGTCAGCCAGCTGTCATTAGTGGACCTCGCTGGAAGTGAAAGGACAAATCGGACCAAAAATACAGGCCAACGTCTCCGTGAAGCAGGTATTTTTGTTAAACAAAAATATGTTCTTTTACACCTCAAATATTTTTTTTATTGATGTCATAATTTGTAAAACTGTTTAACACTTATACAGCCATCAGTAAAAAAGTAACATGAACAGGCGAGTCTTTTTAGACACAATTTTTTTCATTTTTTCACCATATGTTTATTTAGTATGTACATAGGTGACAAATACAAATTTTAATTTGGAAATTTTATAATAGACGAAGGATAAGGGATTAGGGTGATAGTAGTAGTTGTATAATAATTATTTTAACTGAAAAACTAGGTTTTTTCTCCAAATGTTTATTTATTATGCACGTAAGGGAAAAATGAAAATTTTGATGTGCTCAAGTGGTAGAGCAGCGACGTATTGAGCGGAAGGTCGTGGGTTCGAATCCTGCTCATGACACTGACTTTTTTATCTCAACTTAAAACCCTAATTAATTGAATGATATTAATTGGTCAAGCGGACCACGAAAAATAGTGAATTTAATGAATTAAACTGAAGTATACTTCACTAAAGCTCTCCGTGGCCATTTCACTTGTTGCCGAGAATTAAATAGATTACACGACATTTGAAAAATGGCAAAAAGGAGGGAAAACTCAAAAGGTGGGGTTGAGATGGGAAGTTAGTGCTCGAGGAGATCGAAGTCATGATAGCTCAAGTGGTAGAGGAGAGGCGTATCAAGCCGAAGGTCGTGGGTTCGAATCTCGCTCGTGACACTGACTTTTATTTCAACTTAAAACCTTAATTAATTGAATGATAAATAATATAAGAATTTGCTAATAACGAGAGCAAATTTAATTTATAAAATGAGGTATAATGCCAATACAAGTTCTAATTAAAATATGTAAACATATATGTAAAGAACAAATATGAAAAAATCACATGAAACCATCTAATATTGCATGCGATAATAAAGGTACGTTATTGTAGTAAAATTAATAATGTCAAACTAAAAAAGATATGACTAATAAATACATAAAATAAAAAAAAGAACAATCTGATTGAGGGTTATGTTATTGTCCAAGATGATGTAGGCTGGGTGTTGATGGAAAAGAAGCTGGATGATGGAATGACGAGACAAGTTGGTAGATTCGATTGACTCTCAGTTCGCAGATAGTAAATGAATACAAGAAATAACTCGTGAAGTGAGCTAGCACAGATGTGCAATGTGGTCTCAGACTCGAAGAAACGATGGAGAGTAGACACCAAAAAATGAGCAGAAAGAAAGGTACGCTTCTGCAGGCTTCGTTGTCAACTCTCCCACTGATTGGCACTTTTCTCCCTACACACTGCGCTGATATCTCAAAAACTTTGTACACAATTAAGCCTACAGCCGATCGCCCCTTTGCAACGTGCTTATACACGGTTTAAAACTTGCTTAATATTATTATACACAGACTATAAAACCTATGCTAACATTTTATTTACATTATATAATAGATTAAGGGTAAGGGATTAAGGTGCGACTAGTACTGCTAAACCAACCCTTTTTCCTGTCTGAGTGAGTTGTCTTTACTTATTGTATTAAAAAATTCCAAAAAAAAAATTGTACTTAAAAAAATCACGTGGGCTGCAATCTGTGGGTCTAAATAGATGCAGGCATTTTTTTATGTACAAAATGAGTAATAACATGCATTTTTCTTCAAAATTTTCAAATAAAATTACCTTCAGGAAAGACCTAATAGAGGGAAAACTGGAGGGTAGATTTAAATAATAATAATTAGGCAACACAAGGGGGAAAAAAACCATTCTTTGGGTCTTAAAAGAGTCAAAATTTTGACAAATGTTAAATATAAAATTAATAATAATATTTGAAAAATATTTGGGGTTTTAATGGACAATGACCATTTTCAAAGTCTACAGCGGTTTTCAGGTCTAGACTCATGAAGAATTATTATATCTTTGATAAAACAAGGTCACATTACAAGGTAACATTACAAAAAAACACCCACTATATTTGTAAATATTTTTCAGGTAATATAAACAACTCTCTGCTGACTCTTCGGACTTGTCTGGAATTATTGAGAGAGAACCAGAATGGTGCGAACAAAATGATTCCGTACCGAGACTCAAAGTTGACCCACCTGTTTAAGACGTTTTTGGATGGGGATGGTCAAGTTACTATGGTCATTTGCATCAGCCCACGCGTTGATGAGTTTGATGAACTAATGGTAAATAAATGTTTCGATTAGTTCTTTATTGTCTGTTGTAACTTTTTTTTTAATTTTGTAATTTAAGCATGTGATGAAATTCGCTGAAACAAGCCAGGAGGTACAAGTTGCAGTTTCCACCCCGATAAAAACCGCATGCTTCACCCCTGGTCGCAGGAAGGCTTATCACGTAAGTTACAATTGCTTTAAATTTTATTTAACAATTTTTATTTATTTATTTATTTATTTATTTTTTTAATCTGTCAAGGCATATCAGCAGATTATGAAAGAGTCAGAAAACAAAGAAAATGAAGGTGGCGATAAAAAAGATTCCGATGACAAATATTTCTCCTCGCATTGGTAAGTTATTGTATGATTTTTTTTTCCTGATAGGACATTAATATAAGGGGGCAAAAATACAAGTCTAGAGAGAGAGAGAGAGAGAGAGAGAGCACGCGTTTTCATCCATTATACAAAGTTATCAACACCCACTTAGGGGAAAACACATATTTAAAAGACAGTTCTTGAAGGTACTTTATGTCTATAATAATGAAAACTAGGTGTGAAATGTTAAATTTAAATTGTTCATACACTAGAAGCGAGGAGAGGCGTAAGTGTTCTCTCTGCAATGTTAACAGATGAACCTATCTTCCATTTTGTATGTATCTGCCAAATTCTGCGGAACAATGGAAAAACTTTTTTGAATAAAATTGCCCTAAAATTTTAATAAAATTGAAATACATTTCTTGAATATTTAAATGGATGAAATTGGCATGAACTATACAATTATGTAATATATGCATTAAAACATAGAAATCAATTGACCCCAAGAATTTAATATATTTAACTATTTATTCATTTGTTTAATTACTTATTCTCGTTTTTTACTATTTGAAACTACAACTTGTTACTATTGTGTGAGATTGTTAACGGTATTCAAAGTCTATTTATTTTGTGAATGTTAAATGTACACAATATTTATATATTTATTAACAGTTGTTATTTGATATCTCAAATGAGTATTTGCTTTTTGTACAGTTCATATTTGTATGTTGCTATTTTGAGGAAAAGAAATAAAAAGCATTTCTATTCTATTCTATAAGGGGGCAAAAATACAAGTCGAACCTAAAAGCACAAGTTAAATTGTAAATTTTATTTGACTTGTTTATTTTAAGCATCTTTAACAGATAAGGGGAAGAGTAAGGACGCATAATGAAACTATTTTTTTCAGTGGTTAGGACAAAAAATATTAGACACTTGCCAACCTAGGATAATAAAATAGATATATTAAAATAAATTAGGTAATTAAAAAGTTACAAAAAACAAGAGATGCTTTCATTTGGCCAAAAACCATTTTTGTTTAAAAAAAGGTTTTGTTTTAACTGTTCTGTAAAACCAGTAAATACAAATTTTTATAGCATTTCAAAATTGAGATATTTTTAGGGTGAATTTGAAGGCAAATTCTTTTATGTTGATGTCTGGTGTTTGAAGTAAAAATTCTTAAATCCTCTGGATTCTATCCAAATTCAACGTTATTACGACCGTTGGATAGTTGAATTTCTTAATATCTCTTCTTTAAGCCTAGGATAAAAACATTTAGATTTTGTATAATTATAAATGAGATAAATAAGGATAAAATCAACAAAAATTCCTCAAAAGTTTTATTTTATATCTCCGGTTCTAATTTATTTATAGATCGGTGGAGTCAACACTGGTGTTTTTAATCCAAAGTCTTGGTTGAAATGAAACCTTAGATTAAAAGTATAATTAATTAAAATAATTAATAAGGTCAATTATGACGGCTAAATATTATATATGGATTTTGGTAATTTTCGAAAAATATCTGAGGCAATAAGGCAAGGGGAAAAACACAAAACATTTTTTCATTTTCCCAAAAATTTGTAATTAGGGCTTTTTTGATGCTTGAAAAACAAATATAATTTGTTTCTTTGCTGAAATATTCTAAGACCTACTTTGCTATTTCACTCAGTCTGATGGTGATAATGGTGTACATAATGTGTGTCTGCATAAGTTTTTACAGTTTTTTTCAAATTTAGACTTACAAATGCCATTTATCACCCCGTTAGCTCTAGGGTTGGGAAAGGCCTATTGAAAGAGCTTGTTAAAAAAAAGGGTAGTTAATCCCAAATGTCAGTCTAAAATAAAGTGCAACTTGTACAGAATCAGATAAAATTCATTTGAGGCATTGTTTCACTATACGAGTTCAATCTAGGCATAGAGCAGCAGATGTTGAAATTTATGAAGATAGCGTATTGAATATGTAAGTCAACAGATGTTTTTGTAATGGAGACAGATGAATTAAAGACCAGCCTCGTGGAAGACCTAATTACACCTACAACTTTTAGTGGAATTGAGGAGAGGACAAATAACCTGTAACAGAGCAATCAGAGAGATTTCAGGTACACCTCACAACATTAGAAAGAATCCGATCTTGGTTACGTTGTAAAACTCTCCCTCAGAAAGACTGCATAGCTTTTTCATTTCACACATTAATAAGAATAAAGAAGGGTTTATTTCCTGTTTGATCACTGCAGATAAGAAGTGGATCATTTATAAAAATGTTAAATGACGAAGGACCATTTTGCAAGAAGAATAAAACACCACCACCGACACCAAGAACAGGATTATCATAAAGTCCTAGTGTCTGTTTAGTGGGATATTTGAAGAATAATTTATTGGGAACTGCTACCACGCAACCAAACCCTTGTTTTGGTACTTTCACGGTGTAAGTAACTGTGCATGCCATGTTTATGAAAAAATGTCCAACCCTGGTGAATAGATGCAGCGTCAGGCTTCACACAGCTGCACTCAGAGTAAAATTGCCGAGTTAGGCTGGCAACAAATGTCCTCCGTTAGTCCTTTCCGGATGTGATTTTTACTTGTTCTGCCTTCCAGACAATCACTTAAAAGGTAGGGGATTATTGAGAGAAAATGTTTGAAGGCCGCAAAGTTTTAGGCGTAGACACAGCGGTCATCGCTGTAATCAGTGGACTTGCATTTGAGTCATACAAATGAGCTTTTTTTAAACATCTACACCCAAGAGTTCATATAACCTCATAGTTGAAATATCCTCGTAAAAAAAAAAACAACATAAAATTAAAAAAAAGATTTCTTCTTGTCTAAATCATCAGACTTTTATTTAAAAAAAATAATAATAATAATAATTAAAAAAAAAAGATATTTCTGCTACCAGAATATTAACGGTATGTTGCAGAAAACAGAAAATTTATGTGTTTTTTAGTGAAGCCATGCGGTCGGTAATTCCTCATGACATCGACAAATTAAAACAAAGGAAACTGTTGTTCGATCATTTGGGTCTGCAATACATTTTTTAGTTTGAAAGTTTGATTTTTGTTTCTGAAAACCAAAAACTTATGCACACACCCAATATGTACATATTCATGCTATGGCTGGCTGTAAAGTTTAATTTGACGCTGTGACTGAGCGACAAAAATTATGTCACAATCCGTAATGATGAATTTAAATCAATTTTGTCCCATCATCCTACAATCAAAAACCTGGGCTTAATCCAACAAAGGAACCGACAAATAGAGATAAAGACATACACACCATACCTGTCACCTTATTTAAAGATACTTCACTGAAAAAAGGTAATTGCTGAAACACATCTGAGCGACCAACCAGGCAATGATAGGCTGACTCAAACAATCGTTAATGACCAAAATACAGGTTCATTATTTCACAGACGACAGGATTCAGGAGGAAATCTCACTACCTAATCAAATGCAACAAAAAAATTAAAACAACATGGTATTCAATTATAAAGGCATAATTATTCACGATAGCATTATTTTTAGGTTTAGCAATCTTCCAGATGTGCGTTTTATCGACATATGTGACGACAACATTCTGCCGAATCTGATCAAAAATCTTGAAGAGGGGTTGGATTATATGTCTAAAGTGAAATCATCTATTAAAGAAAATTGTAAGACACCTTTACACATTGTAGAGGAAAATTTTTAATATTTTTAATTGTTTTCTTTTTCCTCAAGGTTCAGAGGGCAGGAAAAAAATCCTGGTCGTCCAAAGGGAGGCCATTATGACATCGCAAGAGCTTAACACTCTCAAGAATCTTTTCGATTCTGAAAAGGAAAAGGTGATCAACTTGGAGAACAAAGCAGTAAATAGTGACACGCAGTTGTTGAAAATGAAAAGGAAATTAGATGATTATGAAGTTAATGTCAAGCGGCTTAAGAGAGAGGTAAGACGAGGTTAATGTGTAATATTGGGCATCTGTTCAAGTTTGATTTCTTTTCAAAGCTCTCAGAAAAGGACTTGCTCATAAATAAAAAAAAGATGGAAACTGAAAAAACCAAACAGGACTTTGCTCAAAAAATAGCCCAGACGCAAGAAAGGTTGAATCTAGACCTGGAGCGTAAATTGAGAAGCCAAAGGTCTGCCTTGCAGGTAAAAAACTTTTCTTAAATAAATATTAAATGACAAAATATTAACAAATCGATTAATATTTAAAACCATTTAGTATGAAATGAGGAATAAAGAGAAAAAGCTGAAAGCTGTCAAGAAAATCCTTGCGAGTGATGATGTTTCGAATTTTGATCAATTCGCTAAGCCAAGACTCCCCGAGAGCAGATCAGCCGAATCGCTCGTTCCAAAAACTCCTCAAACTCCTGTCCATTCCGCTCGCACTGCTGCAAATAACGCAACGCCAAGTAGCACCACGCCTTCCTCAAGGGATTTTCGAAAGGTTTGATTTTTTTAAAAATTTATTTTATTTTATTACAAACAAATATTTTTGTATATACATAGATGGGTGTACCTGTGGCGAACAGAAGACATCGAAGGTCGCGATCTGCTGGCGACGATTTTTGGCTTGACCACCGCCCAGGTGCTCAAATCCCTCTGGGTACGATTATGCAGCCAACAATGGCGAGGAGAAAATCAATAACAAAACTAACAGACGCCAAAGATGTGACTGAAGTCGCAAGCAAATACTGTCTATTGACGCATGGTCAAGACAGCGACGGTGATATCGAAACTAGATTGTACAAGGTCCTAAACTGACAATATTTTGTTTATAATGTATATAATAAAATAATTTAAATTAACAGGGCGATGTGATACCGACATCTGGGGGTGGTGCCCAAGTCATGTTCAATGATATCGAAGTCCTTCGCCAGGTTTCGCCTACTAACTCTTCCCCGTCAAAAAGGCCTGGTGAGAACTGCCAAGAAAATTGCTTCTCGGCAGTCAATTCCAGACGTCGTCATCATTAACTCTACCTTAGCTTATAATTTTATCATTTGAATATCAATAATAATATTTTTATATTATATGATTAATTTGTTAATACTTCTGCATGTGCGTTCAATTTTGTTAATATTAATCATAACTTATATAATTAATTGTGATATGTATATTACAAAACCAAAATTATGTCAATATTCAGCAATTTTATTTTTATTTATTATTATTTTGTTTTGTTAAATGCTCGAATGTTCACACGAGGGATGTTAACCTATTAATTAGAATTAGGGATAAAACTAATTTTACCTACTTTAAAGCAATAATTTTAACATCTCTGTATAAATTATTAATAAATTAAAATATCCCTGTACTCTTGACTTGTTACTAAAAATAATCCATTTTTTTTTTTTTTTTTTTTTAAATTATAAATTATTAGGTCACATTTAACATCAATATGGTGATGTACTGTTTTAGTCAATTCTGTTAGTGATTGTTAAAGACCGGATTTTCATGCATTAAAAACCTCAAAATGTGCAGAAATATCCAATGAAGGTAAAATACTCCCTTTTAACTTTTTTAACTTAATATATACTTAATTATTGTGATCAATATTTTTCATAATTGATTTAATTATTTAAATTAATTATACTTTTTATCTAGTCTTGGTTGAGAAGAAAAAAGTGATACGAGCGAGATTCGAACCCACGACCTTCGGCTCAATATGCTGCTACTCTGACCACTTGAGATTGAAGTCATGATAGCTCAAGCGGTTAAATTCACGGCGTATTGAGCCGAAGGTCGTGGGTATGAATCCCACTTGTGACACTAATGTTTTCATCTCGACCAAGACTAGACAAAAAGTATAATTAATTAATTATTGTATTAAACTAACCCTAACCATCCCTATATACCTAAGGGAAATGGAATCTGCAAGGATGTTTCGTTAAAAGTCTGTAATTATGAAACTATAATATAACAATTATTTTTAAAAAAATATTAAGACTTTACAATCTAAAAAAAAAGCCTCTTTATCGATCAAAAACAAGTAGTGAGTTACAGAACTTTTTACAGCTTAACTTTTTTTTTTTCTTTAACTTTTTTAACAGTTTCTGTAATTCGCTATAGTTTTCGATTAATAAAGAGGTGTTTAAAAAAAAAAAAAAAAAAAAAAAAAAAATAGTCCCAAAGGGTTTGTGGTAAATGTATTATAATTTCATAACTAAGGACTTTTAACAGAGAAGTCCATGTGGATTCCAAATCCCTTATATTATTTTTTTTAAACATAAATTTACCCTGACAAAGTTGAACAATATACATTGAAATCTTGGCAAACTTAAAAGTTTTGTTCATTGGACCACTTCTACAATTAACTGTCAGTCGATCTTTTACTTTTACCCTCTAGACATCACTCACCCCAGAGTACTCGATATTCCTCCGGGCGGGGTTAAACAACCCCTTCCTAACACACTAAAAAATTACATTTATTCCAATAAATTAACATAAAGTCAATACATTTAAATATCCCTACACTGAGGTACCGGAACAGTGATCTGTGCCAGCTTCCCTACTCCAAAAGTTCATTTTTTTCATAAATTTGCCCTGAGGAAGGCGAAATATATACGATGAAAGTTTGGCAAACTTATAAAAGTTTTGTTCATTGAACCACATCCCTGATCAATTTCTAAAATTAACAAATTTTCGTCGATCGGGACTTCCTTACTGACTATGAAGTTCATGTTCAAAATTTAAATTGCTCCAACCATATTTAGTTTTATTAGTTATTTATCATCCTCCCGATTAACAATTAATAATTTTAATAATTTTCTGAATAAATTTGAGTCCAGGGCTTTTATTTAAGCCATCAAGAACGAATATCCATGGAGCAGTTCGATCAGAGTTTCAGGCATTCACAATTATATGAATAATAAATCTTTTTTTGCAAAAATTAGTAAGACTGTACATTACATATAAATTTATAAAAAATAATATTTTGTAAATCCCTGTCTGCTGTCAAAAAGCAAAGCTTGTACTAGACAGCAGGAGTTTTTTTATAGATCCTCAGAGAAAGAAACAAAATATATCTTTACAAAAAGGTAATGCAAAACAATTTTATTATAATAAAAAATAAATAAATATTGGCATTAAAATATCTTCACAATTTAAAATTTTTGAAATTGTACATTTTTTGCCTTTTTTATAGTTTTTGAAATTTTCAAAATGATCCTCTCTTTATTTTAAAAAAAATTATATATAATATATTATTATTCCATATTAAATAAAAAATTATAATATTATGTAGCCTGTATTGTAAAAATGTGAGTTAAGCAATGAATTGTGTCTTGTGTTATATTTATTGATGCAACTAGTTACAAAATAATTTAAATATACAAACATGAACGTGTAAGAAAGATTTGGTATAGATTCATAACTTTAAATTCACTGTATAATTTTTCAGAGTCTTAGTGTAGCATTTATCAGTACCACCCAGAAAGCGATACCACAGGCTGGTTGATAGATTGAGGCAAGTAAGTTAAGAGATTTTCATGTTGCCTAAAATTTTAAATTTATAAAAGGTCTTTCTCAGATGAGAGACTGAAGAATCAATGTGTAAATGAAAAATCAAATTTGAGTCCAATGTCACACCAAAATACCCAAAGTTGTAAGCAAAAAGGGGTAGGTAAGCAAGAACACTCGTTATTATTACAAGTATGTATAAAGACTAGCTTTTACCCACAACTTTGTCCATGCAGGACTCCGTTTTCATGTACCTTCCTAATGCGATGCAGATTGCTAGCATGACATTTTAATATAATCCCCCGTTTCTCAAATTCTTTTCTTCTTCAGTTCACTTCGGTCTGTATATGGACAAATAAATTGTCCATATCCTTAGGGATGGAATTTCAAAAATAAAAATTTTCAGTGGCTAAGATCCAGCAGTTTGGTCTGTGTGTCGTCTGTCAGTCAGTCACGAACTGTTTTATATATACACAGATAGAGATGGAATTTCAAAAAAATCCTTTTTTAGCAGCTTTCCATCTCATTATAGGAATGCACAGTCGAAATTTCAGCACTTTAGATCCAGCGGTTTGTTCTGGGCGTTGTCTGTCTGACAGTCACGGAACTAGTTTGAATATACAGATAGGGATGGAATTTAAAAAATCCTTTCATAGGGATTATCCATGTCATTATAAGAAAGCACTATCAAAATTTCAGCCCTTTAGATCCAGGGGTTTGGGCTGTGCGTTGTCTGTCAGGCAGTCACAGAACTGTTTCATAAATATAAAAGATAGGGATGGAATTTCAAAAAATTCTTTCTTAGCGGCTATCCATGTCATTATAGGGATGCTCTGTTGAAAGTTCAGCCCTTTGGATACAGGGATTTGGCCTTTGCGTTGTCTGTCAGTCATGGAACTGGTTTGTATATATAGATAGGGATGGAATTAAAAAAAAAAAAAAAAATTCTTAGCGACTAGCCATCTCATAGGAAAGCACTATCAAAATTTCAGCCCTTTAGATCAAGGGGTTTGTCAAGGGATCAAGTTGTCTGTGCGTTGTCTGTCAGTCAGTCATGGAACTGTTTTTTATATATACGTAGAAGGTAGGGTTGGAATTAAAAAAAAAAATTTTTTTTAGCCACTATTGATGCCATAGGAAAGCACTATCAAAATTTCAGCAATTTAGATCAAGGGGTTTGGTCTGTGTGTTGTCTGTCAGTCAGTCATGGAACTGTTTTTTATATATACGTAGAAGATAGGGTTGGAATTCCAAAAAAAAATTTCTTAGCCACTATTGATGCCATAGGAAAGCACTATCAAAATTTCAGCAATTTAGATCAAGGGGTTTGGTCTGTGCATTGTCTGTCAGTCAGTCATGGAACTGTTTTATATATTTATACATATAAGATACGGATGAAACTTAAAAATAAAAAATAATTTTTAGCGGCTATCCATGTCATAAGAAAGCACTGTCAAAATTTCAGCCCTTTAGATCCAGGGGTTTGGTCTGTGCGTTTTCTATCAGGCATGGAACTGTGTTATCAATATAGATATTTACGCAGTTGACTGCCATAACCTACTACTTGCTGTAAATTTATGTTCTTAGGGTGAATTCGTTTATACTTATTTTTTTTCAAAACTTGAAATTATTAATTTTTAACAGTTTGATAGTCGAATAATGTTCTGTTTGAAAATAGGCGCTTCCATAAGCTTACAAACTCCATTGGGCTTTTAGATTTTTTTCATAACTTCAACAATTTTCGTTTTCGTTTATTGAATTCGATTAAAACCTCGTGGCGAAAAAAGACTCAGGATTTTAAATATTTATTTTTTTATTTTTATGTTTTTTTTTATGGGTTGTACTTTCAAGGCCGAATTCCGTTGGTAAAACCCCCTTTACTGTTTATTCACTCACTTTCAGTTCTCTTTATGGCCGACGACACTTGAGTCGATTTTACTTTTAAATTGTTTAGTTTTTTTAAGTTTCTTTAAGTTTTGTATTTATTTATTTTTTTTATTTTAACCCATCCGATAATCGTTAGTTTTTGCGTGCTTTATGTAATAAAAAGTAGAGAAAATGAATAAAAAGTGTGCCAGATGTGAGAAAACAGTGTACCCGATAGAAGAGCTTAAGTGTTTAGACAAAGTAAGTTTTAATAACAATTTTTTTTAAGGAGAAAAAAAATCGTTCAATTTCATAAGCCAAAAAAAGTCCGCCAAGTTGGAAAGTTAAAAAAAAGCAAAAAATTCTAAGTCCGGGTTTTTATTACAGATATGGCACAAGCAATGTTTCAAATGTCAAGTCTGCAATATGACATTAAACATGAGGAATTACAAAGGGTTCAACAAAGATCCATACTGCGAGGCGTAAGTTGTTTTTTAATTATATTTATTATAAAAAAAAAATTAAATAAAATTAGCCGGCTGTGTCATGCCACTTAAAACACGTCTCTATTATAAAGCTTAATTTTTTTATAATTTGAATCATCTTGTAACATTTTCAATGTATGAAACACCCAAAAGCAATTTTATTTTATAGTTTTTTGTATTTATAAGTAGTTTAAATTCATATGCTTTACTTTGCGAATCATCTTTGTGTCCAGTAAAAAAATTTCAGATTGGAAAACTTTTGGACAAGGATTTTGAGCCAAGTTTGACACATTGACATATGACAGGTTTTGACACGCTTTAGTTATCATGATAAGCTTACCAAATGTACAATACTTTCTCAAAATAGAAAAAAAAATAATTTGGAAAATTTTAAAATTTTAATTCTAGAAACTTTACTTTTATACTGCGCAAGATAAATTTTATATTATAAAACATTTTTAAAAAGTGCAGATTTGTTGATATCATGGTTAATTTTAAGTTATGACCATTGTCATCTTAGCCTTGAGATACATCGTTACATTTTCATATCTTCCTTTTTTTTTTTTTTTTTAAAAAGACATTTATGCCAGCCATTTAATGCAAATGATAAATGACTAATTGAAACGAATTAGGCTTAATTGTCCCTTTTTTCCTTTTCTCCTTTTTTCCCCCCTGTTTAGAAATTAAAGACAGGGATGAGTCAGTCCATTTCCCTTTCCCCTCATTGAAATTTGTGCCTTGAATGGCCGGTATTGTATGCCCCTTAACTGGGTCAGTCTAGTCTGACTTTCTTCAACCTCCAAATTCCTTTTAAGGGCAAAAATTTTGTAAGAGGCTGAGTCAGCCGCTTTTGTGTCATAGGTGGAACTTCGTTAATATCAATGTTGATGCTGTAGCATTTGACAAATTTGTCGAAGTTTATGACTGCATATTAGATCGGATAAAGAGAGAAGCATGGGTGCTCCAGACCTCTGAGTGAATCCTAAGACTGAACTGACTTTAAAATTGCTATAATTTTTCTGTCTGAAATCATAACCATTTCAAATCTCAACCATTTTCTTTGACATTCTGGCGGCATTTATGCGTAGTAAAAGCAAAAAGCTTATGGCATAGTATGGAATCCCTGGTAGAAGTCAGTGACATCAATGACCTGACCCTGGCTTGGGATGTTTGGGAATAGAGACAATGACAAAAAGCCAATATAAATTCTTTAGTCGCCTAACCCCCTGCCAAAAAAAAGATACATCCAAAAATGGATCCTTAATGAGTTCAAATCAGGTGGAGCAATACCACAAGTATGAGGGGCGCGAAGAGATTCATAGAAGATAAAGATGCCATCTGCAAGACTTACAAATAAATTACTGAAGGTAATTGCAACAGAGCCAGAATTCTGGTTGGACTCCTTACAGTGCACTTCCACTTATGCACTGGATAAGAGTACTGTCAGAAGAAATACAGTGCAGATACTGCCAGGAAGAAGTGGAGACTGCAGAACACATTATATATTTTGTGGTCCGATGTAAGGTGTAGATTCTTGCAACTATAGAGGAAAAGTCGCAAGATCCAACATTAAGGAGCTGCATGCAAGGCTATGGCAGTCGACTAACAAGACCAAGACTAGACAAAAGTCCATTGGTCAAAGACTAACATAGGCCGTGATGGAGAGAGACCCGCCACAGCTGCCGACAAGGAGGAGGTGCCCATAGGCTCAACCATTCTTTTCTCTACATAAATAACATCGATAGATCCCTGTTGGACAGTGTGATTGAAAACCATTTATAAACATTTTATGGAAAGGACCAAATTCTTCCCGGGGGCTGGGGCCAACCCACCCAGAGAGAGAGAGAGAGAGAGAGAGAGAGAGAGAGAGAGAGAGAGAGAGAGAAAGCCTCCCAGCCGGCCAACGCCGCAAGTCTCACCGCAAGACAAAAACAGAGCATCTAAAAATAAAAGCCAAAATTGGAAATATAAATATAGGATGCATTAGAATGAAATTAGATTCTTGCATATGAAGTCATACAGGATTCTGTAGATTACTGTCTTCCTGAGAGTCCCTAGATTGAAGGGGCTCTTGACCAAGTAGGCTTCTAATGCTTTTAAATTCTCTGCAGTTAAATTCCCTAACATTATCCCTATATCAGATAAATGCCCAACTAGGTGTCATAGATGGGAAAAAGTCAAGGGGCTTAGGTGGAAATCAACCCTCAACTGTGTGGCCTGTCATAAGCTGAAAAGCCGATATCTTGGTTCATTTATATGTATATCTTTTTTAATTGTTACAAATTGGTAAAAAAATAAAATACTTTATTCTTTCCAGTACGTTTTTCGAACTATTATCAATTAAAAAGCCATGGGCTTTAAACCAAGAACCGCTAGCATGGCAAGTCGGACGCCCTAACCACTCGACCAATGCGGTCCTCGATTATAAATTAATATTATCTATGAATATTAGGCATATTTCTAGACTGTCGAAACTTTTTTCTGGTTGGAAGTTTTATTTGTTTTTTCAAGGCAGAACTTGAATGTATTAAATACATAAGTTTTATGAGACCTGGTGTGATTATTTCCTATTTTTTCATGCATGAGTCCTCAATGCAGAAAACCCTGTATTTACATTTAAATTTAAAAAAAAAAAAAACTTTTTATTTAATATAGTGTTCTAAAAGGGAAAATAATTATAAAATTTTATATTTAACATGTTTAAATTCCGCCTTGAAAAAGCAAAAAAATTTCCAAAATGTCGGCCAATAAATATATGTGTTGAGTAAATCTAGAAGTTCTGACCGAATTCCCCCAACAACTACCAGTAAATTATAAAAAAAAACATAAAACTTTTTGTTTTGAAAATTACACGTTTCAAAATTACACCATTTGTCTTTGTTTCACATGTGTTCTCCATTATTATCAATTATAAATAGATAAATAATTTTTACTTTTGCACATATAAGCATAATATAAATTTTGATTGGTAATGATTACAAGCATATTATAAGTACATATCCTTTTTTTAAATATTGAATAATTATTGTTATTGATAGGATGAACTTTTTGATTCATAGAATTCCGTATGATCAATCAAACAGATAAATTTATAAACAAACAGAGCCTTAATTTATTTCCTTTTCTATAAATAATTTTTACATATTACGCCATAGCGTCAAATCAGTTGATAAACTCAAGCGTAAACACTAAATCAGTCGAGTGTATTTGTTTAATTAATTAAGGGTTGTTTTTATCATATATTTCGTATTGTGTTTATTAATTTTGTTTTGTAAATGATATCTTTACTTTTGTCAAGTACGTTATCTTCCTTTAGTGAATTTCTTGTTTTTAACAAAATTATATGTTCAAATTAGTATTTTTTATGGTAATTAGATGCATTTATAGGCATAAGCAAGCATTTCCTATATTATTCATTGCTCTATTCTTTTTTTTATTTATTTTCATTTTTTATTTGTGCTTTCTAAATTTGTATATACCCACTATAATTGATCTAATAATGAGGGCACAGACAAGATTTTTCTATAGCTCTTCTGATTCTAAAACATAATTAATCATGCATTTAAATATACATTTTACCAAATTCTTATTCAATAAAATATGAAATGTGAAATGAGACCCTGGTTAATTTTCGCTACTGTACCGAGCAAAATGACATATTTTAAAAGAGAACACATTTAAAACTTTAAAGCAAAATCAGACTGGAAATTCTATTAAGATAAGGCTTTTGCGTCCTGATAAAGGTTTATATTTATCGCACCATTTTGCCAAAATATCAGATGGTGTCCATTTAAAGGAAGGGTTTTTAAAAATGGTAGGAGTGGTATATGGGAGTGTTTCTGACTCACAATCAGTGCATTGTCCCCGAACAGGCAATGTCTCGAACAGCCCACCAGGTGACCAACATCCTGTTTATTGAATGAATCAATAGAAATTAATGGAAAATATATTAATAAACATTAATTTTATTACTTTTTATTTGATGCAAATTTTCTAATATTAAATGCATTTGGAGAAGGTGGAATGGATAAAAATCCTTAGTATTCCAGTTTTAATTTCCATCCACACGTTTCTTAAACAGAACTACTAATTTAAAAAATTAATGAAATAAATGAAAAAAGATCTTGGTTTATTAGCATTTTCATTTGCTAGTATAACTCAAACAAAACAGTTTTTTTACAGCATTGGTTAGAAAATGTCTGCCAGAGGGGTGGCTGGAGGATCTTTAGTGCACTCTTTGAAAATCTGAAAGAATGGAACACTGCACAAAAAAAAAAAAAAATCCCTTGCAGAAGAGCATTTAAGCATCGCTCAGAAGAATCATCTTCAGAAGTCTATGAGCAAGAAAAATGTTTGATATTACATGGACATAAGTAAAAAAGGAGAGACGTTCCATTGTTGTCTTTGAAAAAGGGGATATCGACTGTATTGAAGTACAGATTGGACGAGAATTGCTCAAATAATCAGGCTAAATTGTTTGGAATTTTAAACGTGCTTTGATGGATGGTGGTAACAATGAATACCTTGGCAAAAAAAGTGATCATTATAACCAACAGTCGGGTGTCTCTTGGCATTCTAAAAAAATTGATCGATAAGAATTTAGCTTGCTGAGGATAGTAGAAAAATACTACACCAGCTTCAGAAAGATATGTTTTGAACAGTTCGATTCAATTGGACTAAAGCACATGTCGGTGCCATCAGCAACGAACTTGCAGATCAAATGGCGAAGGAAGCAGCGAATGATGATCTCTGCATTAGTTACTGCAAAAAACCATCATCACTTTTGAAACAAATTCAGGTAAAAAAGTAAGTATGGAACGATGAATGGGACAGTATAATTAACAGCCATGGATAAAAGAATTCTTCCCGACAGTTTATGAACACAAAAAACATCACTTGTCACACTATACAAACTGACTTAGGGCTCTCACATTGACCATGGAAGCAATAGATTCTATCCCCACCATTTAAGAATTATACCAAAGTTGTCAAGAAGCACTTCTCCAAAACTGAAACCATCTTATGGATGTAATTATCAAGACAGATGGAAATTAAATTTAATTTGCAATGCAACATCGAGCGGCTATGTCTGGCTGGCAACTGCAAGAGAACTAATTTCTAAAGAATTATTTGACAGTTTTCTTATATTTGTTAAAAAGGAAAATTTGGTTTAACATAAAATTTTTATTGCAAATGCTTGTAAATGTAAAATTATTATTTAAAATTAGCTCTTATAAAAGGTTTTTCCTTCTCTTTTTCTCCACTTTCAGCATCTTGTAAATTTAATGTAAAATATGTAATTCAATTTTCGATAATTATTTAGTCAACTTATTTTATAATATAAGAAACACATGTAATCAGAAGAAAAACTTGTTTAAATAAACAAAAATCAAATAAAAAGAAGGGAGTAATTATCTAATTAAGTTAGATAAGTTCGCACCTAAGTTTGAAGAACCATTTATTTCAGAGGACAAGTTTAGATTATTACTGGTCAATTCGAAAAATGCCTGAAATGGATGATTCAAAAGTCAAATATTTATAGAAACATTTTTCACTGTTTTTTTAAGTCAATATTAAAATGACTAGTGAATTGAGAACTTTGCACTAGTACAAAATTAGCATTTATAAAAAATTATCAATTAAAATTAATTGACTCTGCCTTTGATAAAGTAATTTCAATTTTATTGTATAAACTATTTATCTTGGGTATGAGGGGAAAAAACAATTTTGTTGACCTCACTTATTTCCTGATTTCGCAGACAAAGACAAGGAAATGAGTGAACTGTTGATATCCGACAGAGCTTTTTACATATCCGTTTTGAGGAATTTTGTAGTTATTTACTTTTTCAAAACATAATTTATTTCAAATTTTATTGAATTATAATTAGAATCATAAAATTTTGCAAAGAAAAACAGCATAAATGCCGTTGAAATTCTAATTTTTACTAACTGCTAATATGACATTTCGAGCATTCTTACTGACAAACAAAGTTATTGTGTTTTGAGAATATTAACTAAAATAATTTAAACATTTCTGCCTGTTCATTATTAACTGTTTATAATTTTGACTATTTAAATTTAATCTGTAATTATTTATTTATTTTTTCATGTTTTTTAATTTTTTAAATAAATTAAAGGCTGCAACCGTATTGGTCATTAAGCCTTGAGTCTTTGCAAGTCAATGCTTTTGTAATTATTTAAAAAAGTATTTGAGATAGAAATAATCAAGTTAGATTTTAGTTTTTAATTACTTTTCTGATTTTTATTTATTTTTTTTTTAAGTTTTCTATTGCTTTTAATATTATTGTAACTTAAAATAGATATTTTTAACATAAAATTAACAAACAATAATATATTTCAGTAGTAAGAACAATTGCAGATGTACTAATTCACCACAAGAACATTTTGTTAAAAAATTAATTATTATGAAATAAAATTATAATAAAGCTCATTAAGCTATTTCTCAATAGTAAACTAGTTGGATATTTTTTTACCACCTTCAACCACATCTGCTATGATTCCTGTTCCCATGTGTAACAAGCGAAGGATTATTTTTATCATGTACAAAGCTTTTTTTTAATTTTTAAATCTAACATTAAATTCCTTGTTAAAAAAAAATGTTAAGTCTGAAATTGTTTTGCAGGCATATTCCAAAAGCCAAGGCCACAACAGTCGCAGACACTCCGGAGATGAAGAGAATCGCTGAAAATACAAAACTACAGTCTAATGTAAATTTTTATCAGTTGATTTTTTTTTTTTTCAATCTTCTTCTGAGGTGAATTATTAATGTAAATTTGTATTTTTCAGGTAAAATATCATGCGGAGTTTGAAAAGACAAAAGGCAAATTGACACAAGTCGCCGACGATCCGGAAACATTAAGGATAAAACAGAACTCTAGAATTATAAGGTAAATATCCATAAATATAAATATTAACGAGATTAATTGTACATTATTTTACAAGTTGATCAAGTAAAAAATGAAACGCTATGGATTATGTGTTTTTGGTGTATTGTCAATGATTTTTGATGTGGATAGACTCGAAAACGAACAATGCAAGGCAGTGGAAAACTCGATTTTCAAGTTTGGCTATTAAATTTTAGGCGGTGGATACACTTAACCATATTCGCTGGCTTTTTTAGAGGGTTTTTATCACTTTTTTTTTTTTTTTTTTTTTTTTTTTTTTTTTTTTTTTTTTTTTTAATTTAACGAATAGGAACTGAAGGAGGTTTAAATTCTTAAAGGTAAACTTAAAGGTTTTTCGCTTGTGTTTCCCTCCTCGATTCGTCGGATACCACCAATCTGTTTTCAGATTGGCTAATTCAACAGGACATATAACTAATATTATTTATGCAAATAGTTTATATGTAAATTCTACTTGAATGAATCCTGTTCAAATTTAAAATTATCGTTTTGTTTTAACAGTAATGTTGCGTATCACGGCGACCTGGAGAAAAAAGCTGCAATGGAACAAAAGAGAAATATCAACGGAGAGCCTGTCGATACTGGACCATCTGGTAATTTGTTAAATTATGCCGAAACTTTTTTTTAAAAATAATTTTGTATTAAAAAAAATGTCAACCCATGGGTTTAATAACAGCGTTTCGACAGGTGACGACAACCCCACGGCATTTTAATTGTAAAAAAGAAACAAATGCAATAGAAGACGCAAGACAATATTTTTGTGAAAAGTTAAATTATCTGTTGAATAAAACTTATTTAATAACTTTTCTTTGTCTCTGTTGAGTTAAGGTCTTAGTAAAATAATAACAATTATTACACTAGAATTGAAACTAAAAGTTTCAAGAAAAGCATTTAAAATATTTATAATAATATTTATATCATCATTTTTGTTCAGAAATCACATTGGCCATTTATATATGTTAAATATGTAAAAATATGTCTTAACTAGTTACAGTTTATATTAATTTTATTTAATTGTTAATATTAGCCATAAAGAGAAGGTAGGTAGTGGCTAAGTAATGTGAAAAATATTTCAAGAAAGGTGCTTTTTAAATTTTTAATTCAGACAATCACACTTGATTTAACTATTTAGTTTTTAGTTAATTTAAATTTGGAAAAAGAGTAAAGTAAATTTACTTTGTTAGGATGGTAGGTCCAGTTAACCGTTGGATCAACCATTTTGGAATATTTTTTTTCAATTGTACTCAAAATCTCTTGGGTTCTGCCAGTATTCCAGAAACTTTAGCTTAGAGTAGACTAGTTGCCCTAACCACTTGGCCACTGTGGGCCCAAGTTTGAATAATTTCAACTTAAAAGTCCTGTCTTACAGAGCTTAACGTCCATCTTCACATTGGGTGTCGTGGGCGAAGGGTCAAACCACTTTACAAAACATTTTTTAAACTGTTATAAATTAAAAATCCATGGGCTCTGCTGATTCGAACCCAGGACTGCTAGCCGGGCAAATATGAGTCAGATGTCCTAACCGCTTGCAATTGCGGGCCTAATTGTGAATAATTTAAATTAAAAAGTAAAGTAATTCCTATACATTCCTACATGAGGGCTTAATGTTTATGTGTTGGCTGTCGTGGTGGGGTGGTCAAACCACTTTATGGTACTTTCTACATATTATTCGCAAATGATAAAAATCCATGAGCTATGCTGGGATTTGTACCCAGGACCACTCTTGTAGCAAATACAAGTGGAAACCCAAACCACTCGGCCATTGTGAGTCTAAGTTTATTATTCAAACTTAGACTCACAGTGGCCGAGTGGTTAGAGTTTCCAATATGATACTTTATTATTCAAAGTATCGTGTCAGAATTAATTCATCAATTTTTGTTCAAGATTTATTGATTTTTTGCGTATTTAATAATCACTTTAAAAGAAAAGTTTTTCCCGTTCTGTATAGCAGGCGATGCTGAAAATATGAATCTAAAACAACACCAAGAATACAACGTACGGCCTCCAACTCATCATCACCAGCAGCCCGTAAACAGGGATTACATCCATGCGGAAATGAACAATAAAGTTCAAAACTCGCCATATTCGGCACGACAGACTTCAACGGTTATATACACTTCAGAAAGGGGACCAGGTATTTATTTAATACTTTTTCTCATTTATGTATTTGCTCATGTGTTTTTTTTTTCTTAGTTAACAGTCCTGTTGGAAGGCAAATTGGTTCTATAGCTGATTTAGATCCTGTAAACAATTACTACGGATCGCTCAGCTCTCATAATACAAACCATCAGGTGGTACAACACCAGCAACAGCCACAACAACAACCTCCACCACATCGTGCCTCTGGTGTAAGTTATTTTTGAAAAATTGATGTTGATTCGTTATTTATTTACTTATACACGGGTCAATGTACATTACAACATCTACAATGATTTACAATGATAACTTATGCAATATAGTTTTTTTGACTTGATAAAAACTGTCATGGAACCAATCCACATTGAACTTGTTGCCTTTTATTGCATAGGAGTTTGTAGAAGGCATTTGGTAACAGAATACATTATAATTTCTCGAATTGAAACTAGGCACATCTAATTTTATCATGGCTAACAGTTCATCACAATTTATCGTCCCATTTAGTAGCTTGTAAAGAAATCCCATGTCAAGTAGTTCTAGTCTGTTACTTAAACTGATTAGACCTATTTGGGACATTACATGACCATATTCATAGGGGTCTCTTCTTATTCCGAGTTTGAAAACAGTAAATCTCAGAAATTTATTCTGCACTTGTTCTAGTTTGGTCTCCTTCACAATATAGTGCGGATTCCAGACCAAAATAACATGAAAAGTGCTATATAAAAGCTTGAATACATTTTTATGATTGAAGTCAGCTGATAATCTCGTGATAAAACCCAATAGTTTAATACTATCAGCTCTCAATTTACCAATACCATCAAAAGACAGCTTTCTATCAAATGTAATTTCTTATTTCTTCCACTCTTTCTAGCGTAACACCTTCAATCTAGGTATAGTTAATATTATTTGTATATTTACTGTAAGGTCCAGGACAAAAAGATAACCACCCAATATTTTTTCTCTTAATCAATTTTAACCATTGGTATAATTTTTATTTATTAATATGTAGTGTATTTTGAACCGATTTTCTCCATTAGGAATTGGAAAAAAATAATTTGTAAGAATTAATAAATAATACTTGATTTGGGGTGAGACAAAAAGATAGCACAGTGAACAACAATAATAAAATTCTTTATTAAAACACAATTAAAATAACACAAATTAAATTTAATATCCTGTATATGCACCACCTTTTTCTAATGCAGCAATCATACGATTTAAAAGCGAGTCAAAATGATGACGAATTATCTCTTGTAGAAGTTTGGCCCACTCCTCCTGAATTGTTTTTTTCAATTCTTCAACGCCCTGAAATTGTCGGCTACCGCTGTAAACACTCCTAGCAAGATGCCCCCATACATTTTCGATGATAATAAAATCCGGGGACCTAGCCGGCCAATCTATAATTCTGTTCCTTTCTTTTCTAAAAAATTCTTTTGCAACTTTTGCCGTGTGAACTGGAGCATTATCTTGCTGAAAAATTACGTTCTCTTTAGGAACAAGTTCAAAATATTTTTTTAATTGGTTTTCTAACAAATTAACATATGGTTCGCTGTTCATTCGACCAGAAATAAACACAATATCAGTTTTGTGATCATAGCCAATACCACCCCATATCATGACCCTTTCTCTTCTTTCCGTAGGTCATGGTAATAGTGAGCCCAGCCATCAGGACGAGATTGAATTTTTTTTTCATTGGTGAACAGGACATCCTTCCATTCATCTTTCCATTGCACATGTTCATGGGCAAACTCCTTTCTTCTTTCTTTACACGCCTTGCTTAGAGGTGAAATGCCTTTCATTTTCATTCTTTTGATGTGAGGAGCTGCACGAATGATCCTTTGGACGTTTTTCACATTCGTCACTACACTAGCTCTCGCAGCAATTTAAAGTTGAGTTGGATGCAACCCTTAAAATTGTCCGTTTTTGCCGTGGTCTTCCAGATTTCTTTGTCCCATAGATTTCTGGAGACTTCAAAAAATTTAAAATTACTTTCCTACTCCTACTAATCTAGTATATATACTATATATACTACTAAATCAAGTATTATTCATTCATTCTTAGTTGTAGTTTTTTTTTTTTTACAGTTCCTAATGGAGAAAATCGGTTCAAAATAAATAAAAAAAATTATATCAATAAAAAAATTTTAAAAAAATTATTTCAATGGTTAAAATTGATTAAGAGAAAAAATATTGGGTGGGCTATCTTTTTGTCCCAGACCTTATGTCATAACTTTACATTTCTGTACATTCAGGTATATTTTATTGTGGTGGCACCGTAAAGCCAAACAGTCTAGGTCACTCTGGAGCAAGTTACAGACCAACACCGAGGTCATGGATTTATATAACTTGACATCGTCAGCAAACAACTTAATTTTACTATGTTTAATGTACAGAGGGAGATCATGTATAAAAATTGTAAATAAAAGAGGTTCTCCCTGAGGAACATCAGATGTCACTATTATTGGGTTCGATACATAATTGCCACATTTTATAATTTGTGATCGCTTTGTTAAGAAGGATGTTAACCATAATATTGTGTTGATTTCCAAATCTGTGTAGAGTAACTTTCTGATCCAAATGCCATCATCCACCGTATCGAAGGCTTTGGAAAAATCTGTGAATACAGTATCCATTTGGGCCTTAGAATCAAAGGAAGATAAAACTTGAAAACATAAAAGATTTGGACAAGTTGACCTACCATTAAGAAATCCGTGCTGGTCATCAACTGTAACTTGCTTCAGAATTGGTATTAACATTTCACAGATAATATCTTCAAACATCTTTGGTATAACCGACAATTTACAAGTAGGTCTGTAGTTTTCAATGTAACATTTATCTCCCGATTTATGTAAAGGTATCACATAGCTTTGTTTCCAAACATCAGGTACAATATTTTCATTAATAGATTTATTAAATAATAGAGTTAAAGGGTTGACTAGAGTTTCTGAACAATTTCTTAAAAATATAGGTTGGTAATCCATCAGGCCCTGCATTACAATTTATTATTAAACTACTTAATTTTTTACGAGTTATATCTCAGCTAATTATATCATCGTCATTTCGGTCGTCATCTTTCAATCCAGATATTGTGGGTTCAAAACCTTGCTTGTGACACAAATTTTTCATCTCAACCTCTTTGCATAAAAATAATATAATAAATTGTTTAAGATAATATATTAATTTTTTTTCAGAGAGTTTACAGAGCCATGTACGACTATGAAGCCCAAGATCGTGATGAAGTGTCTTTCATAGATGGTGATATAATAGTTGATTGTACTGCTGTCGACGCGGGCTGGATGACGGGCCTCGTTCAAAGGACTGGGCAGATGGGAATGCTCCCAGCGAATTATGTTGAACCAGCCATTTAAATTAAAACCACGTTCACATCACATAAACCGGTGTATCATCAACCGATAAATTCCCCGCTTGAGCATTTGAAATGTCTTTTAACTTTTTTTTTCTTTTTTTTTAATTTTTCATTTTAAAAAAATCCAATTTTTTCATTCCATTGTATTGAAATATAATTGGCCATTCCATTATTGCATTTTTTTAAATGTAAACTGTAATTTATGCTTAAATATTTATTTCTGCTCTATTTTAATTACAATTTTTTGTTAACCATTGAGTTAGGATGTAATACTGTTTTATCAGAGCCAAACTTGATTTGAAAATGTGCCTTTAAGTAAAAAATATATTTTAATTTTTTTTTCCATTTAATTTTAAACTTTAAAAACACAACTCTTTTTTAATCATTTTTATTTAATCGATCAAGTTACCATTCAGACAAAAGTTTTTTTTTCCTAACTGTAAAAGCTATTACTTAACTATAGTAACATAACAATTTTTAAAAGTAAATCCTCCAACAAATGCGGAATGAACAATTAATTCCTACTTTCGTTTCAAAGAAATGTCACTTGTGATTTTTATTGAATTTTCAAGTTAGTCTCATTACTTTGAACATTTAAATTATTTCGTTGCGAACAAACACTGAAATTGTGTTTCAATTCTACCCAAAAAAGTGCCTTAAAATTTAAAATAAAATTGTTTTTATTCGCCTAATTGTGGATTTATTATTTTTGTTTTATTTAGATTTATGTATCTTGTAAGTTGAATTTTTTGATAAATATATTTGATAAAAAGGTATATGGATTAACTTAAATAAGTTTATTGAACTTAACAAATCTCCCTGTGTATATGAAAAATAAATGCTTTACTTCAAAAGAACAATTTTATTGAATTATTTACCATTTGCATAGAATACAAAAATATGTATGGTAAAACTTTTTTTTTACATTTCAAAAATACATTCCATTGAAAAATTAACGAGATCACTTTTTTTAAGGATTGTTCAATTATTATCGTACAATCAAGGCAATTGCAACACGATATGACATAGACAACCAAATAAAAATAATCAGAATTTTGAATAAATGCATTTTTTATTTTAATCCTGCCACAAAGACATATTTGGGTTAATACACTTGTTCATTAAAGTATGCAAATAATACAAAAACAAACATTATGTTCAATAATTGTACATTGTACATAATGACGAAGGATTATAAATATTGAACACATTTGGCCTTAATGTGAAATGGCCAAAATTATCAAAACAAACTAGGAAAATTTGGTCATTGTCTAATCACAGGAGGCCATACAAAACGTCCAGCACTTGGTTTTATTGTGCATTGATATCTTTTTTCTTCTCAGTTCACACTTTTTTTTGTGGCTAATGTCAGGCAACAGTAACTTGTTTTAAATAATAATTATAAAGTAAAAACGTTTATTAACATTTACTTTGATTTTTTAAAAGTAAATATTAATAAATAATGTGTTTACTTTATTATTTAAAAAAACCATATGAGAATGTCTGACATTAACAAACAAATTTAAGAATAAGACGGATTAGTCTTAATAATTCATGTTTAAAACAAAACTTTAAAATTAATTGTTTTAATATATATTAACCTTTTTCAGGTTTTGCAATCCTTACATAAAAAAGCAAAAAAAAAAAGTGTTATGATGAAACAATCCAAGTATGCAAAAATAATATTTAATCATATAAAAATATTTGTTAAAAAATATATATTTATATCCTGCATCCATGTTTATATGTTGTGAAAAGACAGTTCAAGCAAAAAGAAAAAGTAGAACTTTGTTTTAACTGTCTCTTCATAAATATGTTAAAAATACATTTGTTAATTTGTACATAACAATACAACATATTACAAAAGCAATGATATTACAAAGTTATGCTCTTTTTTCCCTTATTCACCTCTACTACAGATATATATTATTTACTATAATAATAATTTGATGTTATACTTAATGACAAGCCATTGTAATGCACACTTAGCTTAAAAATGATCAATACAAGCCAAGGAAAATAGGTCATTTTACATAACACACTTATATAGTCACGTATAATGTTTACCCAGAAGATTGGTCATTATGCATAAAACACACTTTTTTTCAGTCATTATTTTTTATGTCCTCCCAGAAGATTGGCTCTTATGCATTAAATTCAGTTTATCAGTCACTATGTTTAATTTAACCCAGAAAATTTATCGTAATGCATAAAACCCACTTTAACAGTCATTATGCCATATATCCACACAGAAGATGGTCATTACACATAAAACAATTTCATAAACAGGTTAAAATATGTTTGTTAATGTGTACATTAAAATATTACAAAAGCAATGATATTAATTGTTACAAACAAAATTATGCTCTTTTTTCCTTTATATACACCTATACTACAGATGTTTATTACAGATGTATTTCTATATGAATAATTGAACAGTATACATAATGTATAATGCTCTCTTGGCTTAAAATGATCAATACTGGCCAAAGAAATAGGTCATTTTAAACATAAAACACAATCAGTCATTATGTTAATGTCCACCTAGAAATTGGTTATTATGCATAAAACACACTGTCAGTCATTACATACAGTGTCTACCCAGAAGATGGGCAGTTTTCCATAAAACATTTTATCAGACATTATGCATAACTGACATTCAGAAGGTTGGTTTTTATTCAAATATTTGCTTCCTTGCAGGAAACTTAAGCTTTCAGTGAACATTTTCATAGAACAAGAATAAACCATACTTTAGCAACAAAGACAATGAAAACAACACAACAATAGTCGGGATAATTCCTATAACGTGATTAATTATAAAAATAAAGATAACACTGTCAATGACAAAATGAAAATATCTCATTATATAAAAAAAGTATCAACAGACAATAAAATAAAAACATCAACATAACATAATTAATTTGCTTTCTATTCTGAGCACTAACAAGAAATTGTTTTAAATTAAAATTTACTTTGCATTTTTTTAAATAATCAGTCCAGTACAGCCTTATTTCAATGATCTGCTGTAATATAACAGACAAAAATAGCAGCGTTGAGCATAAGTAAGACTAATATAGTGAAAAATGTCAGATCATTCAATACTGTGTCAACATTGACATGTTGCCTGTCAGGTTTGTTTAAAAATGAGCAACTGAAAATTCGTCTGGACAAGTCTGGGAAATATGAACTATTCAGTATCACGATTAGAACAAGGGCCAACTGGAAAAATATACTAAACGACAGCATAATCGTTACTTTTAGATTGTTCGATCGCCCAAGCAGTTCTTCTTGTAGGAAATCCAAGTGTGAACAGAATAATATGACATTTATCAACAAAAGGGACATGTCTTTTTTGAAAAAGTGCACCTTTTTTTCGGGCTTCTCTTCTTCCTCTTCTTCTGGAGGATTTTCCTATAAATATAATTTAAATATTTAAAAGTCCCTTATATAGATAAAAATACTTGCAGCATTAGTTTGTATGAAAATAATCAAAATAAATAAAATAATTACAGGTGTCCCTTTCCTGTCGACAGGAATCCACTTTGGTGGGTATTGTTTTCCATTGTCCTCAAGCACTTCAACCTCTCCTGGCTCTGGATCTGAGAAAATAAAAAATGGTTAAAATATTTATAAAAAATATATTCAACATACAATTATAGTTTTCTTTAAATTAATAATGAATACATAAATAAAGGAAATATTTTAGAAACTTTGCTAAACAGTAGGAAGTGTAATTTAGTATAGGCATTAGAGTACCCCTTCAGCCAGGAAAAAATATTCTCTGTCTAACTGGCACCAGGGATTCTTCAAGGCAACACCCTAGGACTTTACTTGATTTAACCCAAACCCAATATTTTCGACCAACTGAAAAAAGCTCATACTCTTCAGTGCCTTTAACTTGTGTCACATCAAAATAAGCAGTTTTGTCTTTCATGACATGAGAACTTTGCTGAAACCTTAGCTTTAAGTAAAGTGCTGATTTCAAGATGTCCTTTCTCTGCAAAGGGTGGATCAAAAATAACATGGACCAAGTTTCTACTTATAATATTCACCAGCTGATCAAACCGTGACTCTGTAAATAGATTGATCATAAATTAACTTGTTTGCTGCAGAGAATAACAAATCTTCAAAAAAAATTTCAGACATTCACCCGGTAATTATATCCACCTTGGACGACATTACGAGAAGGGCAAGAACAACCGAAGCTGTTGTCAAGGTGGCGTTCTGTGGTGTTTTGGTTGATGATTTCCTCAAATTGCTACCTGATGAGGGCTTTAATTTACTGGGACGTGCAGATGCATTTCAGAGGTCATCACAGAGAGGGTGCAGTGCACAATCAACAGACAAATGATAACTCCGATAATCGTTATCAAGACTTAAGCCAGCTAAATGTTGCTGTTATTCTCTAAAGAAGTGAAAAGTGTCATCTTAAACAAAGACTTCTTAGATGAACAATACATAAAATCACAGAGAGAGTGAAAATAGCCATTGATAGATGTAAACGCCTTTGTGGGAAAAGCTGGGGATTAAACCCAAAGATGTCCCTATGGTTATGCATAGCAATAGTTAAACCCATGATAGCCTACATATGGTTTAGTGGAGGAAGAACATTACAGCTAAGGATAGTCTGGATCATCAATACTGCTTGAGCATTACCTGAGCAATGATAACGATTCATACGACTGCCCTGGAAGCCCTCCTGAATCAACCACTGCATATATTCATCAAGGGATATTCAAGTCACAATTTTCTGATGTAGGGACAGGCTCCAGGGACAGACTAAGTTTTAGGGATTGCCGATATATCTGGTATACAGATGACAAAGACTGAGTATGGGTCAGGAAGGATCACGAGCTAGTATTTATGGAAACTTGATATTTGCCAAGCATTTGACCTATTTTAAAGTCATTATCAAGGCAAAATAACTTAAAAGTGTCTAGAAATTACATAATTAAAATTATTTGGAGATTGTGAGATGCAGCCTGGTGTGACGTGGGTTTAGAAAAACATTTTGTTTATCATGCCAATGTTTCGATCTTTATTGAGATCATCTTCAGGGCGTGGGATTTATAAACATTTTTTAACTTATACAAAAACATGTAAGGATGTAAAAAAATGACTTTACACAATGCTAGAAATTTTAGACTCGATCAAAGTATTTGTACTCAATCAAAGTGTTTGTTTTCTGTGTAGATGTGTCATTATTATGTATCGAGCATAATGACACATCTACACAGAAAACAAACACTGAGGTACAAATACTTTGATTGAGTCTAAAATTTCTCGCATTGTATAAATGAATGTCATTACTATGTATCGTGCATAATGGCACATCTACACAGAAATCAAACACTTTGAGTGAGTATAAATAGTTTAGATTGAGTCTAAAATTTCTAGCATTGTATAAATGAATGTCATTATTATGTATTGCATAATGGCACATCTACACAGAAATCAAACACTTTGAGTGAGTATAAATAGTTTAGATTGAGTCTAAAATTTCTAGCATTGTATAAATGAATGTCATTATTATGTATTTGTGCATAATGACAGATCTACACAGAAAACAAACACATTGAAAATAGTTTAGATTGAGTCTAAAATTTCTAGCATTGTATAAATGAATGTCATTATTATGTATTGTGCATAATGACACATCTACACAGAAAACAAATACTTTGAGTGAGTACAAATACTTTGATTGAGTCTAAAATTTCTAGCATTGTATAAATTCATTTTTCACATCCTACATTTTTTTGCATAAGTTAAAAATTGTTTATAAATCCCAGGCCCTGAAGATGATCTTAATAAAGATCGAAATGTTGGCACGATAAAGAAAATGTTTTTCCAAACCTAGGCCACACCAGACCGCATCTCACAATCTCCAAATAATCATTAACTAACGGTCACTAAACACATTTCTACATAATTAAGTTTGTACTAGATGCTAGCTGGGAATGAGTCAGTCTTGAAAAAAAAATTGAAACATCTAGTAACATTTAATTATGATTTTTAAACATCTTTATGATTGTTTTCCCTATGATGACCTTAAAATAGGAAGAAAGCTTTCGGCAGAAAACAATTGAATGTGTTTTTCATCCAGGCCATACCGAGATTCAGATTATTTATGAGTAAAAAAATTATTACATCTAAAACTTTAAGCAGAAAGAGTTAATATGCCAAGGAGTCAAAAGGCTAGGTACTAACATCAAAAGAATTACCATCTTCAAAGTCCAGAGCAATTTGGGATTGTTTCAAGACTTGTCAAACATTGGATATAACAAAATATAGGCAAAGGGGTAATGAAGAGGTTGATAAATTGGGCAATGATAGTTCAACGAGGACACTTATTTTACCAGAACACTTCTATGGCCTACTAAACTGCCATAAACGAGGATCCATCAGTTACTTGATTAAAAATAAGTCTTCTGTTGAATTGGGACCTGATAAAAGGCTTCAAGCTTAAAGAAGAGCTCAGATAATAATGAAGATTGCATGCAACCAATATCGTTCATGGTGCATCATTTGTAAAGGACCGCAGGACTTTTTGTTAAATTCTAATAAAATGTAGTTAATTCATGGAAAACATGTAGCATATTAGTTTGTTATTAATATTATTATATACAATGAAACTGTAATGTTCAAAACAAAAATAAAGTTAACAATTTAAAAAAAACCACTTATTTCTAAGCAAAAAAAATGATTGGTGCATCCCTTATGTTACTGGTATTTGGTTAAATTTATATAGGCAGGCTTAATTTTAAATAATTTGTAAATTGTTAAAAAAAAGTAAAAACAATGATTGAATTTACAAAGTACTAACCCTGCATTTTACACCAGTTTGTAACAAAAAAAAGTGAAAAAGATCACTTGTCACCTAACGAGGCCTGGTTTTCATACGATAATCATTTAAATGAGGTCCTAGCCTTTATTTTTTTTCCAACGTTTACCGTCTATAATTAGACGATAACGGCCAACTCAGTGGGGCTTTTAATTGTTTGCGGACGGTGAGAAAATATCAAAAGGAAAACAAAACAAACGTCAACAAGTGAAAAACATGATAAAAACTTTCCTCTTGTCTCTAATTTTTGGGTTTTATTTTATTGACTGACAACGAGAGAGTCGGTTCGTTCGGCTGAACTATTCATGAACGAACGATCAGTCATAAGCGCGAGGTCAATTGAAAAAAATAAATAACACAATAAATTAATATGAAAAAAGTAATGTAAATTGCACTTAAAGCAAATAGATAACATGTCATAGTTAAATTTTTAAATACAAAATGTTGATACATTTTCTAATAAATCAATAGAATAAAAACTAAATAAATAAAATATTAAATAAATAAACCCAACAATTCAAATTATATCTCTATTATTTCTATTATATAAACTAATTATATGTAAAATTACAGAGGAGTTGAAGTTAATTAATACATAAATGATAAAGATCTACAGTCCATTAGTTTATATATTTTTTCCTTATTCGTTATAACTGGTGACTAAAGTCTACCTTTCTTCCACTATTGACCCTTCTTTATTTCCAAAGCGAAGTGCACTACACTTAAGGTGAATTTGCTTGAGAGCTTAAATAGGAATAAAACCATTTCAATTCAATAGTTAAATCATTGGCTAACGGTCACTAGACACCACATATTTCAATAGTTAAAGTTTAATAATAGTTAGCTGTGTACCTCCAATACCAAGCTAAAAATTGAAACCCAGCTCCAGTAAACTTCTGACGCAAGAGTTGTTATACCTTCAATACCGGACTAAACTTAGCTGCAAGAGTACCTTCAATAAAAGGCTAATTTTAGCTCCTATAACAAAAGCTCTTCCACCCCTAATTCCGGACTAAATGTACCTCCTCATACTTCTATCTCCATACCAGACAGCTTTTACACACCCAATACCAGGCTAAATTCAGCACTAGTGCTCTTATACCATCAATACCAGGTTAAACTTAACTTCTTGCATAAGAACTCTTATACCTCCAATATCAGGCTAGATTTAAGTCCTTATACAAGAACCCTTATGCCTCCAATACCACAGTAAATTTACCTCCGGATACAAGTGCTTATACACATCCAATGCCAGGTTAAAATCAGCTCCAGGTACTAGTGCTCTTATACCTTCAATAGCAGGATGAACTTTACTTCTTAATTATATATCTATATTCTTATATATCCCTCCAATACCAGGCAAGATTTAAATCCTTATATAAGAGCTCTTATATCTCAAATACCTCTTTATACTACAGCTCTTATACCTCCAATACCTGGCTAAATTCAGCTCCTGATACGAGAGCTATTTTACCTCCAGTACCAAGCTAAATTCAGCGCCAGATACTAGTGCTCTTAAGCCTTCAATACTGATTAAACTTAACTTCTTACACAAGAACTCTTATACCTCCAATACCAGGCTGAATTCAGCTCCTGGTAGAAGAGCTCATATACCTCCAGTATATTATACCAGACTAAACTTAGCTTCTGTAGGCTCCTGATTTCAGAGCTCTTATATATACTCAGAAACTGGTTTTGCAGTAATTCTCATTTTGAGCATTCGACCAGAGCCAGTTATTATGCCAGTATAGCATTTTAAATATTCTCTGTTGATACACAACTGATTGATTCATTATTAACCCTTGGCAAAGAAAAAAAATTGTTAAATTTATATTAAGAATATTTTTTAAAAATCTTGATTATAATTGTTTGAATGAAGAAAAATATTTAAAATGCTACTTTAGTGCCTGTTTTTACTAGAGAAGCAATTTTAATTGTGTATCTATAATATAAATTGCCAAGTCCAGGGATACAAAGAATCCAGTGTGACAAAAATCATGTTTTCACTCATTTACCTAGTAAGGGGTAGTTTTATCACTTTTACACCTTGAAGAATCAAATAATTTTTTTCACAATTAATAGAAAGTACAATCAAAATTTAAAAAAAATTAAATAGTCATTTTCATATTCGAGCTCCTATCCTTCAAACCAGAGTAAACTTGGCTTCTGCTCCAGCTGATCCAAGAGCTTTTACACCTCCAATAGCAGGCTAAACTTAACTCCTGATAAAGAGCTTTTACACCTCCAATAGCAGGCTAAACTTAACTCCTGATAAAGAGCTTTTATATGCACTTACCAACTGGTTTTGCAGTTATTCTGATTTTAGGCTGAATCACTCATCATCAGACTGCAATTTATCCAACTTACCGTCATTTGTTGATGTACTTTTACTTTTTAATTTGCATGTTTTATGATGTGTATAAGTTGTTTTGATCATCAATCTGTCAGATCAACGCAGCAAGGACCTCACCTGGATGGGAACGATCAAATTAAATTAATTTGTTAAAACTTGGCTTGAAAAAATAAATAAATATATAAAAGCTTTATATTAATAATGACTTTATTGAACTATTTTCCATTTACATTGAACAAAAATACAAAATATATGTAATATTTTATATGTATAGTGCACACACATTTTCTTCTGACAGTTGGAAAATAGAATTCTTTTAAATTAGTTAATCACATTTTATTATTTTCCATTTAATATAATACTCAATGATTAGCTTAAGGCCACATGCAAACAATGAAATTACATTTTATTAAATTTTTTTTTTTTAATGACAAATATATATTTTTTTGTTACATCGATTTTATTATCACACACTAATTATGAGAATCACAGACAGTGAGTTTACGTCATATGAAAGTTTATTAAGCATATAAAAATAAGCATGTTTGTTTTTAAAATAGATATATAATATAAATTAATGTTTAAAGCTGACACAAAATATTTGTGTTAATACATTTTTAATTAAAGCATAAAAATATTACAAAATTGCTAGATGATTGGATATTATACATAATGGTGAGTCATTATAATGTAGAAACATGTTTGGCCTGTATAAAATGGGCAAAATTACCTATATGACATTGTATGTCATAAGTATAATGTCCATCTAGGTCAGTCGTACGAAATGTCCAGTGCTTGGTCATTATGCGAAATATCAGATTAAAAATAAGCACGGACATTTTATTTCTTTATTATTTTTAAAATTAAAGACACATTTAAAGCTTAGTAAAATACCACAGTTATGTTTTTTACAATATAAAGGCAAAAATATTAATATATTAGGAACCTAGTAAGAGAGAATTTTCTTTATTATTTGTATTTAGTAATAATGCATAGAGATAACAAAATATTTTTGTATAATTACCTATATGTTATAAATGCTATGTAATGTTTTTTTTTTGTCAATCAAAAAACAGAATAGAACAAAGTTAAATTTTAACCATTCAAAGCTGGCTAATTTTTACTCTGAACATATTCAGTAGTACTTTCTCTCCAGTCGTATTCTTCTTTGTTTCATCAATTCCTCTAAAAAAAACTTTTTATTTCTGAAATATAATACACCCAAATGGTAGCGTTGATTATTAGTAAGACCACTATTGTTGAAAGGCTCAGATTATTTAAAATGTTGGAATTAAGGGGTTTGAAATAATTTTCAAAAAGCGAACTATTCAAAACCATTATCAGAACAAGTACAACCTGGAAAAAAAAGAAAAATGAACAACTTCTAGCCGAGTGAATGTGCGAATGTGTTTACCTGTAAAGCAATGCTCACAGACAGCATTATTATTGAATCCGTCCTTATCAAATCGACCAATGACATTTCTTCACGCAATATGTCCAGATTTATGCAGAAAAGTACAAGATTACAAAGCAAGAGTGACATGTCCTGTTTGAAATAGTACAATTCTTGATTGGGCTTTTCTTCATCTTCAGGCAGGTTTTCCTATAATCGATTTAAAATTGACTGAGTACAATTTAAATACGAAAGATATGGGATTTGAAGCAAATGACAACATTTACAGGCGGTTCTTTCCTGTGGACAGGAATCCACTTTGGTGGGTATTGCTTTCCATTGTCCTCAAGCACTTCGACCTCTCCTGGTCCTGGTTCTGGAAAAAAAAAGATTACTTGCATGTCAGACAGTACCAATGATTTATAAATTTAATATTACTTTATCATTTATAGTTTTACTTATGATTTATAATTTATCCAATCACATTGGTCTGCCTATTGCTTATATATATCTGGCCAGATATTTTTCAGCATTTGCCATTTTCAGTGGGTCAGGTCTGTTTTAATTCACCATTAAAGTAGTCAATTACTGGTGTCATGAATCGAATTTATTGTGGTAATGAAAGCGATTTTGTAACAAAAGCTGAATTTAGTCTGGTATTGAAGGTACAAGAGCTCTTGCATCAGGAGCCAACAAGAGCTGAGTTTAGCCTGGTATCGGAGGTGTAAAAGCTCTTGTATCAGGAATTGAACTTACTCTGGTAGTGGAGGTATAAAAGATCCGGAGTTAACAAGAACTGAGTTTTGCCTGGTATTGGAAGGTGTACTCTTGTATCTGGAGCTTGAATTTGCTCTGGTATAGGAGGTATAAGAGATCTTGTAACACCCAGGTCTTTCCCAACTGCTCCAGGGTATCTTTTACCATGTCGTTCGCCTTTGCCTTCCTTTTATTAAAATTCATAGTGGAACACAGGCAGTACCAGCATCGATAGAGAGCGGTTCCACCAAAATGAAACGCATGGCCACTTGGCGAGGTTTCCTTCTTTCCCCAGGGACTCTTGAAGCGGTCAGTTTTGGCTCCTCTAGCCTTTTTTTATGAAAAAAATTTCTTATTGTGCTTTGGCTGAACTACAAACTTCAACTGGCACTGTCAACCGTTTATTGTGGCAACTGTTCTATCACTGCTTTTCCTTCCATTTTTAACTGGCAGGGTTGTTAACCTAAAAGAAGATTTTCTTTCCTTGTCTGTTTTATTATTGTTAATTTGTTTTTAATTGCCAGCATAACAATTATTAATTTAATTTTCACCAAAAGAAAGAATATAAAGTTGTATTTTGTATTGTTGATAGTAATATCAATTATATTGTGAAAACTTAATTTTATTTATTTTTTATTTTTATCAGTTCTTTTAATTTTTAACTGCCCTGATTTCACCCTATAACTCATTACAAGCTCTTGGATCAGGAGCCAAGTTTTATCTGATATTGGAGGTTTAAGAACTCTTGAATCAGGAACTGAAAGGGTCCAAGTTTAGCCTGGTATTGGAGGTGAACAAGTTTTTGTATCAGGAGNTGGTGGTATTGGAGATATGAGTTAAGTTTTGTCTGGTATTGGTAGTATAAAAGTTCTTATATCACGAGGTAAGTTTAGTCTGGTATTGGAGGTGCGTTTAGCAATTTGTTTTTCTGTACAAAAGGATAATATCCATGAATCAATAAATAAACATATAGCTTGTACCTTATATTTAATCTCATATCAGGAATACTTAATTAGTCTAGTATAAAAGCTCATTTATCATAAGTTAAGTTAGTCTGGTATTAGAGGTATAAGAGCTCTTGGGCCAGGAGTTATGTTTAGTCTGGTAGTAGAGATATAAGAGCTCTTAGGCCAGGAGTTATGTTTAGTCTGGTATTAGAGGTATAAGAGCTCTTGGGCCAGGAGTTATGTTTAGTCTGGTATTAGAGGTATAAGAGCTCTTGGGCCAGGAGTTATGTTTAGTCTGGTATTAGAGGTATAAGAGCTCTTGCCCCTTAGTGAGTTTTATTATTCACCATCTTCAGTGGTTCTGTACCTTTTGCTCTGCCCCTATTTGGAAAATGCTGACCTCACTACAACGCTTTCTTTGTCAATTATTAAATATTCTATTAATTATGTTCCTAAAATAGATTTCATGTACTAAAAGATTCCAACACTAAAACTAAAAAACATATCGATCAATGGGTCGCCTTAAACACCATAACGTGTTGTCTATAATAAAGTAAATTCAAAAACAAAATTGAGTATGTTGTGTGTAATAGAATTTTTAATATCTATAAAATTAATGGATTTCCAGATGGAAAGTTCATATAATTTATGTGTGATAGATGTTACAACAAATAAATTTTCTCTAAACGATCATTGAATTGTGACTCTAATCTCTCTTTTCATTCAGTATTTCATCAATTTTGGGTTCCAATTCGTGAACTCATATGACACAAATTTGTTCTCTCTTGAAGCAATGACCTGGGGGTAGTGGGAGAATCGGTTAAAGAGTTCTGTGAAGTTAGTAAAAACCGACCAGAGCTTCAAAACGCTACAAAGATAAGAATATTTCTGCGTTGTAGTTTACAGTTGCAGAGTTCACTATGTGGAACCCTACATTGATCATTTATGTTTTTCAAATCAATTTATTTGTACATCTTTCAACTTGTGATCACAAATAAACCAATTTAAAACTAGTGGACAAGAAAAATAAGTTTTGACTGATAAAAGTCCAACACGCCAACTTTTTTTAGGTAAGACGTCTTCAGAAAATGGCGCAAAATGTATTAATCAAGAATAAGCTTGGATAAATTCTTACACCGTATTTTATTATTCCTGTAAATATTGATCAAACAAGCTTATATTCTGACATTCTTGGGACAGATG
This sequence comes from Cimex lectularius, assembly GCF_000648675.2. Lineage (NCBI taxonomy): Eukaryota > Metazoa > Arthropoda > Insecta > Hemiptera > Cimicidae > Cimex > Cimex lectularius. Next base: position 638,901 of record NW_019392798.1, read on the forward strand.
ACAGATGGGCTTAAATGTTTTTATTTTATTGACACACTTTGCGTTATGTTATTAAACCGTTTAGTTTTAATGTTTAAACTGTCATTTATTTTATAAGAAATGTATAATTGTTGTTAAAACGGCACATACTAACCCTGCATGTCACGTATGTCGAGCCACTTTCGAAACTCATTCACATGGCATGCATTTAATTAACCCTCGCCTTTATTTTTTCTCGTTTGTCGCCGTCAATTGGACAGTTGGAAAATACGCTAAATAGTTTTATTTCTAATCACTTGATCGTTTAGGAATGGTTTTCTTTCTTTTTTATTGTTTTATTTTATGACGGCGTCAGTTTGAATCGTTCAGTTAACTGAACGATTCTTTTTGTGTAGGACAGTTTGTGTACCTCGTTCAAAAGAGTTTTTCTGAGAAATGAGAACCTTCCACTGTTGACTTTTGTGCAGAACTTTCTCGTTCCCTGATGCTGTTAAAAATTCGTTTTTTCACTGATTGAAAGGATCTTTAAAATGATTAATAAACAGAATTTGAAATTTGACTTCATCAGATGGATAAATAAAATTTACTAATTATACTGAAACTGACTGACCAGAGGCAGTTACTTGGCCATTATTCATAAAAATTTTGAATAATTGCAGTTCACCTTTACTAAAACCTTTTCTTGTTCTTTTATTATGTAACAAAACGTTTTTCTTTTCACATTGAAAATTTTTTTAATAATTGAAAAGATAGAAAATTGGTCTCTTTATCAGGCTGATAAATTAAATCTAACAATTAAATTCAAACTGACTGACCACTTTTTACACATTTTATCTAAGTTCTGTAGATTGCACTCATTGATTCATGAATTAATCTTTGAGAAAAAGATTAAAAAGTTACATTTTTATTATTTGTTATAAGCTTATTTATTGATTCAAGGATAGTAACTTTTCCAAAGAAAAAATTGTCAAATTGAGTCTTTCACCTCTAATACCACACTAACTTAAAGCTCCTGATATAAGAACTTTTATACCAGCAATAACAGGCAAAACATAGCTCTCATATCTCCAATACCAGGTTGAACTTAACTCCTGACACAAGAACTTTTCATCTCCAATACCAGGTATCAGGGTAAACTCGGCCCATATAGGTCTCTGACACAAAAGTTCTTAAACTTAGCTCCAGATACAAGAGCTTTTACACTTCCTATACCACGCTGAACCCAGCTCCTGTTACAAAAGTTCTTATATGTCCACTTCCAGACTAAAATTAATTCCTAACCCAAGAATTCTTATACCTCCAATACCAAGCTAAACTTACCTCCTGATCCAATAGCTTTTATAAGGCTAATTCAGCTCCTGTTGCAAGAGTTCTTGTACCTCCAATACCAGGTTAACAAAACTCCTGATACAAGAGTTACACCAGGCTAATAAACCCAGCTCTCATTAGCTCCTGATACAAGAGCTCATATATACTCACAAACTGTTTTGTAATAATTCTAGTGATAATCCTTTCATTTTGTAAAATTTATTGTTAAATTCACAGTAGTTAATTACTTTTTTTTGGATAATTTATTTATGGAGTTCTTGATAAGGTTTTGTTCTATTAATTTTGCACGTTCTTTTGCAGAAATATTTGAAAATAAATTTTGAAACATAAAAAGTATTTGCATTGAAATACAATCATAATACAGGTAAAGAATTGTCGACTCCAAATTTAGGTTTGAACCTAGTGGCTTTAATTATTGGCTTTAATTATTTTGGCTAAAGTTATCTTGAGTTTGTGAGTAGAACTATCCTTATTCTGCCCCACTCCTATTGTTTTGACACAAAAACTTTCTTGGCAAAGTATCCCAGGAGATAAATCAATGAAAATGCTCAGCATGTTTGAAAAAAAAAAAAAGAAAAGTTTCTTTTAGAATTAATATGTATCCAGGAATACATATTAACGGTTAAGGGTCAAAACATTTTATTTAACCATTTTTTTTTTTTTTTTTTAGCTGTTGAACAGGCTAAAGCTACTGATGCATTGTTAAATACAAATTCACAATGAAGACTCAGAAATTTTTTAACGAAACATATCTGACCAAACGAGCAAGCACAGGCTGATCAAAATGATCGATAACGACCGAAGTACAGGTTTATTTCCCTGTATCACATGGAGATCATGTGGAGAAATCTAACAATGATCAATTACTCTTGAACTTGATACACAACTTACTCTGTTTCATGTACCAAAAACAATTATTTTAACACAATAAAATGAAAATAAAAAATGTGTATGTTTATAAATGTATTAAGACACTTCGATTTCTCATATAAACATAAATGTTATTCATTATATTTGACTTTGATAAGTTTCAGTTGGTTTTTGAAAATATCATCTTGTTTTTTTAGACGGATTAACTTTCCCATTACACCACGGCCATGTCTTGTTTCTCTGAAAATTAAATTTACACATTTTTACTTAGTTGATATAATTTAAACTGCACAAAAATATTACTTATGTGCCATTCGACCCCCGCAAGCCTTAAACAATGCATCATCTTCAATTAAATGACTCAATGCATTATCTTCATCACTTTCGGACAAGGATTCCGCACCGTCATCTATTTTATTTTCTGCCGATGATTCCTTAAAACAATTCCATATATTTGTAAAATGCATAGAAATAAAATATACGAGCAACATACTTCACTGCAATTAGAAAAATATTCTTGCACTTTCTCCTTTTTTCTTTTTTTCACAGTTTTTCCATCTGACTTAAGCTTTCTTTTCTTGGTGCGTTTTGTATTTTCCTCCTGAAAAACATAGACAAATGGACATTAGAAAAAGAAACAAAATGTCAACTTATTTTATACAGAAATTTCAAATAAAATCACCTTATCTCCTATATTTATTTTGGACGCAGTTTCATTGAAGACTTTATCCCACCAGTTATTTGTGTACTCTTCCCCTGCACAAAATCCAAAGCCTTCTTTGTTTAATTTGCGCTTCGGTTTGATTGCTGTTGTAATTCCAGTCTTGTTCTTTCCAAGCCCGCTGCCTTTAAAAAAAGTCAAATAACATATGTATAAAAAGCCTTGGTTTGCATAACTTCACCATCTATAAATTTTTACAAATAAATGGTACAAAAGTTTGTCTCTGACAAAATATGTATACTGCAGCTTAAGTCCAACATATTGACAATATATCTTAGCTTCATGATCAGGAGAGTCATGAGGCAAGTCCAGTCAAAAAACAAGGAAGCCCAGAAAAAACGGGGGCAGTCGAGTCAAATAAAGTTGACTGATGAGGGGAGTCACAAGGCAAGTCCAGTTAAAAACAATGGAGGCAGTTGAGTCAAATAAAGTCAACCGATGAGGAGAGCACCGAGATGAGTCTGTCAAAACACAAATGAGGTAGTCGAGTCAAATAAAGTTAACTGACGAGGAGAGTCAGAAGGCAAGTCCAGTGAAGAAACAACTGAGGCTGTCAACCCAAATAAATTTAAAATAAAGTCAAATGATCAGGTGAGTCATGAGGCAAGTCCAGTCAAGAAACAATGGAGGCTGCCGAGTCAAGTAAAGTCAACTGATGAGTACAATCACGAGGGAAGTCACTGGACTTCCCAAGAAACAATAGAGGCAGTTAAATCAAATAAAGTCGACTGATGAGGGAGTCGAGTCAAATAAAGTCTGCTGATGAGGAGAGTCAAGAGGCAAGTCCATCTAGGAACAAACGAGGCAGTCGAGTCAAATAAAGTTGACTGATTAGTAGAATCATGAGGCAAGTCCAGTCAAGAAACAATGGAGGCAATCAAGTCAAGTAAAGTCGACAGATGAGTAGAATCACGAGGCAAGCCCAGAAAAAAAGAGGGCAGTAGAGTCAAATAAAGTTGACTGACGAGAGGAGTCACAAGGCAAGTCCAGTTAAAAAACAATGGAGGCAGTTGAATCAAATAAAATCAACTGATGAGGGAGTCGAGTCAAATAAAGTCTGCTGATGAGGAGAGTCAAGAGGCAAGTCCATCTTGAAACAAACGAGGCAGTCGAGTCAAATAAAGTTGACTGATTAGTAGAATCACGAGGCAAGCCCTGTAAAGAAACAATGAAGGTAGTCGTGTCAAATAAAGTCAACTGCTGAGGAGTGATGATATTCATGAAGCATATATTTCTTAGATAGATCACCCACTCCTTCATAACTAATGACTTTGTACATTACTAGCATATAAATGTAAAGGTATAATTTCAACACAAAGTTAGCCTGTCACTTATAGCGGTCCGGTGGAAACACCGACGCTACACTCCTCGCAGGAAGTGTGTAAAAGGAAAAATAAAAAAGACCATCCCTAAGAAAGGGTAGTCACTTCAGTGTAGTACAGTCGTTTGTCCTGTTTGGTTGAGTATTAAGAAGCTCGTCTACACCCCAAGGTGCGGATGTTGCAACATCCATTCCAAAATTAATGTTAATTGTGCTCATGATCATTTTTGTATAACGTTTTGTAGACCTATGTAATAAAGGATGTCATTGTGTATTTAGTTTTTTAATCTTAATCATAGTGATCTTGAATCTAGAACGACTTAATAAAAAGACGCAATACATTTTTCCAGTTTGTAGAGGCAATTAGGCCATAGTTTTAACTTTATTATATTACATTTAAATATAAAATAAATAAGCCCACCTTCTTTCCATCCATATTTTAAAAGCTGCTTCTTTGCAAAATCCATCAGACATATAAAATGTAAGTCTTACTGTCTTTTTGACGAAAATCCTATTGTCAGAAAGCCACTGATTTAATTATTAAAGAGGTATTTCGCATAAAAACGCCCCCCTCGACGTCTACAATAAAACATTTTGTTCTCCTTTTGAACAACATTTTTACACGTTTATACCCATGCCTTTCCATACAAAATACAACCCACTTCTTATCATTTGTATAATCGATGTTTAGGCTCTTTTGATCAATCGAGAGACTCCTGCAACCTCGTGGAGTAGTTTTTGAACGGAAATCTTGTTGACCACACTCTCTTGACGGTTTGCAATTTTAATATTAAATTATTTTATAAATATTATTATTTTTTATGATGACAAAGTAAACTTTATGACGTATTTTTTTCTGTAATTTAATTAATAATCAGTCTATTTTAATTCATGTTACGCTTGTTCTATGTTTACTTGTCTGATATGCTGTAAACTTTTCAACTATCCAAACAGTTTCAGTAATTTTGTCTTTAAGGGCTTATTATAATTAAAATAAGTTATTTACTAACTAAATTGATTTTTTTTTTTTTTACTTAAGAGTCTAGTGCTTTATACGACACTTATTTGTAGACATGAACACTGAATTAAAGTCTTGAAGAAAAAAGCATATTTAGTTGTTTTCGACCTATTTTAAGGCCATCATCAGTCCATGCACATGATCCTTTAGGAGAGCCAAAACGACATTAGTTCAGCGATAACATCACATTGATTATTGTTATTCAGATATTGTGAGATGCGTTCTGGTGTGATGTAGGTTTCAGAAAAACGTTTTCTTTATCGTGCCAACGTTTCGATCCTTATTGAGATCATCTTCAGGGCCTGGGATTTACAAACATTGTTTAAATTTAAAAAATACATGTAGGATGTGGAAAAAAGTGAATTTATACAATGCAAAATATATTTTTTATATTCAATCAAAGTATTTCTTCTTTTTTTTAATTTATAAGGTAAACTTTATTTAACATTTCTGTCATATAAGTTTCGCTAACTTTACAGCACTACAATAATATACACTTGCTATGAGGGATCAGCCCATTGGCTGTCCTCAAAATGTGTATTCATAATAAATAGTAATCAAACAATACGATATATGGTTGTTTTTTTAATTTTGTAACGTTCATGACAATCTGCCAATGCAGCACTGAAAATGGTGTGTTTCTTCACTCCAGTTGAACTTCATACCGTAAGGAATCGCTGTGATGTTTCCGTTAGTCTTTGGTGCTGTCTTGGAGGGGGGTATGTTATTGGCTGCTGCTCTTGCGGTCGTGTTTTCATGTGTGCACATTAAATCGTGGAGTTATTTCTACTCACAGAAAACAAACACTTTGAGTGAGTAGAAATACTTTGATTGAATATAAAAAATATATTTTGCATTGTATAAATTCACTTTTTTCCACATCCTACATGTATTTGTTAAATTTAAACGATGTTTGTAAATCCCAGGTCCTGAAGATGATCTCAATAAAGTTCGAAACGTTGGCACGATAAAGAAAATGTTTTTCTGAAACCTACATCACACCAGACCGCATCTCACGATATCTGAATAATTATCGACTAACGTTCACTAATCACCACACATTGATTACAGTGCTCGTCCCTTTGCATTGAGGCTGCATTGGTGGATGTTTTAAGGCAGTTATGACCCTTAGTGGTTTTATGTGTTAGAAGAAGTCTACAGATTGATATGTTAAGTTTTTTACGGGCTATCTCAAATTTCCTCGATAACCGACTCAGTCCCAACGTTGCCAAGGACTGTAACAGTACTTATTTGTAGATGTAAATCAGGGATTAGGTCGATGATAATACATAGCAGTTTCTGAAAAATAATGTTTGGTTATTGTTTTTAAAAATAACATCAGAACGGTAGATCCAAATTAAAAACCGTGTGGCCAGTTGAATTCAGCTTCAAAAAATATTCATTGATGTATACCATGCTGTTTGAGATAAACTATTCATACCCTGCTATCTTGTGTTAGATAAACCCCAATTAAAAAAATAAAATAAATAATAATATACAGTACACATTTAGATACATATATAGAGGGGAACAGAAGTTAAAACTTAAAATATTGTGTATAAAAGAACAAGGGATAAGTTGAATTTGAAAAAAATAAAAACACTCAGTTCCTTCGTCCTTACAAGAAATTTATCCCCATCATCAAGCCTTTGAAACTATTTCTAATGATTTAAGCAGATAACAACTTATAAACTTACAATATTATAAATTATGGTATCAACTGTAATAAATTTATGAGTTTTTCTTAGTTGCAATGGGTGAAAAATCCCCTCCACTCTACTAAGCAAAACTTAAAAATTAACTCTTTACAGATTATTTGTTTAACTCGTATAATGATTGGATTTATTTCAGGTGTATGGATAAGCTGCAAACGTCGATCGACGTCAACGACCCGAATTTCAGACACTCGGAGCACCATTTGGACGAGTATATTCAAACGGTGAAAATACAATACGAAAAACTCGAAAATGAGTATCACCGATTGTTGAAACTGCGGAATGAATTGGGTCAAAGACTAAAAGAGCAGAAGCAGATTGGGAAAAACAAGCAGAGCGATGCTATGTTGAAGATGGAGTGTTTATGAAAACAAGAAGAAAAAAGGATTACGTTGTGATTATTTCATTAAATTTTCAGTAAGTTCAGCTATTAGTCCAATGAGTAAATTAGTATAATATAGTAATAAAATATTTATAAAAAATTTTGATTGTTTTTTTATAAACTAATCTGGATTGATGAAATCATCTTGAAGTCAGTGTGTGCAATTTTAATATGTATATAATAATTTTATTGTATATGTGTCGGCATTTCTGGAAATGAAAGAATTGATCACCAGGCAAGGAACGCTGCAAACGATCCACAAAGAACAGATGAATTTCCTCTGTCCAGAGGACATAGTTGTTTATGTTAAAAACATTATCAACGAAAGTGGGCGGCAAGACGGAATGCCTGTAGAGATAGTATGAAAGAAATTAAGCCAGTTGAGAGCCATTCAAGAGAAAGAATTTGTGATTCTCTCCTTACTGGTGAATAGGTCATATCAGACTGATCCGTAATAGTATTTTAATAGGCAACAACCTTCCAACTTGTCCTCGACGTATTTGAAGTGGAGAACTTATTCTGATCATAAAACGTATTTTAGTCGACTGTCACACTTTGCAACCCTTTTGGCAAGGGCTCAACTTTTCGAGTGATTTAAAGGAGTTGCTAGGTCCCCAGTGTTTTTTTTTCGAAGAGCTTTTTTCAGCTTTAATTTATTGTAATTAATAATGAGATTTAGGCCTTTTCCAAAATTCTTATACCTTTGAATGCTCGTTTGCTAATGTTTGAATGAGAGTTCTGCGTGCAAGATTTCTTTCTTTTTTCAGGAATTTTTGAGGCAGATCGGAAAAATTAAATAAAAGAAAATACAAATTGCGGGGCAATAAACTATAATGCCCAAAATTGTAATTTAAATAAGGAAAGACATTAGTGTATTTATAGTATTTTAACGGAAGACTAAGTTTTAGGGATTGCTGATATATCTGGTATACAGATGACAAAGACTGAGTATGGGTCAGGAAGGATCACGAGCTAGTATTTATGGAAACTTGATATTTGCCAAGCATTTGACCTATTTTAAAGTCATTATCAAGGCAAAATAACTTAAAAGTGTCTAGAAATTACATAATTAAAATTATTTGGAGATTGTGAGATGCAGCCTGGTGTGACGTAGGTTTTAGAAAAACATTTTCTTTATCATGCCAACGTTTCGATCTTTATTGAGATCATCTTCAGGGCTCAAAGTGTTTGTTTTCTAGGTAGATGTGTCATTCTTGTGTGTCGTGTTGTGTCTTGTGGGCACTCTCAACAGGACATGCAAGAATGACACATCTACACTGTAAACAAACACTTTGAGCCCTGAAGATGATCTCAATAAAGATCGAAACGTTGGCAGGATAAAGACAGTGTTTTTCTAAAACCTACATCACGCCAGACTGCATCTCACGATCTCCGAATAAATCGTTAATGCTAAACTGTAAATACTTTTCTTTTTATTTCGGAGAGGAGCTTAATTTTTGACGAAAAAGTATATATACAAGTGTGTGGTGTTTAGTGATCGTTAGTTAATGATTATTTGGAGATCTTGAGATGCGGTCTGGTGTGATGTAGGTTTTAGAAAAACATTTTTTTTTATCGTACCAACATTTCGATCTTTATTGAGATCATCTTCAGGGCCTAGGATTTATAATCATTATTTAAATTTTACAAATACATGTAGAATGTGAAAAAAATGAATTTATAGAATAGAAAGGATTTATAAAAAACATTGGATGAAAAATGGCAAAAAGGAGGGAAAATTCAAAAGGTGGATTGAGTAGTAGGAAGTTGGTGCCCAAGTGGATCGAAGCACGATAGCTCAAGTGGTTAGAACAGTGGCGTATCTAGCTGAAGGTCGAGGGTTCAAATCCCGCTCGTGACACTGACTTTTTTACCTCGACCAATACCTTACATAAAGATCTATAAACATTGTTTAAATTTTACAAATACATGTGGGATGTGAAAAAAAATGAATTTATACAATGCTAGAAATTCATTTTTTTCACATCCTACATGTATTTGTAAAATTTAAACAATGTTTGTAAACCCCAGGCCCTGAAGATGATCTAAATAAAGATCGAAATGTTGGCATGATAAAGAAAATGTTTTTCTAAACATAGACCACACTAGACTGCATCTCATGATCTCCAAATAATCAATAAGTCTTGGGTTCATTGAATCTGTATCTAGGACAAAGGCATGTGAAAAATTTCAAAGGATCATCACAGAAACCAACAGCAGAACTAATAAACCCAAGATGTAAGAACCAGAATGATAGAAGGATTGCAGACTCTCAACAAGCCTCTGCAGATATTGCAGGGCAGGGGGACATTTGCTCTGTTCATTTGTAGGCCGACATCCTTACTCATTGGAGAGGAAAAGCCTAGGCTTGAAGAATACACGTGGTAGACCTTAACAAAGGCTTAGGGTGACTGCAAATGGTTTAGGTGTTGACACCGCTCATTACTGTAAGGTAAAAGTCCCATGTTCAAACCCACTGGATGTACTTATTAATAAGTTTTTTCCCTCGAAATCCCCGAGGATTCACATAACCTTGTAGTTGAATAGTACATTTTATAATGTAATATCATTTATTATCAATTTATATATTTATTTTATTGTTTTAGAAAATAAAGGTGAAAGAAGCTTTAAAGAAATTGTAATTTCTAATTCAATCGCACCAAAATGGCAAAGAATAAGAAGAAAGAAAAGAAAATTGAAAAAGAAAAGAAAATTGAAAAAAAGACGAGTAAAAAAGTTAAAAATCCCAATGTAAATAAGCCAAAAGTGTTAAGGTGTAAAGATTCCATACAGTTTGTTACGTCTATGAAACACAATTTAGATGTAATGTGCTCCACATTCAAGTGCATTGTCACAGCTCTAAATGAGACAGATTGCACTGAAGAAACGGAACTTCCTGAAAACGACAACCCAGAGGAAGAATGGTGTCCTCCGTCAAATTCGACTTCAAACAATCACTTCCAGATACCAGTTGTACACGATAAAAGTAAAGGTTTCAAGTCTTATTTTAATATTCAAAGTGTTGCCAATGAGCAGCAAAATTATCAAGCGTTTCATAAAGACATTCCCAATACTAGTAGTCCGAAGAAACCCGAACCTTCAGAGGCAGAATCAGAGTTTCAAGAAATGACGGAACATCCTTTTGATGTGGAAGAGACAAATGAAGAAACTGGAAATTATTCTGTTGATGGTTCGTTTAACAGCTCTAATGGAATTACATCAAAAATGGAGTTCTGTGATGCTTTGACAAGTTCACTTTGTGCATACGATAATGAAAATTATCCATCTATTCAGAATGAAAGCTTGAAAGAAGAAAGTTACAAACCAGCAATTTTACCAATGGCTTCTAATTCTATTCTCTTCCAAGGCGGTCTTTTCAAAGTTAAAATATCAAATCTCAAACCGAGGTGAGTTTTTAAATTTTACTCTTGTGTTTATAAAATCATTTAATTCTTCTCCTCCCGTAGCGTTAAGTATGAGGACATTAATGGTATTTTATCAGAAATTGGGGTTGATAATAACACCGTTGAGGACATAATGCTGGTCAATCATAGTCAGAAAACTTTTGCTGTCATTTCATTTAGTGATAATGCGACTATGATGGTATGTTTTTTCCCTTAACCAAGTGATTATAATCTTGTAGTAAAAATGTGAATTTCTTTTCAGAAAGCTTTGTCGTCGAATAAGAAAATAAATCATCAAGGAAAGGTTATAACAATAAAACCAGTATCACAAAGATAATGACAAGAAAATAAAGATTTTAACATACAAATAACTTTCTATTCTCAAGAATCAAATTTGTATTAAAAATTAGTTTAGAAGTTGGATGTCACGTCATGTAAATATCACAATGTTGGATTAGTACTGTTTACATATTTTTCAAGATTCCAGTTAAATAAACAATGTAAAAAAATGTTCAAGTTGTAAAACAAACTTTTCTAAATAATTCATACAATTAAATGTCTGTTAATTTATATTTATGTCAGCGATCATTGATAAATTCTTGGTGAGAACACTGGAATATAATTGGATGCGTAGTTTGGAAGTTAAAAAATAATTCACACAATAACTATAAAATAATTCAGATAGTTATAAGCAAAGACTGGATTTTTATGCAGTTTGATATTTCGTCTGCCACCATATATGACCGAGGAAATCAATTATCTATCTGAATCATGTATTTTGGAAGCTGTTGGTTAAATTTTGTAGAGCATAATTTCGCATATTTGATGAATATTGCATAAAATTGCATATTTGAAGGATTTTTACGTAAAGTCGAATTTATCGCACAAAATATTTACAACACTATATTGGTTTGTGGAGGAAGCATAAAAAAGTTCTGTAAAAAAAAAAAGTTGAAAAGTTGGTTTAATTCGAAGTAAACTGAAATAGGCCACAACGACGGGAAAAGAAGATTCTAGAAATACCGAACAAAGAATATAAATTCTTAGGTCTTACTTCAATATTAAATATTCTCACAAATTTTAAATGACCGTAGGCACTATTTCACGGAAGAAAATTTAGAGAAGTACTAATTTATTAACATTAATTATACTCAATTAGTATAAAATATATAATGTAATTATGTAAGTGAGAAAATATTGTTAAATGTAAATAAACTCTAGGGGGCATCCATCGGTGGCCGCAACAGTTTAAGCGTTTCAAGTATTAATACTGCATATTTCAGGACTTTCAACTGCATATTTTATGGAATATTTTGGCAATTTTTACTGCATACACTTTTTTTTTAAGATAAAATTTTGTTTTATAAAGCTTCAAAATGTGGACTTAGAAGAGTGTAGGCTAAGTGTATACAAGAAAAACATGTCCCTTCGGGCTTGAAAATAAAAGTTTACAAAAGCTTATCTGAACAGTTGCTAATTAACAAATTCACATAATAACATTGTCATTGGCTAACATGCAAAGAACATAAAGCCATTAAAAAAAATAATAATTAAAAAAAAACAGTTGCTAATTATGGAGCTTAGGAATAGGGGGTTTCAGCAGTATATAGCAGTAGCAGGAAAAAAAATCAAAGTTAATCAAATAACTGCCACCCCTAACTATATGCTAGCTTTAGAACCTGAAATGAAACCGTATTTCCGTATACCCTCCAGCTTCATTTAAAATACTGCTTGAAAATACGCAAGTTGCCAGGCCATTTAACAAAAAGCTTCTCAAAGAGGATACGATTGAAGTGAATTTCATGAACAAAACAAGAAAGAGATTTATTGATTTAAAAAGTTTCATAATTTCTTTGTCTTTTTATGTTGTTTTGTATTTGTAAATTTGTAAAAAAAATAAGTTATTTTTATACCTATGTATACTATGAAGTTTTGAATATCAAATTGTATTGTTATATTTATGTATAAATCTACATGCAGACACAATAAATTAATTGCCTGTCCGACAGTACCAATGATTTATAAATTTAATTTTACTTAATCATTTATAGTTGTGCTCATCATTTATATTCATCAGGTAAATTCAATACAACATTGAGTATGTTGTGTGTAATGGAATTTGTAATATCTATAAAATTAAGGGATTTACCGGATGGAAAGTTGATATGTGTGATAATGCTATGACAAATAAATTTTCTCTAAACGGTCAATAATGTTGTGACTTTAATCTCTTTAGACATACTGTATTTGATCAATTTAGGGTTCCAAATTAGAGAGCTCATATGACCAATTTGTTCTCTCTTGAAGCTCTTTTGAAGCAATCATCATCATTGATCATTTTCAAATCAATTTAATTTAACATCTTTCAACTCATGCAACACAAATAAACCAATTTAAATTTAGTGAACAAGGGAAATAAGTATTGATTGATAACAGGCCAACAGAATACTTTTTTTTGGGCAAGATGCCTTCAAACAATGGCACAAAATGTATTAAAGCAAGAATAAGTTTAAATAAATGCTTGCACTGTATTTTATTATTCCTATCAATATTGATCAAGCATGTTTATAATCTGACATGCTTGGGATTGACAGATGTGTACAAGACCCTTTATTTTATTGACACATTTTGTTTTATGTTATTAAACTGGCTAGTTTTTATGTTTAAACTGTCATTTATTTTCTAATAAATGTATAATCTACACAGAAAACACACGCTTTGAGCCCTGAAGATGATTTAAATAAAGATCGAAACGTGTCACAAAAAAGAAAATCCTTTTCTAAACCAACATCACACAAGACATCTTATGATCTACAAATAATAACAAAAAAATTAAATTTAAATGTTAAATGAAATAAAATTTCATTAAAGTTTATAATTGAAGGGAAGGTATCGACCACTTGAAGATAAATGTGATCTATTAAAAATACTATGATCAAGGGAGAACATAAAAACAAAATTCCAAATTTGCCTAGCTTTTGACTCGGGATTCTAGGTCCATTTATCATTTCTATGAATTAATCCATATATGTTCAGCAGTCATAATTGACCATAGTAATTATTTCATTTAATTATTCTTTTTATCCAAGGTCTTGGATGAGATGTAAAAGTTAGTGTCACGAATGGGATTTCCATAAATATTTAGTGCATTTTTAGTTTATGGTTTTTCTTTTTCTTTAAGTTCTTTGGAAGTCTTTTTTTTTTAATTCATATTTTGTATTATTCTGCACTTTTGTTTTAATTTACCTCCAGCAGACTGGATATTTTATGCCGTAATGGTAGTTATTTAATAGCTGTAATTTAATTGTACATTATTGGATTACAACAAATAATAATTATAATAATTATTATGTAGGGCCTTTTCAGGATTGGATCGGATAAAGAAACCGTAGACTTTTTCGTTTTTGAACACACGCTCTTTATTATTCTCTCTATATATATAAGCACTTGTAACCAATAACCTTCTTAGAAGTGACCATTAGATTTAAGTACGTCACGGTCTGACGTCACCTTGGCGCAACTTTCAAATTTATTCTCCTACAATTATTATTATAATTTTAAATTTTTGATTTAAATCTCATCCTGCTGAAGTGAAATGTGGATAAAAACCACTAACATTGAAATAATGTGGAAAAGTCCACATCTCCCAAACCCCCCGGAGTAAACTTCGGAGGCCCCCTTCTCCACCCAGCAAGAAAGCGGCAGCCGGACTCCTCCCCAGACTCCCGGAAACAATCTTCACAACTTCCTATAAAGTCTCAATGGACTGTAAAGGAGAGGAAGAACACAGGAGAGCATCAGATAAAATGATATGGTACACAGATGGCTCCAAAACAGATGAAGGAACCGGATCAAGCGTTTTCTGTACAAGACCAAAACATGAGCAATCAAACTCATTAGGGAAGTACACTTCGGTCTTTCAAGTGGAAATACATGCCATCACTGCTTGTGCCCTGGAAAATCTTAAAAGAGGTTACACTGACAAAAAAATCCTCATAAGAACAGACAGCCAAGCAGCTATTAAAGCATTAGCATGTAAAAGAATCACATCAAAATTAGTTGTAGGCCATCAGGACAACACTGGTGACCAGGAAAAACCTGTGGAAGGTTTTCCGTGGCTACATCCACGATCCAGTATCCAGTATCCACTCTCTCTTTACTTCTCCTAGCGATAAGACTCACGAGAATCCTCCGGACATTTTTCCGCATATAATAGCCTATAGGACTTTGTAAGTGTGCACACTATCATTTCCATGTTCATGTTCAATAAATTAGTAATTGTAAGATAAATGTATTGTTAATATTACCTAAGAACCGCTACAACTGATGTTTCCGCCCAATTGTAAACCGGATTAGGGTCAGGAACACGTACCGTAATGGTATTTATATAATAGCTGTAATTTAATTGTACATTATTGGATTACAACAAATAATAATAATAATAATTATTATTATTATAATTTTAAATTTTTGATTTAAATCTCATCTTGCGGAAGTACTTTTGAAATCGATACATACAACCTCAAATCAAATAGGTTTCAAGTAGTTAATTTTAATTATGACGTAGAGAAATTTTACATTCCGCCTCTACAAAATCTAAAAAAAATTGTTTAAATTGAATATATTTAATATTCTTTCCCATCCCAGGTCTTAAAATGTTGAAAAATACGAAGAAATAAATCTGATCGATACTGGGAATCGATCTAGGGTCTGTTTTTGGTCCTGCGGGTATCGTCAGAGAGCAGACTAGTTTTGGTTTTAACGGAAAAATCTTTATCAACAGAAATCCAACTGGAATTAATTTTCTGTTATGAAAAATTGCTGTTTAAACCCTACACTGAGCATCTGCATTTGATAAAAGGTACCAAACTTAATAGATTCAATTTCCTCTTTGTATGGAATAATCACTTTAGTCTAATTTCGCTAGTTTTTTTTATATCTTAAATCCTAAATTAAAAAAATAAAATCTTTATGAAAATAAATCCAGATTACACTAGTCCAGTGTTTTAAATGTACTATCTTGCTAGCACCTTGAGAGAAGCGTTTCATTGCTCGCCAGACAAAAACCGAGCCTTTTCTTGAAACGATACTCACTTGCGATGAAAAATGTATTGCATATGACAATCTCGACAAACTTCGAGGAAAGGCCAGGGCACATGCCAAAACCAAATTTACACCCAAGAAAATTGAAGGTGAACGGGTGGTCCATTGCTGGAAGTATTCACCTCCCCTTTTTACTTAGAGGTGAGACCATTACCTATACATCGTACTGGTAGGAAATTGACGAAATGCATAAAAAATTACTCAAAAACCTGCATTGGAAAATGAAGAGGTCACAAAAACGCCAGGCCTCATGTTTCAAAACGTACTGTAAACAAATTGAAAGAGCTTGGCTATGAAGTTCTTCAGCATCTTCCTTATTCTCCAGACTTGTCTCCAACCCCCTTGGGTAACTAAAGAACAAAAGAAATACTAGGAACCTAACCCAGGCATGAGAAAAGATAAAAGACTACTCACAAAAACAACCCTGGTATATATACACAACATGCCTAGTAATGTATCTCCTGGGGACCGGTGGCCGCAATTGAAAGAAATTGACACGGCACTCGTCAGTGGAAGGGGCGGGATCGGATCTCAGCGACCCTGAATTTGGTCCCCAACCCCTTCAAAAATGAGTTTCTTTGATGGAAGAACACCGGCACACCAGGGGCTCCAATTCACACTCGTGTTTCGAGCCCCCAAAAATGGAGCCAGGGATGAAGTACAATAAGCTGTACAGCTCAGCTGAAGTGCTCAGGAAGGAACTCCTCCAGTCCCTGGTATCCATTGTATAAAAACATAAGATGACAAATCTCAATTATGCTTAGAAGAGACAGAGGTGTCAGGCACATGCAACTGACCCGCAATAGCTAGGAAAAGGCTCCTGGGCAAACCTTTCGTATGTCGATTTGATCCTTCTTTTAAGGAATAGTAGGACATCGACTGTCATTGGACATATTTCCTGGGTTTCCTTTGAATCCCAGGTTATTTCTCCATTGAGCAATTGCTTCATATTCGAAGATGATATGGGTGGCTAATGGTTTTGCAGATTCTCCTCTGGCCAATGGGTCTGCTTTTTTACCAAAAATTCCTCTGTGTCCTGCTAACCAAGATATCAGCTTGTGTTCCCCATCTTTTGGAATGACTAGTTTTCACAGAAGAAATTCAACCACTGAAACCGGGCCTATTCATAAAATTCCTGGATGAATTTTAGGATTCACCGGTGTTCTATAGGCTCATAATGCGAGATGCAACAGCTCTTAAAAGGTGCAGTATTACACACACCCTCTATTACATCTACATCTATATTGGATTTCCCCTTGAATTTTTTTCTACTTTGTAGTCTGCTGAGACTTTATGTTGGATGTTGTAAAGTGTTTCTGGGATCATGTAGTCACTCCCCATTTTGAAGAATGGGTGTCTGCTTTTATTAATTATTGTTGCGTGCCTGAAGAGTTTATTTCTCATCCAGTTAATTGTTTCTGAGCTTTTGAGCACTTTCATCCTTTGAAATAAGTTTTTCCTCACTTCTCCACTTAATCATAGTTTATTAATAAATTATGTTTGAAAGCAAAACTGTATGAGATCCCATTATAAAATTATCCTTTCTTGCTTTAGTGTTTTCAAAATGGGTGAACCTTCATTTCTGGTGCCTAGACCTTGCACCAACAAGGTTTTGAAGAATTTCATGGATAAGAAGGTCTTTGGAAGATTAGAATTTTCTACAGGGAGCGATGAAGCTACTATCGAAGAAGTGGTAGATGATAAAATCAAAGTTTACCTCCGGATAAAACCTTGTAATATAATGTCCATCACTGATGAAATTAACGTGAGTGTAGTTTTTGTATAATATAAACTATAATAATTATGTATTTGATTATTTCAGAATAAGAATTACGAGATTCTTGGAAAATTTCTACAAACAAAAATTTTCCTCAACAGAGAGGAATTAATTTATAAGTAAGTGTGTCTCTTTTAAAATGTCGAACGTGAATTAAGTTAAAAGGTATATTATATTTTGTAGATATAGATTCACTGATATCTTCCTTCCCACTACGACCCAGAGTGTAATTTTTGAAAAAGCCTTTAAACAAAATTTAAAAAGTTTTTTGAACGGTGAAAACAATTTGATCTTTGCGTATGGGACCACAACGTCTGGAAAGACATACACTGTACAAGGTACTGATTAATATTTTTGCGTTGAAAGATGGTACATACGCAGTTTGATGTTTTAGGCACACCTTTACAACCTGGTCTTATTCCGAGATGCCTTTATACAGTTTTTGCAAGTATTTGTGGTAAAGAAGACTTTTCCGGTCGGTGCTACCCTGAAACTGGTTCCAGGGTCATAGTTCTAGATGAAAAGCAAGTTAATGCCAACAAGTTGTACAAAAAAGAAATACTGAAATTTGCATCTAAACAAGTAATTTTTTAATTAAATACTTTAGATGAATTATTATAAACTAAATATTTAATTTTGTAGGTGGTGAAAAACAAAAAACTTCTAGATCAAACAATTAGTAAGTTTAACGTTTTTATTATTACATACATACGTACACCTCATTTCTTATTTTTCACATAAGAGGTTTTGCTTTAAGGTACTACTGACCATACTGCAATGGAAACAAATTTTGAACGGTTAAAAAAGGTCAGCATTCAATCAAACAATAACCTTGTTTATTCCATCTGGATAGGGTTCATTGAAATTTACAATGAAAATCTTTACGATCTATTGGTTGACGCTCATGAGCAGCGGCCATTGTTGTTAGTTGAGGACAAAGACAAAAACATCTATGTAAAAGGTACTGCTAATATGAAATTCTATTCAAGGTGTATTAATTAAGCGCTTTTCAGATCTAAAATATATCAATGTTGATTCTTGGGCAGAAGCTTACGAGTTGTATAGGTACGGTAAACACAACCTGCACATTTCTCACACAGAATTGAATAAGAAATCTAGCAGGTCGCACTGTCTCTTCATGCTAAAATTAGTTGTAAGAGAGCGCAACGATTTACTGAACTTTAACTGGAGTTCAAGGTATTTACATAATTTATCTAAAAAGGAGTTCTAAAATGAATAATAAATATTTTTGAATAGTCTGACGATCTGTGATTTGGCTGGAAGTGAAAGGCAGAAAAAAGCAAAAACAGGTGGGACTGAAAGGCTCAAAGAGGCACAGAGCATCAATTCTTCGCTTTTAGTACTCAACAGATGTATTGAAGCTTTAAGGTAATATTTATTTGTATTAATGTGTAAAAAATGTCGAACTTTTATAATTTAATTGTTATAAATAGGTAATTTTTCTTAGTATGATGATAATAAAATAATGAATTATGTGAATTAAACTCCTTTTTGTTCTCTCCTCTCTCTCTCTCTCTCTCTCTCTCTCTCTCTCTCTCTCTCTCTCTCTCTCCCTCCCTTCCATCCACGCTCTCTCTCACCCACTCTCTCTCTCATTCTTTTTCTATCTATCTCTCTCTCTCTCTCTCTTTCACTCTCACACACAACTATTTATATATAATTTATTTTAACAGAAAAAACCAAGAAATAAAGACAGCAATGAGGGTTCCATTCAGGGAGTCAAAATTGACACGACTCTTTGAGAGAGTGTTGGCCGGTGAAGGAAATGTCACCATAATTGCAAACATGTCTCAAGAGGAGACGATGTTTTTCGAAACGCAAGAAATATTAAAAATGACGGCCAACGCTGTCGAAAAGAATATTAAAAAACAGGAGGCGTCGGATAAAAAGAAAGTGGCTTCCATTGTCGACCCGCAGGTCATGAAGCAGGTGTCCACTCAACAAAGAATCTGTACGTATTGAAATGTGGTTTTTCTGTATTGTTCCAAGCATTAACATGAATTCATGTTTTTCAGATACTTGTAAGAAATGCCATGAAAAATTCGTATTCACGGATGTTTGTAAAATATGTAAAGGGGTGGTAAGTCATCCATTATATTTGGCCCTCTGTGTCATTGATAAATTGATTGGTTTGTTCAACAATAGGATATATTGGAACTTAAAGATGAATTAATGGAAATGAAAAATGCCCTAGAACATGAGAAAGAGATGAAATTAAAAGCTGAAAGTGCAGCTATAAATGAACAAAATGTAACCAATGTGTATCAAGATTACTATGAAGTGCTGCAACGACAATACAAGTTAGGGAAAAATAAATAAATATAAATTAGAATTAATTAGCTGCAATTGATTATATATTATTTTTGACGTTAAAACAGGGAGAGCAAAAATACAATGAGCAAGAAACTGCAAGAGACACGACTTCAATTCGTTCATTTACAGACATCTGTAAGTGTGTAGTTTAACATTTTGAGAATTGGTTGACTATTTTTCATCGATTTTCCAGCACCAGAAAGCAATCGCTGAAATGTGCGAAGGATTTCAACTAGAAGAAACTAATTTGAAAGATATGGTCGAAATGGCTTGTCAAAAGTTTATCGATTTGGAAGTTGAAATAGCATCTGTGGTATGGATCTTCATTTTTTTTTTAATTTAATTTTTTTTTTTTTTAATTATTTCAAATTATAATTTGTTCTATTTGTACAAACTAAATTTCTTAAACCCTTCGAGTTGTAATTATTTGTAGTAATTGATACTTAATTTAACGTTTAGAAAAATGAGATCGATTCGCTTAACGAAGGTTCAAAAGGGGACAAAATAGAAAAATGCTTGGAAGGGGATGAAATTGAGGATCTTTTGTCTGATGATGAATTGGCCGTAAGTGGTGATATTAATATATTTTCAAATGGAGGAAATTAATACAATATAATTTTTTAGGAACCTTTAAGTTTAAATAAGACTTAACAAAAAGCTTCTCAAAGAGGATATAGATTGAAGTGATCATGAACAAAACAAGAAAGAGATTATTTTATTTAAAAAGTCTTATAATTTCTTTGTCTTTTTATGTTGTAAATTTGTAAATTTGTAAAAAAAGAAGTTATTTTTATACCTATGTATACTATGTTTGAATATCAAATTGTATTGTTATATTTATGTATACATGTACATACAGACACAGTAAATTAATTGCCTGTCCAACAGTACCAATGATTTATAAATTCAATTTTACTTTTTTTTTTTCTTAAGGCATAAAACCACTAAGGGTCATAGCTGCCGGCCGCATTGCAGAGGGACGAGTGCTATAAACAGTGATGTTATCGCTGAATTAATCTTGTTTTGGCTCTCCTGAAAGGATGTGCATGGGCTGTGAACATTGGTACGGCCTCCTTATACATTACCTTCTACATCCCTCAAGAGCCAGGGTATTCTTTTTCACCCATATGCAAAGCGCGTGGCCCAGACAGTGTTTTGGAAGTACAGTCTACACACTCCGTTGCAGTTAACGAGTTCTCAGTAGAGAATAAATCCCGTGACATTGAAACCCTTAACAAAAAGCTGGAAATAATAGAGGCCAAAGTAACAAGCCTGGAACGCCGCCAGCGTAGTATCACAATAGACCATAGCAGCAGTAAAACGTGACCACAGACAAATTTAAATTCAAAGAGTGGTTTTTGTTGGTATCACCTAAAGTTTAAAGAGAACGCTGCTAAGTGCGTTAAACCCTGCTCGTTTACTGCGTCAGAAAATAGATTGGCGGGAAACGAACCCTGTTCACAGCTGGCGGAGTGCGAGCGGGATGCTAATTACCGCCTTTTTGTCACGGATAAAAAATACAGCAAAACAGTTTCTCGTTGACTCAGGGGCAGATGTTTCTGTTTTACCCACATCACCAGGAGGCGCACATAAATTAACTTTAGTCATGGCAACAGGTGCTCCAATAACAACTTACGGACAACGATTATTAGAATTAGATCTGGGTTTACGTAGACGTTTTGAGATTGAAGTAGTCTTTTTCAGTCGAGAAGGATGATCCATTCCTTAAAAACTTCATATTTATTGCCGGGGCATAACTTCTGACAAACCGACAGACCTTAAAAGGACTGAAGTTGTTAAAACTAAATATTTTCTCGATCAGACTCTAAGGACATGAGAACAAATTTTCTGCACCATTTCAATTTGGTTTTTTAAATAGACCTTTGTCCGGGGGATCAGTCTTTAAGATGGATTCATTGATTTCCATCACAAATTTAATAATAAAACAAAATTTGAAAAATAAAATAAAACACTTCTAATTATAAAAAGAAAATTATTTGGGTATTAAAAATCTATATTATACTCCCTGAGTTAGTAAGGACAGAAGAGATAACACAATTTACCGGTCAAAGGCCAAACACAGACTGTACTTAACCATTTACAGCTGTACTCATCATTTATAACAATCAGGTAAATTCAAAAACAAAATTGAGTATGTTGTGTGTAATGGAATTTGTAATATCTATAGAATTAAGGGATTTACCGGATGGAAAGTTGATATGTGTGATAGATGCTATTACAAGTAAATTTTCTCTAAATGGTCAATGAAGTTGTGACTTTAATCTCTTTAGACATTCAGTATTTCATCAATTTAGGGTTCCAATTAGTGAGCTCACACAAATTTGTTCTCTTTTGAAGCAGTCAACATCATTGATCGTTGAAGATTTTCAAATCAATTTAATTTAACATCTTTCAACTTGTCATGCAACATAAATAAACCAATTTAAATTTAGTGAACAAGGAAAATAAGTGTTGATTGATAACGGGCAACCGAATACTTTTTTTTGGGCAAGATGCTTTCAAACAATGGCGCAAAATAGCAAGAATAAGCTTAAATAAATGCTTGCACCATATTTTATTATTCCTGTTAATATTGATCAAACAAGTTTTTAATCTGACATTCTTTGGATAGATGACAGATGTGCATAAGACACTTTATTTTATTGACACACTGTTTTATGCTATTAAACCGGCTAGTTTTTATGTTTAAACTGTCATTTATTTTATAAGAAATGTATAATCTACACAGAAAACACATGCTTTGAGCCCTGAAGATGATTTAAATAAAGATCGAAACGTTGGCACAATAAAGAAAATCCTTTTCTAAACCTACATCCGCATCTCATGATCTACAAATAATTAAAAAAAATTAAATTTAAATGTTAAATGGAATAAAATTTCATTAAAGTTTATAATTGAAGGTAAGGTATCGACCACTTGAAGATAAATGTGATCTATTAAAAATACTATGATCAAGGGAGAACATAACAAAATTCCAAATTTGCCTATCTTTTGACTCGGGATTCTAGGTCCTTTTATCATTTCTATGAATTAATCCATATAAGTTCAGCAGTCATAATTGACCATTTTAATTATTTCATTTAATTATTCTTTTTATCTAAGGTCTTCGTTGAGATGTAAAAGTTAGTGTTATGAATGGGATTTCCGTGAATATTTAGTGTTTCTATTTCTAAAAAATATTAACAACCATTGAAAATAGAAAAAAAAGGAGGAAATCTACCAGATCTTTTTAAATCTTAGATATCTGCCAATTTCAGCACTTATTTAAGTTTTAATTTTTTTATATGGACAAATTTGTATTTTTTATTGCAAAATGTATTGTATATTGTCTTTTGGATATCTGCCTGTTTAAATAAATACCTGATTTTTAATAAAGTACACCCTGAAACTGATTTCAAATGTATTTTAGTTGAATTTTGTTAATGACAATATGCTGTTAAATAAAAAAAATTAAATTTAAATGTTAAATGAAATAAAATTTCATTAAAGTTTATAATTGAAGATAAGGTGTTGACCACTTGAAGATTAATTTGATGTATTAATTTTTTCCTTACTATTTCGGTATTGGCCACAATTATATGTATTAAAAGTTCTATGGTCAAGGGAGAACATAAAAACAAAATTCCAAATTTGCCTAGCTTTTAACCCGGGCTTCAAGGTCATCTATTTTCTAAAGTCTATTTATATTCTAGGTCCATTTATCATTTCTATGAATTAATCCATATACGTTAGTAGTCATAACCATATTAATTATTTCAATTATGATTCTTTTTATCTAAGGTCTTGGTCGAAATTAAAAAGTTAGTGTTATGAATGGGATTTCCATGAATATTTAGTGTCTGTATAATTTAATTTCAATTTGTTTTCTTTATTATTTTTCTTATTTTATTTTTTAACATTTTTAGTTTATGGTTTTTTTTTCTTTATGTCTTTGGAAGTCTGTTTTTATTTATTTTTTGTTTTATTCTGCACTTTTGTTGCCCTGTATGTTTTCATTTACCTACAGCAGGCTGAATTTTCCATGCGGAATGGACTTATTTAGTAGCTGTAATTTAATTGTAAATTATTTAATTATTATTATTATTATTTTAAATTTTTGATTTGAATCTCATCTTGCTGAAGTACTTTTGAAATCGATATATACAACCTCAAATCAAATAGGTTTCAAGTTGATTTTAATTATGACGTAGAGAAATTTTAAATTCCGCCTCTATAAAACCTTAAAAAAATTGTTTAAATTGAATAGATTTAATATTCTTTCCCAACCCAGATCTTAAAATGTTGAAAAATACGAAGAAATAAATCTGATCGATACTGGGAATCGATCTCGGGTCTGTTTTTGATCCTAGGGGTATCGTCAGAGAGCAGACTAGTTTTGGTTTTAACGGAAAAATCTTTATCAACAGAAATCCAACTGGAATTAATTTTCTATTATGAAAAATTGTTTTTTAAACCCTACACCGAGCATCCGCATTTGATAAAAGGTACCGAACTTATAGATTCAATTTCCTCTTTGAAATATATAGAATAATCACTTTAATTTCACTAGCTTTTTTATCTTAAATCTGTCAATAAAACAACAAACAACAAAGTTTTTGAAAATAAATCTAGATTACACTGGTCCAGTGTTTTAAAGAAAGTGTACTGTCTAGATACATGACTTAGTAGAACTCAGCATACTGTTTTGTGATATTCTTTTACCAAATCCTATTGGGTTATTGAGCATTGATTAATAACATATATACAACATAATTTGTTATTCAAATTTTTCTTGGACCATGAATACAGCTTGATTCATTTCTGTATTGATTTATATAGGCTTCAATATACACAGGGCTGATATAATGTACGTAGAGTAGAGCCTAAACGCTTCTCACAATCCACGGGCAATTAAGCTTATTTAATTTTATAATAGAATACCAAACATATTACAAACTTAACTGTCTCTCCTGTTTGCATAAGTATAATGAGATGATAAAATATGTTGCAAATAAATTCATCCAACGCATAACTCAACAAACTACACAACTCCAAATTAAGGCTATTATTACTTGACATTATTTTAGTCACATGTTCGTATGTCTGTTTATCGTTGACTGTTTATTAATCTGTTATATTATTGGCACTGTAGACTGTTCTGAACTGGTTCTCTTCATTTTCAATATTCCTCTGAACAATGCCAGAAATAATAATATTCCTTGTCTAGTTTAATAAAAATAATTATAGTTTAAATAATATACTTCAATAGACTGCTCTGATCTTTTTCACTTACTTATTTTTATATCCCCAGATTTTTTTTTGTCTTTATGTTTCTGCATTAGCCACTGGACTTTTAAGCTCGTGTGGAACAATTTACGCCATTTAGGGTGTACCAAGAGGGCCACTAACCCAGTCGGATTAATGGGCCTGTTGTTTGGGTATTCTTCTTTAGGAATATTCTTTCTCTATAACGAGGGTCTTAGCGGAAATGTGGATCATTACTAACATTGAAATAATGTGGAAAAGTCCACATCTCCCAAACCCCCGGAGTAAACTTCACTTTGGAGGCCCCCTTCTCCACCCAGCAAGAAAGCGGCAGCTGGACCCCCCCCCCCCCNTTTTGAGGGAAACAGAATTGTTTGGTAAAATCTGATTTGTGAAGTGAAATATAGAGATGGGACCTGTGGCTGGTGGCGGGAGCTCGGGTGTGGTGCCGGTGGCGGTGGTGGCCGGGGTGTGTGTGTGCAAGAGAATGCAACAACCCAATGCAAGAGAATGCTTCCCATATGCCCCCTGTGTCCCCCCGTGCTGCCTGGCTCCTCGGTCGGGCGTCTGCTTCCCCCGCAGGCCGCACTCAGGACAGATTCAAGGCAAATATAACCCTAATTGTGGTTGCTGCCTATAAAAAAAAAAAAAAAAAAAAAAAAAGCATTAGCACGTAAAAGAATCACATCAAAATTAGTCAGAGAATGCATCCAAAATCTCCAAAACCTGGGGAAACACAACAACCTGATGATATCTTGGGTGCCAGGGCTCAGGGGTATTTTGGGTAACGAGAAAGCAGACAGACTGGCTAGAGGAGGATCTGCAAGACCATAAATAGGCCCCCGAACCTATTCTTGGGATAACAAAAACAAATATAGAATCCTCCATCGCAGAATGGATCCAAGCAAAACAAAAGGAGAAGTGGATAAACTCTAGCGGTGCTAGACAGAGTAAACTATGATGAAACAACCCTCACTGAGACTGGCAAAAGCACTGCTGCAATTGGAGAGGGCCAAACTCAGAGGAGTGGTAGGTCTACTAACTGGTCACTGGCATCTGAGAAAACATCTACACAACATGGGTATATACACCGATGATCCCATTTGCAGATTATGTAATGAGGAGGAGGAAACAGCTACTCATATCATCTTCGAATGCGAAGCTTTAAGAAGAAGGATTGAGTATATTGACTGAACTAAGGAACTAGGAAGGTACAATAAGCCAGAAGGCTGCAGTGCCTGCGTAATACAAACCCCGCTTCCTAGTACCTTTTCTACCATACCATACCCCCCCCCATAAGAAGAGTAGAACAATAGGAAGAAAGAGAAAAGGAAGGGTAGCGATGTAGCACTTCTGGCTCTCTTCTTTCTGATGGCGCTTCCAACCAGGGTTATGATGGAAGCTAAATGATGAAGTTCTTCCTGCTTCTATCCGAGTTAATTCGTTAACACAAGCAAGATGTCTTAAGGTATCTTACTTAGGGTTTAAAACTACGATTGAAAAAAAAAAAAAAGAAAAAAGAATACTAATCACAACTATTCTATTTACAAGTACACAGATAAATCCTTTTAAATTAAAAGCTAACAAAAGGCCGAAACTTATAGCTAATGTCTCTAGTCCAGAATTATCAGGCCTGATAAGAAATTGGAAATGTACCAACTCACGGGATCACTCCTCACTTGCCGGGATCAGCCCGACTAGGTTCACAAACCACACACACATACACTTAAAAATAAAAATTCTTTTCCTCGCGGAGACCACCTCTTCCTCGGAACGTCTATATCCAACTGACTCTCCTTGCTTTTTTTTTTTTCTTTTTTTTCCAAACTCGGACCCAGTGCCCTCCCGATCAGGATCTTGCAGGCTGCGAATTGCTTCGTGCTTCTTGTGCTTCTCTTCTCGGTTCGTCTCGCCACTATTTAAGCTTTATCAATTTTTTTCCGAGAAGAAGGAAAAAATGTAATAAGGGGTCTCGCTCTTGTGACCATGTGTACTTTTACCATTACTTATTTACGTAACATTTACTCAGTTAGGGTGGTGGAGATAGATTGATCATCTTCTACTCATATTAACTAACCAAAAATTCCTCCATTGGTGCACACATTCGTGGTAATAAATACATTCACTCTCAACACACGGAGACAAAATCATTACTGTATACAAGAAAACAACCCGGTTTCTTCGGAGCATGGGACCCAGCTACTTGCTACTGTGCTCAAGTACGATTCTCATATTGGGTGGCCGTCCTACACGCTCTCTGTATAGAGCCAAGAAGTTGTACCCTTCAGTTAGGTGGGCCACATCCAGCAACCTTTCTCTACATGCATGACACAGAAGTAAATGTCTGTGTATGATGACCCTTCTTGAATAAGTCAGATGCCCTGAGGGCCACCTATCGACATTGCTCTTGATATGTGAGCGCTTCTTAAAATAATTGAGGTGTGGTGGAGTATATTAACTCAATATTTTGGAAAGGATAGTTCTACACACAATCTGGGTTTTGAGCATTAAATGCTCATCGTCAGGCTGAAACGTACAGTCACATTGAAAAACAGTTTGTGAGCAGAACCATCCATTAAAAAAAGTGAATTTTTCTGAACACACTGTCACTGCCTTTTAATTATATTTTAAGAATTTTTAGCATCAGTGGGCCAGATCATGGATAAGTTCGGAGGTCTGTCATCCCGGCCGGCCTCAGTCTCCTCATGTCTTTTCGGCCTTTGATTTATTGATAATTTATATGACTTATTTTGTATAGTACATTTTAATATATTTGGCTGCATTGTTGTATTGAAATTTAGGTGTTTGTGAGTTTTTTCTTAAGTTATAATTTTAAAAGAGTGCTATTTCAAAACATACTTTTGACTTCTTCTTAGCCAAACTTATAAATTTTAAATATCTTTGTTTTACTAATTTGATGCTCTTTTGTTTTGTTAACAACTTTTTTGTAGGTTTTTAAAATAATTTTTTATTCAATATGGATCAAAACGAAAATGTCAACCCTTCATATTTAATACCTGTTAGCTCAAAATCAAAGGACCAAGTAGGTACGTATGTCTATTGTATGATTGTATTTTCTTTGGATTGTGATATTATGTTCTATTCAGGTGATGCGATGGCTAGTAAAGCAGAGGAATGGGAAGATAACAAAATTAAAGTTTATCTCCGGATAAAACCGCGCAACATAACATGCATCACTAATGAAATTAATGTAATAATTTTGATCCAATTATTTCCTTAATGAACAATACTAATAATGTTTGCTTTTAAATTTTTCAGTCAGACAAATATGAAATCAATGGGACGTTTCTTGAAACAAAATACTCACAGTGCAGAAAAGCAACGACTAACGTGTAAGTGTGTCCTTTTTCAAAAACAAATTTGATTATCGTGTTATTACTGGTTTGTAGAAACTCAATTCGACTTATACATATATACACATGTGTACGGAATCGAACTTATGACAAATGACTTTTTGCTGCAAGTTGGCAAAATTACTTTGAGCCACTGAGGTTGGGCTCCAGGGGTTGTCAATATTTCCACCTCCAACGCATCAGTTTTTAAATCTTAACCCACTTTTAAATACATTCTTTCCTAATAGGGGGACTGGGAAGAAATGCCGTTTTTTTTTTACATTAAATTGAATTAAATTAAAACAACATTTTTAAAAAAATTTTGTTTGTTTAATCAATCATCCTCGTTATCAACAACCTTTTGCCATCTAGTATGCAAATTTTCAAAGCTGGATCTATAAAAATCAATTGATTTTTGAGCAAAATATTTAGATATAGCATTTTGGACATCATCCAAATTTTCAAATTTTTTGCCAGTTAAAAATTGTTGAATGTAATTTCCTATTTTTTTCACCAATTTAAATATTGTTAAAAAACTAAAAATAAAGACCAGAAACTTAAAATATCATCAATTTGGTCTGGAGATTTTTTTTTTTTTTTTTAAATTTGTTATAAGTTTTCCAATTTCATTCTGAACTTGATCATTTCATTTCCCATATTATTTGTAACGATTATTTAATTTTATTTTTTACCTAAGGTTTTGATTGAAATGAAAAAGCAAGTGTCACGAGTGGGATTTGAAAATCAACACAAATTAAATTTTCATATTTTATTCAGTTAAATAAATTTTAAATTATCCTGTTTTTTACCAGTCATACAATAAATTGAAATTAAAATTATATGTATTCAAAAAATATAATAAACTAAACTATATTTTTTCTGCATGCCAGACCTTAGTGGCTAGGTCTTTTGTTTTAAATTATTTTTTTAATTTAAACTTATGGTACAACTAATCTAATTGAGAGTCGATGGGGTACTCAATATTCACTGCACATTTACTCTAATAAATATAATATTTATTGTACTACCTTCAAAAATCAGAACAGAGGACCGACATATTCGCTCTGTTATACTTAAGCACAATTTTCATACAGAGTTCCTACATGCTCCCTATATGGAGTCAAAGAATGGCATACTTTAAATAAGTGGGACATGTTGAGCAACTTTTTTCTGCATGCCACACCTTATTGTTATTATGTTACTTTATAGATATGAATTTACTGAAATATTTCTTCCGACCACCTCACAAGAAGAGTTGTTTACAACCGCCGTTAAACAGGGTGCGAGTAAATTTTTACAGGGTGAAAACACCCTCATCTTTGGTTACGGGGCCTCCAGCTCTGGAAAAACGTTCACAATGCAAGGTAAGGGAGTAACATTCATTGAAATTGTGCAATATTAAGCACATCGACATTTCAGGCACCTCATTGAAACCTGGAATTATTCCCAGATTTCTATATACGATTTTCACAAGCATCAAAGGTCGGGAAGATTATTCGGGACGTTGCTATCCTGAGAGCACAACAAAAGTGTTCGTCTTAAATGAAAAACAGATCGAGGCCAATGAGCTCTACAAGAATAAAATACTGAGCACTATGTCAAAACAAGTAATGTTTGATTAAATATTTAATGATTGAATGAAAATTAAAATTTGTCATTGTTTGGTAGGCAGTGAAAAGCAAGCACAAGCTCCAAAGTCTTGAGGATTCAATTAGTAAGTTTTACACAATTTTCTTATTTTATTTTCTTACATTTTTCTTATTTTATTTTCTTACATTTTTCTTATCTTCATTGTTGTTTCAGGTACTATGGACCATAGTGACATGGAAACCGTTTTAAGGGAGGTAGAGAAGCTCGAAATTTCACCAAATAAAAACATCATTTATTCTGTATGGATATCATTTACAGAAATATATTATGAAAATCTTTACGATTTGCTTGTTGATGCTAGTGATCAACAGCCATTGTTGTTAGCCGAGGATACAGACAAGAGCGTCTGTGCAAAAGGTTCTAAAACTACCGGTAATATAAAGATCTGAGCTTTTAACAGCTTGTTTTTCCAGGATTAAAAAGTGTCAATGTTCATTCATGGGCAGAAGCGTACGAGTTGTACAGATATGGGAAAAAGAACCTGCACATCTCTGAAACTGAATTGAACAAGAAGTCAAGCCGTTCGCATTGTATATTCACGATAAAGTTGGTACTCAGAGATCGTCATGACTACAACACATATTACAAAAGTTCAAGGTATTCTAGTTTTTAAAATATTTGCCCCATAAAGAAATGACAATCGGATTCTTTTAATAGTTTCACAATTTGCGATTTGGCTGGGAGTGAAAGACAGAAAAAAGCAAACTCAAGCAAGGCCGAAATAGCAGTAGCAAACAGTATTAACTCTTCACTTTTAGTACTGAACCGATGTATAGAAGCTATAAGGTACAGCAAGAGCAATTATATAAATAATACATTATTATATTATAATTTCTTATTTGAATAAAAAAGGAAAAATCAACAAATAAAGACTGCGTTGAGGGTACCATTCAGAGAGTCTAAGCTGACGCGACTCTTTGAACGGTTGTTGGCCGGTGAGGGAAATGTCAGCATGATCACCAACATTTCTCAGGATGATAAGTTGTTCTTTGAAACACAACAAATCTTAAAAATGACCGCCATTGCTGTAAAAACAAACACAAAAAAATATAAAGGGAACGTTCCAGTTGGTATTGTATCGAACTGCATCTCTCCATTAAAAAAATTATCACTTCTAGAAAATAAAGATTGTAAGCATTCGAGTAATTTAAAAAAAATATTATCATTAAGGCGACGATTAATGTATTGGTAAATTTTTATTTCAGGTTTTTGTGAAATGTGTGATAAGGTGAGTGAACTACGATGTTGTTTATTTTTATTTTTTTGCATGGTTCAGTAGTGTGATTCTCTCTAACTTTCTTTAATGTTAACCCTCGGGGTGTCGGTGTTTTTGAAAGGGGGGGGAAAGCAGGGAATTTGTAAGTATGTCGGGTTCGAGTGCCAGGACCACTGGATTTGAACCTGGGACTTTTAACGTAAGACGATTGATGTGTCAACGCTTAAACCGTTGCAACCACCGATGCCCCTGGTTAGTATCAAGCATTTAATATTGTTGGATGAAAGAATGAGTCAAATTTCTCTCTCTCTCACCCTTCTCTTCCTTCCTCTCCCATATTCGCTCTCTTTATTTCTCACTCCCACTCTTCTCTTTCACAAGACATCTACAAAGCTGCACGTTATATATAATGCAGGGCGGGTGACCAGGACCTGAGGGGTTAAAAGCCTAGGTAGGCCCGTACCCCATCCCTAAAAGGTCCGGGACCTGGTCGGCTCACGAGTCCTGCATAAACCTTTTGGACCTATTCACAAACCCCAAGATTTTGGACCATTTTATCTTGGGGAGTGTTTTGGTTATGTCCTCTCCTTCGAAAGTTTCAAATCTTTCCCTAGCATACCTATCACATTCTGCAAGGTAGTGTCGAGCCGTTTCTTCCTTTGTTTCACAGAAGCGGCAAAAGGGGTCTGGTAGAGTACCCATTATGAAGAGGTGTCTTCTCAAGGGGCAATGGCCCGTTAGGATACCTATCAGCCTCCTAATTCCCCTCCTAGAGTTAGAGAATAACCATTTCGCTTCTTTTGGTTTGATTTCCTTCAGAAACTCCTTGGATTACCTGTGTCCAGGGGACTATTCCATTCTTTAAGGAATTGTTTCATGCCCCAGCAACTAATACTCTCTTTAACTGTGCTTATAGAGTGGGGTTGTGGCCCAACAAACGCAGTATTTGATCCTTCTTTGGCCAGGCTGTCCACCTCTTCATTGCCATAGTGCCCCCATATGAGGGTTACCCTATTCTCGTCCCTAGTAGTTATCCTATTGATAAGTTTAATGGTTTCCTCTACTAGCCTAGATGTAGATAACTCTTTTTGTAATGACTAAGACTGGCCTGACTGTCGGAAAAAATTCTAATATCTTTTCCCTTAGTATTATTATCCATGAGTGTTCTGCAGCAAACATTGATGGCCCAGACCTCAGCCTGAAAGATGAGGTGTTATTACCAAGAGGGGAGGAGATGCTGATTCCTAATTTGGGTATATGTATACCAGCACCGCTTCCCTTGTCCTTAATGAGTGAGCCATCGGTGAAGCAATCTATGCTATTATGGTCATCATCCGCATTATAGTTATAATCACATGGAATAACTACCTGAAAGTGTTTTTTCCCCAAAGCGACCTTTTTGTCGCTAACACTTAGTAGTTGGTTATTAACCTTACTCAGTAAATGTAGAATTTTCGAGTGTCCTATATTGTTTCCCTTATGATTCCAGCTGCCTTCACTGATTAATCTACAGCAGCTGGTTAGTGCTCTAACCTTGACCTCTATGTGTAGAGGTGTAGTATTGGTTATCATTTCTAGTGCTAGGGTAGGTGTAGTGGGAAATGATCCCGTCATCATCATACAACCTAGTCTTTGGAATGATCTTAGCTTGTTAATAGCCCCTTTGTTTTCTAGCCCTTTCCACCATACTAGGGCTGCAAATAGAAATCTTGGTAGTATAATTGCGGTATATATCCATTTGGCCACCCAAGGTTTGATACCCCATGTTTGCCAACAATTCTCTTACCTTGCACCATGAATATTGCGGCTTTCCTTTGTATATTTTTAATGTGGCCTTTCCAATCAAGCTTCCTATCAAGCGGTTATCCCGAGGAATTTGATTGAATCCTTTAGTTTTAATTCGATGCCCTGAAATTTGGGTTTTTGAAGTTGCCTAGTGATCTTCTCCTGCTAAACGGTATCAGTTCCAGTTTAGCTGGATTAATCGAAAGACCTTTATCACCACTCGGATAGCAACCCCATCGCCTCCTTCATCAGCAGTGATAGAGTCAGAGGATCTCTACCCGTGATCATTATGGTACCATCGTCTGAAAATAATTGGCTATTGAAGCCTGAGTTATTCAGAAGCTCTAATAAGCTATTTACTGTGATAAACCACAGAAGAGGGGATAAACAGCCTCCCTGTGGACAGCCTCCTGTGACCTTGATTCTCAGAGTACTACTACCTAAGCACATATTTACCATCCGACCCTCTAGGTAGGTTTTCACCCATCCTATGAGGTGTTGGTCTACATTATATTTATTTAGTGCTGCTATAATGCAGGAAGTGTCTGCATTATCAAACGCTCCTTGGATATCAAAGAAGCATCCTAACGTATAATCATTATTGAGTAATGATTTCTCTATCCTTCCTACAAGTGAATGCAATGCCGTTTCCACTGATTTTCCTGGTAAATAGGCTTGCTGATTGGGATGTATCAAGGTATTGATACCACAGTCATGTCTAATATGTTTATCTAAGATTTTCTCTATTATTTTTTATTAAAATAGAAGATATACTTATAGGTCTGTATGATTTAGGTGTTTGATAAGAGACCCTACCTGGTTTGTGTAAGAAAATTACCCTTGTTTCCTTCCAAAAGCTGCATGTTACAAAATACACATACAAACAGTCAACCAAAATAAACAAAGATACATGTAGGAAATTTTATTCTTTTTCATTATTATTTATTCTTTTTCTATTCTGTATTCTATTTAGATTGTTTAGTATTCCTGTAGTTGATACAGAGATTTAAATTAAAAGTCTTCAGTTCCTAAATATCCAAGCTTAAAACCCTTTGAGTCTTAAATTACCCAAGTAAATTAATGGCGTCTAATTTAAATCCCCAAATTCCACTGAAAAACCACCTTAACCCTCAACAAAATTTTGCCTTGTTTGATGGTGTAATTAAGAATGAAGAAGATTTAATTAAACAAAAAAAAAATGATTTAAATTTGTAACAGTGCAGAGACGAAGAATACTCATTGAGGGAGAAAATGAGTGCCGAGTTAACTGAAATTAAAAACAAACTACAACAAGCAAAAGTGATGAGGGTAAAGGCTGAAAATAGGGCAGCCTTAGGAGGAGATTTATCCAAAATGCACAAGGATTTTTGTGATCAAGTGGATCAGCAGTGTATGTGAGTGGACAGCATTGTTTTTATTTTATATTATCTCAAGACGATATATTTGGCAATTTTTTTTTCAGGAGTTACCGACTGAGAACGAGCAAGGAAATACTCGACACGGAGAAATTGTTGTTAGTTGAGTACAATTTGGTGAGCGAGTGAGATTTAATATTTTTCAATATTCGATAGAAAAGTGTTGAATTTTCAGCATGAAGAGGCTGCTGTAAATATGTCTAACGTATTTCAAATTGAAGAATCAGTTGATAGTATACACAAAACAGTTAAACTAGCTCTGGAAAAGTTTTCAAAGCTGCAAGATGAACTGGCAGCTCTGGTACGTATTCTTCAATTTTAAATTGAAGGTTTATAAAAAATAAACAATAATTAAACTGCTGACTAATTTCATATTGTTTTAAATCCATTTCCATTTTTAGAAAGCTGAAAAAAACAGGCTTTTGGAAGAAAGAGAAGAGAATGAAATGGAAAACTGCAAGGAGGAAAAAATCGATGAGGGTTTTAACAATTTTAAAATAGCCGTTAGTACCACTTAAAAAAAATATTAAACCTTTAGAAATAAGTTTATTTTTATATTCTAGATTATTCGGAGATTGTGCGGTCTGGTGTGACGTAGGTTTTAGAAAAACATTTTCTTTATCGTGCCAACGTTTCGATCTTTATTGAGATCATCTTCAGGGCCTGGGATGTATAAACACCGTTTAAAATATACAAAAACATGTAGGATGTGAAAAAATGAATTTATACATATCATTCTTCAAAAATTTGACTTCCTTTCCCTAATTATCCCAGTCTATATAATCCTGAAAAGATAATCAGGCTGAACCATTCCCCATTTTTTTCCTATTATCGGCTCTGTCGGCTCCTTTCACCTCAAAGAGGCTGACTCATACAAAAATGTCTTTCTATTCCCGACCTCCCTCCTCCAATTTATATAAACATAAAACATCAATTTCTCATAAATCTCACTGGCACTCTCAACACGACAGACAATAATGACACAACTATACGGAAAACAAATACTTTGATTGAATGTAAAATTTTCTAGCATTGTACAAATTCATTTTTTTAATCTAAAAATTTCTAGCATTTTAAATTCAATTTTTTTGAATCTAAAAATTCTAGCTTTGTATAAATTCTTTTTTTTTTTTAAATCTAAAATTTCTATCATTGTATAAATTCATTTTTCCACATCGTACATGTATTTGTAAAATTTAAACAATACTTTTTAAAAGGATAGTTCCTACTCACAGTAAACTTAACAGTAAGTTACTGTGAGTAGGAACTATCCTTTTAAAAAGTATTGAACACCACACTCACTCCAACATTTATCATTTCTATAAATTTAAACAATGTTTATAAATCCCAGGCCCTGAAGATGATCTCAATAAAGATTGAAACGGCACGATAAAAAAAATGTTTTTCTAAAACCTACATCACACCAGACCGTATCTCACGATCTCCGAATAATCATTGACTAACGGTCACTAAATACCACACATTAATATTTTAGGATCTGTTAAACTTTCAAGGAACCCCCTGTATAAAAATCTCCGAAGAAACTGTTGTACATAAGTATATTATGTTTATTATTGTATGTATTTTATAGATGGTGTAAATCATGGCTTTTTTTCTCCTTTGTATAGTTGTGAACATGGAACAGAAACGCCGGTAAGAGTGATACCTACGTTGCAAGTATGCCCGGCTACAGAAGATAGAGGTAGCATATGTCTAATGTATAGTAATTGCATTCTAACTTTTGAACCATTTTGCAGAATCAGATTACAACAGGCCGATGTCTACTGCCAAGAAATCGAAAAAGAAGCTAATGGCCAAAACGATCGATCATTTAGGAGATAGTTTTGAACCTCAAGAAGTAAGCATTTATTTAATTAAAATGATCAACAAAAATAGCTTTTTTTTCATCATTTTAAAATGTTTATTGAATTTTATTATTTATATGTATAATTTCAACCATTTTAAACCCCTTAAAAAAAAGACAAACAGATATATTTTGTTGTTTATTTAAAACTATCTGCATTTTTATTATTGTATTAATAATAGGCCAAAAAACCCTAAAAAAGATGTATTTTGTTGTTCATTTAAAACTATCAGCATTTTTAATATTATATTAATAACTAGGCCAAAACAAATTTATTTTTTAGGAAAACTATTCAGATTCATTTTAAACGTTTAATACAAATTTTTATAGCAATAAAAAAATTAACATTTTTTGGATTTACCCAGGTACAATTTTTTTCCCTTCGATGTTCGGTGTTACACTTAAAAATTTATAACTCCTCTGGATTTGAAAAAGCTATATGTCTCTCATTTCAGTCTCTTGGCAATGTTTCGATTTTGTGTCATTATAAGGGAGAAAAATAAAAATCAACAAAAAATCAAACATTTTATTTTATATCTACAGCTTACATTTTATTTACAGAGGCTTGGTTTGTGCCATTATGTTTAGTTTATAGGATTCTAAACTGTTTTAAAGTTTCATGTTGATCAGGAGTTGTTTCAAAATTAGCACCATTTTTCTGATTAAAAAAAGTACAACAAATTATTAATTTTTTAAAAACCAAAATTGCTATTATGAGATTTTTTAGGGTGCAAAAAAATGAATGTAAACTTTATTTCGTGCTACAAAAAATATTTTATCCTACTTCAAAGTGTTATTTAGTGTAGTTTAGTTATTAAGTCACTACATCAAAGTGTTATTTGGTCGCTGGCTTTATGGTATCCTAGATATTGAAACGCATAACTTGTGACTATTTTAAGTTATTGGATTTTTTAATATTATCTCAGGTTAATTGGATCCAATCAGTTTTTTTTTCTTATTGTGTAACATTGTGGCATCTGTGGTAGTGACAGGGTAGACAAATTTTGTTAAGGTGTGTACAAACTAAGCAAATCTCAGCCGAGACAACCAAGGCAGTCTGCTGGGAGGTGTTCAATTGTGTATTAATACATGCTGTTATGTGTTATGTTAAAATTCAATGGGCTGGTGGGATATTCAGGTGCCTCCTTTGACATCGATGGGATCGGCTTTATGAGAAAACATTTTACCTGCTCTATCCAGTCTCAGTTTGACCCAATTTATCCTATAATGCATTTCGTCCAACTTGTTCTGACAACTAGATTTTTTTTTTTACTAACAAAGATTATTATAGAGAATATTATTTTTTTATATTAGGCGCATATATTTAAAAAAAAATTGCCTATTCTGCACAATGGTCCTCTTCCTTAAAAGAAAATCTTTTCATACATCATAAAATATAAAAAAACAGGATTATAACACTTAAAAAATAAAAATAAAAATCCAATGGTACAATGGCTTCTAAATGTCAATTAACCGTAAAATACGATGGGAAATATTTTCATGGTTTAAAAACAATACGTTGGAAATATAAATTAAATTTGATTTTAATTCTTTATAAATCCTGTAGATATTATTTATTTTCTGAACATTTCTGATATATAAAACATAATGCTATATTTTTCTGATTTTTTTTTTTTTTTTTAAGGTTAAAACCAACAGCCAACAACCTTCTCCTAATACCATTATTAAAACTCTGAGGACACGAAGAAAATTGTAAAAAAGTAAAGCGTTAAATTATTAACATTTTATTTATTATTTTTATATTAATTTATTTTGTGTATTTGTTAGAAGTAACTGTAGGAATGGTTATTGGAGATAATTGTTTTCCTAGTGATTGCTGGCTTGATGCAGGATCGTTCAATGCATCCAAGAATGTGCCAAATGAGTAAGAGCCAGCCAATATGCGAGTTGACTGAGTTACAGAGATCATGTATATTTTTCATAAAAATAATAATTTTTGGTTTTTAATTACAAATGTTACATAAACAAAGATGTTATATATTAAAATGTTTCTATAATAATAATAATAAATCTGAAAATATGGTGTAAGTGTATTTTTATTGATGAAACCTGGCTTTTGTCTGAGTGAAAGCTTCTCCCAGCCTCCCGGAAAAACTATCTCTAAAAAATGTCTTAGTTTTTTTTTTCTTTTAACCAGCTAACTACCAGGGTTATCGCTGGTACTTTATGCATATAGCCTTCTCACATTTGTCTTCTTAGCTATCTTATATGTACATTCTTTTCTAAGCCTTCTTATGCTCCAACTAAATGACTGTTGCCTTTCGATTCACCTAATTGGAGATTCGTTATCTTGTTTGTTGTTACCCTCTCACACTTGATAAATTAAAATACATAAATATAATATTTATACACATTTTCATAATTCACATTCATACTAATTTACTAACCTACACTACAGTTAAATTGGAGGTCGGAAGATTATCGTGATCTTGTGGCCTCCTTTCTTTCACACTAATAAATACATTCAAACAGTACAAATTCCACTCATACACTAAACTATCCTAAATTGTTTGACGGGCCTGTGGAGTCCTCGATAATCTTCGACAGCCACGCCCTTTCACGCTAATAAATACATTCATTCTGGACAGGCCATTACACTAAGAAAGTATAGTACCAATGGAATGCCAATGACCTGTCCCTCACATCTCTGTCTTATTAATATGGATGTTGGAACAGTGTGGCATCTTTGGTAATGATCTTGTTGACAAGATAGACAAATTTTCTTAAGGTGCTTACACACTAAGTAAATCTCAACAAATGAGGGACAACATATACATTGTTGCCAAATGTTGGTCGCCAGCACATTGACCACCCTCATCAAACCAAGGGGTTGGGGCCAAGGAATCTGGCCATGTGGAATCTCAGTCAACGTTGACCAAGGCCAGCTCGTTTTGATTCGCCTCCTGTATACACTAAGCAAAACATGAACAATGAAGCAGTTGGTTGTCTTTCATTGGCCATGATTTGCTTAGCATGTGCCTTTATTTGTAGGTAAATGGTATTGTCAGACTGGGATCCCTGAGGGGTTGTGTTCAAACTCTGGACACAGATATGCCACATTCCTTGTCTATCGTTCACGATTATTTGTCAAATTGCTTAGGCAATTGTGGTTGGATGACTGACTCCTGTGTATAGACAAGCTGGTCCTCTCACTGGCCATCAGTTTAAGTTTACTATACTGCTTTTATGTTTTTCAATAAAAAAAATTGAATGACCATGGAGGTATATATTTTATAATTTCTCTCTTATATATACTTATTATATTTAAAATAAATTCACTAATTTCGTGGTCCGCTTGACCAATCAATACTAGATATTAAATTGCTAGATATTAAAATAAATACATAATATAAGCACTTGAAACATTGATAAAATATAAACACTACTTTCTGAATATTTGTTTAAAAATTTTTTATTTACTTTGAATTCATGGCGCGAGATAATTTTTGTGGGCGTTTAGCCAATCCTTATAGGAGTACCTCGGCCTGGTAATGGTCCTTGTAACTACATACGGGTTGGAGTCGGACCCGGTGACTAGACTGGGGTAACTTACTGGCGGCGAGGACATTTCAGGCCTTGGCAAGTTGGTGAGAGTGAAAGTTTGCGGCTCGTGAACGACCTCCTCGTAGCCGCAGTAGCGGAACCACTGGTTGCAGTTTGTGTCCATGAGGCATTTCTGCCCTTGCATCGGGGGCGATAGTGGTCTGTCACATGTTGGAGGATTTATTGAATACTGCTTACTCATTTCTCAGCCGTGTCCTGTGTATGTGTGATATTCAGCAGTGTGCTTCTGTGTGAAAATTTGATTTTGAACATGTGTTTTTTTACTATTTAAATTTAAATATTCATATATGCAATTTGCTGATAATTTATTTGTTGGCAGGTTTAATAACAGTGTAAGAAAATGTAATTTCAATATAGTGTGGACAATTAACAAAAGAAAACCTCTAAAATTGAAAGAAATAATTTTTTAGACAAGAGCAGCACTACTGAAGTAGACAATTAAGTAACAGATTAACATTCATATTAACGTTCATGTTCATAGCTTTAATACCACAGTTGGAGGTGATTATCTAGGTTTGCTTCCTTGGCTGAGTTTCTACGAAGGATTTATGAATAAGTTCATAATTAAAATTATTATTAAAGATGGGCAGACCAACCAGGGTACAAAACTGACAGACATAAGTGAAATGAAAGGGAAGAGAAAGCAGAAGGGATATCATTGATGTACATGGAAAATAAAAAAGGACCTAAGATGGACCCTTATAAAAATCCCAAATTAACAAAGCCAATGTCAGATCTTTTGTAGTTTATATTGACAATTAGTGTGCGACTACTCAAATATATATATATATATATAATATCAGTGAGCTGAAATTAAATTTTTGGCAAATCAATGGCAATATGAAAAATCAAGCAATATAACAATAATGAAATAAAAATTCAGTATTAGCATGGAACCTAGCAAAGCTGTTGAACAATAATTACCAGATCTAAAGCCTGATTGAAAAGGAGGAAATTGTGAAAATTTAAGAGAAGAGATTTGCTTCCGAGTGTAAATGTGACATGGATACAAGATTAAAATTCAACCTTCATACAGAAACCACATGCAAAACGAGCATGCAAATAACTTGCATTTATGTACAGAACCCCCTTTTGATTTTTCAGACATTGCTCCATTATCTGCCTCGATACTTCCATTGTCTGACTGGTACTTGAATATTGTCATCGGTACAATGTGTAAACAGCTGCTCCATCTAAGCATGCCACAAGGCGAGGTCTTGCTACCCGAAGCCATTAAGGACCAGAGTTCCATGACTACCCCAGGTCACACAACAACCTGAAGCCACTGGCTGAACCAGTAGAGTCAGAATTTGAGTCTATGAGATAGACACTATAACACTCAACCTGATTAGAGTCTGAGACCCGAGTGGAATCTTCCCAAGTTTGTCAGTAGAAGAGGGCTTCCAGCGTCCTTCAGACTAACAACCCTGACAATGTTCCTCATGTGCATGAAGGCACTGAGAAATAAAACAGACTGTTAACCAGGGGCACCCCTCCTTAAACTGGAGAATTTATTCCTTTATTTCCTTCTTTCCAGAACAAGTCCGCTCTACCTCAATAAGGAGATATCCAGAGACATGAGAGACAGAGAGATCTGTACAATATGTTAGTTCTGTTTGCTCACCATTCATGATATAAAATATACAAACAACATTTTTAAACTTGATCTTCTGAAAACTTAAGTTCACTCCTTGAAAGAAAGGTTGATTTACTATTTGTCCATGGTCTTCTTAACAATGTGATTCCTCCAAGCACTCATCCCAATTTCCATCCCACCTGCCCACGATCACAGTACAATGTTATTTTACTAACATTTCTACCATACAAACTTGCTCTCCCATAAATAGAATGATGGATCATCTTGCTTATGTTTGTTTCAATGTGGTTTTTGTTATTTTGTTATTTGTTCCTTACATAGTTGGCTATGAATGAT
This sequence comes from Cimex lectularius, assembly GCF_000648675.2. Taxonomy (NCBI): domain Eukaryota; kingdom Metazoa; phylum Arthropoda; class Insecta; order Hemiptera; family Cimicidae; genus Cimex; species Cimex lectularius. The sequence continues at coordinate 680,920 of NW_019392798.1, forward strand.
GTAATTTGTGTATCCTAGATCCATATATGTCTATGCACTGTGCACCTTAGCTGTTTGTGTACTTTTGCACCTTGTGTCTTTGACCCAGGTTTGAATTTAGTTGTTATATGCCTCTTTGTTTGTGTATATTTGTTGTTTAACCTGTTTTGTGCATTTCTTTTGTTTGCATCGTGAGAAATAAAGAGTCCGAGAGGTACTTTTACTGTACAAAATACCTAGTACCTACTTTAATACTAGTATGAGAGGTACTTTTATTGTACAAAATATTTAGTACCTACTTTAATACTAGTGCGTGAAGTACTTTTTCTGTAGAAAATACTTAGTACCTACTTTAATAATAGTCCGAGAGGTACTTTTTCTGTAGAAAGTACTTAGTACCTACTTTAGTACTAGTACAAGAGGTACTTTTACTGTACAAAATACTTAGTATCTACTTTCATATTAGCACGAGAGGTACTTTTACTGTACAAAATACCTAGTACCTACTTTCATACTACGAGGATACTTTTACTGCAGAAAATACTTAGTACCTACTTTCATACTAGTACGAGAGGTACTTTTATTGAAGAAAATACTTTGTACCTACTTTAATACGTAACAATATACTTTATGTGTTTTGACTGTTTAAAGCACATGACCACGTGGAGCCTGTTTGTCTCGTGAATGTTGTCCACCATAGAGTTCCACGCGATTTTCACTATGTACCGTCTACCTAGGGCATTACAGTGTCGATTTTTTTCAAAAAAAGCTTTTGAACTTTCTCCCGAGGTGGAATCGGCCCTCAGAGAGAAAAGGCCTGTCGTGGCTCTCGAATCGACAATAATAACACATGGTATGCCTCATCCCAGCAATTTAACCACTGCTATCGCCGTCCAAGACATTATCAGGGCCCAGGTGAATTTACGGATAAAAGTACTTATATAATGTTAATAACGTTTTTTTATTTTTATTTATTTTAGAATGCCATCCCTGCGTTGGTCGCTGTCATGAATGGAACAATCAAGGTTGGATTAAGCAATAAACAAATTGAAGAACTGGCTGATCCAAAAAGCAAAGCTGTTAAAACGTCAAGAAGGGATTTTCCTTATGTCATAAGCAATGTACCTGTCCATTAAATAATTACGTTTTAAATATTTACAGTGGGATTTTACCTTGCTTTGTAGTTTAGTCAGATTCGGATCATCCTGTTCAGCCTATCCTGACATGTTTAAGATTTTCACTATATGTCGAGTTGAAACGAAACAGTAGGCAAAATGAGATGTTCACAAATGACTAAACTACAAACGTTATTCATTGATGTGTTGATGTCTGTTAGGTAATGAACATAGATGATGATTTGGCCATGTCCGATCATCGTGGTCTGTTGTGATGTTTGGTCTGTCAGATACTTTTAACCACTGTTGAAATACAAAAGCAAACATGTCTGATGGACCAAATAACAAGAACAGGCAGACCAGATGATCCGAAACTCATTGGTGTGTTGATATCTATGCGGTGAATAACCTATAGTTTGATCATCTCCGATCATCCTGGTCTGACTGTCATATCATACAAGTTTTGGTTCATCAACAACAAATGATAGGCAAATCAAGATGTGCAAAAACTGACTTGTAATAAACATTACTCAATCGATGTTTTGATGTTTACGAGGTGATGAACCTGTACTTTAATAATCTGATGATCATCCTATTCTGACCTATCAGATGTGTTTCAGCTCTTTAACATCCAGTGGTGAGTTGTAAACTACGAATGCTGAAATGCGAGGATAGGCACGTCGAGATGTTCAAAAATGACTAAACTACAAATGTTACTCATTGGTGTGTTGATGTCTATTAGGTGATATGATTTGACCATCTCTGATCCTGGATAGGGGTGAGAGAGGCGGCCACAAAACCTACTGCACCTCGACCTGAGGGGCTCCCCTGGCCAGTTTCAGGTTATTAATTGGTCTTCATAGCTTTCCCAGCGTCTCCCTAGTGTAGGAGATCATCCTGGTCTGTTTGTTGTGTTGTTTGGTCTGTCAGATACATTTAACAACTGTTGAAATACAAAAGCAAACATGGTGGACAAACATGAACAGGCAGACCAGCTGATCAGAAACTAACTGGTGTGTTGATATCTATGTGGTGATGAACCTATAGTTTGATCATCTCTGATCATCCTGGTCTGACTGTCATATCATACAAGTTTTGGTTTGTCAACAACAAATAATAGGCAAGATGTTCAAAAACAGACTCATTATTCAGTTGTCATTTGATGTCTATGATGTGATGAACCTGTACTTTAATCATCTCTGAGCATCCTCTTTTGACTGCCCTATCAGATGCATTTCAGTTTTTTAACATCCAGTGATGAATTGTAAACTGCAGATGATGAAATGCAAGGATAGGCACACCGAGTGTTCAAAAATGACTAAACTACAAACATTACCCATTGGTGTCTATGAGGTTATGACCCTGCGGTTTGATCATCTCTGATCATCCTGTTCTGCCTGAACCATCAGGTACATTTGGACTTTTTATCATCCAGTGATGGGTTTGTAAACCACAAATGCTTAAATGCGAGGATAAGCAGACCGAGTTGTTCACAAACGACTAAATGACAAACATTACTCATTGGTGTTTTGAAATGTATGATGTGATGATCCATTAGTGTGATGCTGAGTTTGTCAGATAAGTTTACCCACTACCGAAAGTCAAAAACTGACGTACCAAAAAACAAGCTAAAAAAACTATCATATAAATTATTCATTGGTCCACCTCTGTTTTTAGAAACTTAACGGGGGAACTACAGTTTCTGGCACTCTGTTTGTCTGCAGTTCCGTTGGCATTGATATTTTCGTAACAGGTAAATTACTTCGCAAATTTATTTTTTAAATTAATTGTGTTTTTGAATTTTGTTTTTTTGTAGGTGGTATTGGTGGTGTACATAGGGATGGTGAAGTGTCATTAGACATCAGTGCTGACTTAGTAGAACTCGGCAGGCATTCTATAATGGTTGTCTCAAGTGGTGTCAAAAGTATTCTTGACATTGAGAGAACTTTGGAATATCTTGTTAGTCAATTTCTATGAGAGTTTTTTTAAAAAATAATATAAACCAAGAAAAAAAATATTTTTTTTAAATAAACAGGAAACAGAAGGAGTATGTGTTGTGACATATGGGTCAAGTAAAAATTTCCCTGCTTTCTACAGCGAAGAATCAGGTCAGTTGTCACCATACCATGTAATGGAACCGCACCAGGCGGCAAAGTTACTACATAGCAGTAAGCAAATTGGTCTAGACTCTGGTATTCTTCTGGCAGTACCTGTTCCCAATCAGTTCTCCATTGATTGTAAGCTTGGTAATTATCGGGCAACTGATTTCTACTAACCTAACTTTGTTCCTTTATAGTAAAGGAAATGAACACGGTTATAAATTTGGCTTTGGATGCTGCCGAACAGCAGGGCATTAACGGCAAAAATGTCACGCCTTTCGTCCTCGACAAAGTTAGCCAGCTTACAAAAGGAAAAAGTCTGGAAACGAGTATCCTTGCTTTATAATTTTAAATTTTATTATATATATTTTGCCTTTTTGCTTTGAATACAAATTAAAATTTAACTGATTTGTGATTAAAAAAACTGCAACAATTTTTGTCTGCTGTTGTTAATGTTGAACGAAAGTCTTTTATTACATTTATTATTATCTTAACAATTTGATAGATATTGCTCTTATTAAAAATAATGCACATATTGGTGCAAAAGTGGCTGTGGAATATACAAAATTAAACAAGATGTAAGTTGTGACATGATTTTTGTTTGTTATATTATCACAGTAAAATGGTGGTGCTATAAGTGACTGTTTTATTTATAATTTTTTTTTAATTATACGAGTGATCATTAATTACACTCCTAATTCACTTTCCTCACTAGGGGGCCATTGGCGTTTTAGTTATATTACACCTTATTTGGGAAGGGCTTGGGATGAATGATATTGGACTAAGCTGTTGGGCTGAGGGTCCAAGTTTTATTTATCTGTATTGACTTCTTGTGGTTTCGAGAAGACAAATTGGATTTAAAGATCTATGGATAGAAAAGTTGGTTACAAAGTAAGGAGTTTGGGCAATGTTTTGAAACATTTTGGGCTAAAGAGGATTTTTCTTTTTTTTGTATGGAATCTGATCTTAGGGTCTGGGCTATATAATATGTGGAATATATGAGGATTGATATGAATGCAGAGTATACTGAAAAAAGAATTGGGCCCAAGATGCTGCCTCGTGGAACACCCGCTTCAGCATAGTGGATTGGGGAGAAGGATATTCTGATTCATACTTGAAACAGTTTGGAAATTAGAATGAGGTTATAAATGAATAGAAGAATGGATTTGATTTTGTTGAAGTTGATCCTCCATTTCTTGAAAAATTAACAGGAGAGATTGACCTGGAGGTTTCTGGTCACACTTAGGTCTGGGTAAACTGAAAGGATATTGTCTGTATTTGTGAGGAGTATTGTATCGGGATGTTTACAGCGCATACTGAAAAGAATATGGAACTAAAGATGCTGCCTTGCAGAACACCTGCTTTGAAATTGTGGATATTGAGAAGGATGTTCCTTTTCATACTTGAAAGTAAGTAGGATGTTAGGTTGATGTATTAAGTCATCAAGTGCAAGCCACACTCTTCGGTCTTGCCTCATCTAGGCTCATCTCTATTAAGGCTATCCCACTCGTCTAGGAAAGAACAGCATTCCTTCTACTCAAGGGAGAATGCGATATCTACCTTTGGGGCTTAATGGTAAAGTGATGTCACATGAAGCCAAATTGATGGACATTAGTCTTTGAAGGCTGAAGGATGTTGGATCAAGGATGGAAAGTGTTTCAGGAATTTTGTCAAGTAACGATAGCAATTTGATGGTACATGTCATAGGGTTATGATGAAGTTTTTGAGGTTTGGAAGTGGGTTTCATTATTGATAATTTCCATTGGATTGGGAAGTAGTTAGTTCTAAGGACTGAGTGGTAAAGTTAGCCTTTTTTAGGAAGATTTCATAGGATTTTAAAGGTAGGAGGAGTAGCAATGGGCAGACTAGGTCCTGTTGAATGTGTTCCGGGATTACTTGACACTATTAAAAACAATATTTAATTTGGATTTTGATAAAAATAACTTTATAATTTTTCAGGAGTCCCCCTGGAGTACCACCAGTGATTCAAAAGGACAACAAGAGACCGGTATGAAAATCTGAGATAATTTTTTTATTGTGCAATTTTATTGTCCTCAATTTATTAATGACTTTAAGAGAATGATATTAATTTTTGACAAGAGAATTTTTTTTCTCGATCTCTAGGTTTCAGTGTGAATTTGCAAGTTTTTTCTTTAATAAAACATTCTATGCTTTACTTTTTATTTATTATATTAATTTGTAATGTTTAATTGATTGTGCTATTCTGTTTTACCTTTAATTGCCGTTTGTCCTTTATTGTCTATACCAGAATAAAGGAATTTATTACTATTTCTTCTACAAACATCAAGGTTTGATTAATGAAGTGTTATTATTTTCTATGAAATAATTTATGTAAATGTAGAAATTCTAAAAGTTCAAAATTAAAATTTATTTTGTATTACAATACAAAAATCACATATTTTAAATCATGGCCCATTCATCTCGATTGTTTGAAAATAATATCCTATTTGAATTTTAAGTATATGAAATGTATTTTTTGTTAAAGTTGTGGGCTTATATTTGAAACAATAGTACGGGACAAGGTAAGGACTTGGGGTGGGCGTCATTGAAGCAGATGAAAAGCTTGATTCTATCTGTTTGAGAATGTTTTTGCTTTATATTTCCTCTGTGTCTTGTTGAAACAAGATTTTCTTTATATATCGTCATAAATATTGACAGAATTTTTATAAAAGAAATGTCAAAAACCAATCCTGGGCATAAAATCAGTATATTTTACACAGAAAATAATTTAATGTACAAAAGGATTAAAATTGTGCCATTAACAAAAATGCTAGAGGGTGAGAAATGAACTAAATTTCCATCCTTTTTAAAAAGATAGTTCCTACTCATAGTAAGTTGTTTTGCACAACTTGAACAACATTGCACAACAACTTGAAGGAGTTCTACAACAACGTCTCTCGACAGGAATTGCTTGAGTTTTCTTTTGCAATTCTTTTCTTCTTCTTCATGTCGAGAGATATGGTTGTAGAACTTCAACCTGATGATGAGCTAAGGGCTTGAAATCCGGCTAGTTGAGTAACTGTGAGTAAGAACTATCTTTTTTAAAAGAATTGAACACTGCACTCACTCCATCATTTCTCTAAAATTCCATTTTTTTTTTTTTTTTAATTCTCTCTTTGAGTTATTATTGTTTGACTTTTGGAAAAAAGTCATAGTGCTGTGCTGATTTATCCTTTTCCAGAACTCTGTCGAAGTTGTTTTAACTGTTTGTTGTTCTTGAAGGTCGTCATCGGTGGATCGGTGCTCGACTGTGCTTTAACCATTTGTGACGAGTTGCAGGTAAGTGGAATGAATATGACTTAAAATTTTTATCCTCCAAAAAAGACATCGTGAATTTAAATTTTAATCGGTATAATGCACAATTGACACATTTATTTAGTTCCCTTTATTTGTGTACGATTTGAATTGTCACAGCCAGTATTAATTTTTCAGTATTAGAAGTATCAACAACTTTTTCACTCATGAACACTGGATCAATGTACGGTCTTGCAGACAGAAGTTTTTACCAATTTTTGACTTATTTTAAGGTCATCAGGGCAAATCAATCTTAAATATGCCCACAGATTGACATATTTAAGTTTTTTTGCAGGCGATCTTAAATTTCCTTGAAGACCGACTGTCCTAAAATTGCCAAGGACTGTAGCCTCTGCCAAGGGATAGCCACTTTGTTAAGGCAATTTTCACACCAAGAGAATCACTTAGTTTTGTGGGAAAAAATCACACTTTCCATGGTATCGTTCCACAGAATTCAATAGTTCAGTGGAGTAATGGTTTGAATCCTTGCTTGACTTTAACATATAAATATACAACAAATTAACAAAGATAAATACTTAAAAAAAAAGAAATTTAGCATACATTCAAACGATACAATACTAAAAAAACACAAAATTTAGAAAATATATCTGAAAAACTATTCTATTCATCAATAACAAGAAAAAATTAATCACGAACACTAGTGGGCTAGTGAATCACGAAGGATATTTACCCAATGTCTGGTTTCTCTTGACAGAATCAGCATGTTTCTGTCTGCTTTCCCATCTTCCTGCTGGGAGAGAGGTGTTTCTTCAATTTCTTTTTTGATAGATTTTAAATCTCTTACCTCGTACCAAGTGATTTTCTCCAGTTCTGGAGTTTTTCTTTTAGTTGTCATTTTTTCCAGATCCAACATTAGCACAATAGAAAGTGTCACAGTGGAAATCATCGTACAAGACCAAGTAATTATGACAAGAAATTTGCCTGATGAGGGAGTGTTCCTTCTTCTTTTTTGAGATATTTATAAACCTCTTAGTTTGCCTTGTACATTGTGCTGGTCTGGAAATATTCTAGCTTTTCTTTCTCCGGCCATTTTTCTAGTTCCAACTTTAGCACACTCCGGTGTGCTGGCCCTGTCTTTAGTTAATCAGCCTGTTTGTTTCCTCTCAACTTTCATGTCCTGGGTACATTAGGCAATTTAGACCTTCCCAGTCTAGTCGGAGCTACAAGCACGTGAATTTATTGCCTTTATAGCTGCCTGTTGGTTTGAAAATAAATGGATCTAGGCACTCCTTTTATTCTTTATTACCTCTGACCTCAGCTTGGAAGATAGTTGGAACCAAAGGTGTTTTGCTAGGGTGTAAGTTAGTTATTTTACCTTTACTTCTCCTATTATCATCTTTGTACCTTGTAGGCTCCTATTTGAAACTTAGTGTTGTTTTTATTCCAAACATCTCTGTTATCTATGACTATATTTGTTTAAAAACCCAGAAGAAGGGTCTGTTAAAGTTTAATTATACTTCTTTCTATTAATTATTATTTTTACATAAGGTCTTGGTTGAGATAAAAAAGTCAGTGTTACAAGTGGGATTTGAACCCACGACCTTTGGCTAAATACACCGCTGCTGTACCAATTGATCTATCGTGACTTCAAGTCATAGTTGTGAAGTCACGATAGCTAGTGGTAGAGCAGCGGTGTATTTAGCCAAAGGTCGTGAGTTCGAATCCCACTTGTGACACTGACTTTTTTATCTCAACCACAAGACCTTACGTAAAAATAATAATTAATTGAAAGAAGTAACTTGGTCAATTGATATATAAAAATAATTATTCAGAAATCGTGAGATGCAGTCTGGTATGATGTAGGTTTTAGAAAAACATTTTCTTTATCGTGCCAACGTTTCCATCTTTATTGAGATCATCTTTAGGGCTCAAAGTGTTTGTCTTCTGTGTAATTGTGCCATTCTTGCGTGTCGTGTTGGCATAACGTCGTTCACTGGCACTCTCAACACGACACGCAAGAATGGCACAATTACACAGAAGACTTTGAGCCCTGAAGATGATCTCAATAAAGATCGAAACGTTGGCACGATAATGAAAATGTTTTTCTGAAACCGACATCACACAAGACCGCATCTCACGATTTCTGAATAATTATTTTTTAAAATATTGAAATTCGTTCCTAACCCTAATCCTAATTCTAACCCTAACCTTAACACTTAAGACCGGGTAGAAACAACGAAAACAATATAATTTATTTTAATATTATTAAATTCACTAATTTTGTTGTCCGCTTAACCATTTAATATATTACAATTAATTAAGGTTTTTAATTGAGATAAAAAAAGTCAATGGCACGAGCAGGATTCGAACCCACGATCTTCGGCTTGATATGCCGCTGCTCTACCACTTGAGCTATTGTGAACTCAATTCACTCAGACATCAACTTCCCATCTCAACCACACCTTTTTGAATTTTCCCTCCTTTTTGCCATCTTTCAAATGTCGTGTAATCAATTTGATTCTCGGCGACAAATGAAATGGCCACGGAGAGCTTTAGTGAAGGTATACTTCATTTTAAACTTATTCAATTCACTAGTTTAGTGGTCCGTTTGACCAATTAATATATTACAATTAATTAAGGTTTTCAGTTGAGATAAAACAAAAAAGGAAAATTCAAAAAGGTGTGGTTGAGATGGGAAGTTGATGTCTGAGTGGATCGAGTTCACGATAGCTCAAGTGGTAGAGCAGCAACGTATCAAGCCGAAGATCGTGGGTTCGAATCCCGCTCGTGCCATTGACTTTTTTATCTCAACTGAAAACCTTAATTAATTTAATATATTAATTGTTCAAGCGGACCACTAAACTAGTGAATTGTACAGCATAGCGTTGATTTGACGAGACAGCTCTAAATATTTGTAAACGGCAATAAGGAAAAATAAAAACTGTACTTGTGCTAATAGGAAAGATCAAACTAGGCCATTATATAATTTTAGAATTTGTGGGTAGATTATAGAAAAAAATACACACAATAACTATAAAAACAGCATTATATTTATAAAATATATTTATGTTTAACATAATAGATATGATAGTTAAATGACAGTAGTGGTAAAAATGAATGGTAATTAACAAAGGAAACACTCAAAGCTCTAAATTAATAAGAAAAATATTTATGTATTTACACACATATTTGCTGACTTTTTCTGCTATGTCTCTTATGTGTATGTATTTTTTTTCTCTCTTGGGTAACCCTGTGTACCTACAGCATCGACTATATACTCAAAAAATTTTTTTGACCATTTTCTACATTTTGTATTTTCTTCGTTTTATAGTTTCCATGAACTATAGGTGCGTTCTACACGAAAATAACCTGTACAGTATTTGCTTCTACATATTTTAGTTACAAGGGGTTTACAGTTGTACATACACATGTATATATATGTGTTCTTACACTGCGTTTGTGTTCTGCCCATTTAAGGATATATTTTATTACATTTATAATATATACATACTTCTTTTTGTTTAGTAAGGTTTTTTTTAAACTAACATCGTACATTTACAATGTCTATATTCATATAAATTTTGTATATAATATTTTTCTACATGGACCCCCATTTTTTGGATATTTTTCCGGGCTTACATCCCAATCTTTCCCTAAAACTGTGGAATAATAATAAAAAAAAATTATAAATTTTAGGCTATAAAAGCTGTTTTGCAAAGCTACAATATTTTGAATGTCCATCCTTTGTTGTTGCAAATGTAGATATGTTATAAATTTTTCAATCTTTTTTCTTTAAACTGTACGTGTTTGATGAACTTTTATCCTTTGAAGTTGTTTAGTTCATTTTGAAAAATTGACTATTTCATTGTAAGATTAATTTCTTTATTATTGTTCTTGTTATTTTGATATTTTATTCCTCTTCTAGTTTTATTTAAAAAAAGATTTGTCATGAAAACACGTCTTACATTGCTATTTCATGGGAAAAGTTGAATGCTATCAATTTATCTTTATTCTGGAATGAAATTGATTAAATTTAGGTTCTTATTATCGTCCAAAATTTCTTCTAAGTCCCGACTAAATAAACTGCTTGATAACATTTATCAAAAAAAAAAAAAAAAAAAAAAAAAAATCACCGATCACAGCTATTTAGTATATTAAACTAAATCGAAAATCCAACACTACAAATATTGTGTAAATTGTACAATACAGCAGTTAAAAGTTGTATTACTTATTTTCTACAGAGTGCACAAAAGAAATCCTACTTAAAAAAAGTAAAAAAAAGAAAAGAACTTTGAACAGTCACAGCCAATAACTGCATACTTATTACGAAATATAAGCTCAAGCATAATATAACTATACTCTGTTGTAGTACTGCGTTGTATCTTTTCAGATCCACCGTCTGATTCAAAAGATACTACACTTTTATTTTATTTTAAAGACATATTTACCGACGTTTACATATAATTTTATAGCTATTTTGAAATATAATACATTTATATTACAAAAATGAATTTAAAATACGCTCATCTGTTTTTTACCAACCTTGTTTGCATATAAATTTATAATAAAAAGATTTTAAATCTTTTTAAACATCTGTTTTTATTATGTAGTATGGTCGTCCATTAATACAGGCTTTTGTTTTTGTTATCTCATAATAATGATTAGAATTAAATATTCTTATTAAAAAATTAAAAAGAAAGTTTTACTCTCAACAGTATTAAATTCACAGTTTAAATTTTAAGTAAAAGACTAATTTATAAGAAAAAAAGGTTATGAAACTTTCACTTCTTTCCATTTTTTAAATATTTAATAAGCAAAACCTAATAAAATATCTAAAACTCCTTACTAATATCTAGATTATTTTGTAGTAGCACCATTGATTCAGTTTATTTCAATGATCGTGCATTCTTTTTCATATTAAATTTTAAGACATATATTTATTTAAAAAAAAGAAAAAAAGAAAGAAAAATCAAAATCTCTTTTGCTAAATATAAAAATAACGGTGCGTATGGCTTAACTAAGTTATTATGTGACTTGTATTTTTTTTAAACTTTTTAATATTAATTTTTTTTATAAATGTAAATGGAATTAATATAATTTTTAGGCTATTGGTGTTAACAATTATTCTCACCTAAAAAATAGTAATTTTCATATTTCTCTTATATAATATCAACATTTAATTACACTTACATAAATGATTCAAATACTAATTTGTTATTTTTAAATCCAATTTAAACATTTAGTTTTATAATTATGCATTTACAATAATTGTGAAATTTTAATTTACCGACTTGGAAATGTATTAAAATATATAAAATAAAATGCTCAATACATGCACTTACGATTTCTAATTTCAGGAATAATATAGACATCGATAAAAGCTTTTTAAGATGCACTTACATCATGCTTATTATTTTGGTGTAGTTCTAAAATAATATATTCAATGCCAGATCCAATAGGCATTTAAAATTAATATCTTACTATACTATAAGAAAACATTCTTAATAAAAAAAACAAAAATATCAAATATATAATTTTAACTACTAGAAACTGTATACATTTCAAAAATACAGAGGGTAAAAAAGACAAATAGAGTTTTTTTTTATCTGCCAAGTTTTTCCAGTATTGTGCCTCATCAAATGTATATTTTAGTTTTTTTGTACACATTTAATTTACCATTTTAAATGCAAACTCACAGACTACAGAACTCTGGTTTGCAAGTTTTCAATGGGTCTGTGATCTGTTCAAAAACAACGGAACAGGAGTTGGTCTGCGAGTCGGTGAACTCATGCTGAACCGGTACTGGTCACTTATTGGATCCATCTTCACTTGTGGGTTTGTTGTTGTCAAACAGTTTCGGCATTGTGCCGACGGATGATCAATTTTTACATTGTCAAAATGCGTTTGAGTAGTTCAACAAACCCACAAGTGAAGACGGACCCAATAAGTTACCCATTGCTGATTCAGCATGAATATACTTTTTAGTTTAAATCAGTGAATTTCTGGAGGAGTTTCTTATTAAAAATTAATATTAAACACATTTTTAAAAGAATTGTTTGAATAATAAATTAATTTTTTTCCTATTTAATGAGAACTGTCTTTGCTGTGTTATATAATTTAATTTTGTCAAGAGTTGTCAGGTTTAACTTTTATATAAATCAATATACTAGGCAAATACTATATATCAATTAATCTAGAAAAAGAAAAGAAGCATATTTTACATGTTACTAGAATGTCACTGTTATCATAAATTGTCCTAGTGATAACCCTGGCGATATTATATGAAGTTTCTCATTCATTTCTTGAATTTAAAGCCTAACAAAATAAAAGCACATTACTGCATAAAACCTGGCCCATACATCACCAAACTAGTTAATGTTTCTAATTATCACACACTCTCTCTCCAGGCATTCATGTCGACATCACACAAATAAACCCAAGGGAAGTTATGCAGCCTAATAAATTATACGGGGCGTTTTGGGCTTGGTTGAAGGCCGAGGAATATGTAGACGAAATAGAGTAGTCAGGTCCTGAGCCTGGATGTGAGGTCTCCCATTTCGTAATTGTTGTTCCCGTTGGCCCCACCGCTGAGCGTCGGCCCACCTCCTCCCCCGGGCTCACTCGCATCGCAGAGGATGAGAGCACAATGGCTGTTCGTATCAGAGTCAGTCCCTGCGTCCTGGGTCAAAACGGTGCTCACGTGCCGCTTGCCAGGACCCACTCTAACTGGAGTGTCTCCACTCTCCCGTACTGCAACAAAAGGAAACAATAAGTAATCGACTATTTATTTGTTATAAAGGGTGAATCAGTATTTGATGCATCATATGGGAAAAAATATAGTTGCAATAAAAATTGACACAATCTGTTTTAGAAACATTATAGTAACAAGTTTTAAGTAAATGTGATCAATCTTTTTGTTTTCAACAACGTTAAAGCACTACAAGCAACTTTTCTGTATTTATGTTATTGTATTTTATAAGAGTGAAGAAGTAACATGTTATAGTTACGCTTTTATAATAAGTGCTTACTTAGAAAATACTTCATTTTCTGTACTAGGGAGGAAATCCCGAGGCCATTAGGTGCTTTAGGCTTCTAGGAGGATTGAAGGGTTCAAGGGTTTAGATGTTGGACTACGAGGTCCGGATGACAGAGTCCAGGGTATTAAGTAAGCATATGTGTAGTGACTTCCTGTTGTTTCAAGGTCAAATGGGATGGACAATGGCCCTGAATTGACTGGATTCTTTGAAGGTTGGAACCTTTGGATGAACTCCACAGTTCAATTTTGTATGCCCAGGTTTGTAGTAGTGATGATGTATAGATGAAGTGTTTATTTTGTAGTGATAGTTTCAATCTCTTGTCAAATAGTCTTTTGAGTAGTTTGTCATCTGTTCAGTTCTATTCTTTGCTTCAAGTGTGGCTGGTTCCAAGTAAGACTTTTGTCAATCCCAAAAGTCCCAAATAACAGATGACATTGGTCGGAGAGGAATAGTGTTGTGTAGTAGATTGGAGTAGAGGTGATATGGTTTACAAGTGGTACCAAAACAAATCGAAGGAATTGAATCAGGCGTTTTTTTGAACAATCCTAAAATATGATCAGACTCATTGAGGAAGTACACCTCAATCTTTCAAGCTGATATAAAAATCCTCATAAGATCGGATAACCAAGCAGCTTAAAAAAATTCATTAGCCGATTTAATCAATAACATCCAAAATCTCCAAAACCTGGGGAAACACAACAACTTGGAGATATTTTGTATCCAGGACACAAGGGAATTTCGGGTAACAAAAAGGCAGACAACTGGCCAGAGGAGGATCTCCAAGACCAAATAGGCCCTGAACCTTTTCTTGAGATAACAGAAACAAACACAGAATCCTCCATCTCAGACTGAATCCAAAAAAGGCAAAAAGACAAGTGGATTAATAATAACTAGACTCAGTAAGCTTATGTTAAAACAACCCTCACCAAGACTGGCAAACGCACTGCTACAGTTAGAGAGGGCTAAACTCAGAGAAGTGACAGGAGTGATAGGACTATACTGGTCACTGGCATCTGAGTGAACATCTACATAACATGGATATATTCAATATTTGTAGGTTATACAATGAGGAGGAAGACACCACCTTGAACGCAAAACAATCGCTCAATAGAGACATAACCTAGGATATAAAGAAAACCCAGAGAAAGGAAAGCACCGAGAGTTAATGACCAAGTATTCGTTAGAAGAAGGGAGTCAATTGCACTGAACTAAGAATTAGGAAAGAACAATAAGCCTGAAGGCTAGTGTTTCAGGAACAAAAAGCTCCAGCTTCCTAGCATCCATATTCATCACCATCATCATTATCATCACAATAAGTTCAAAAAGCCGAATGTGTTCTGCAAGTTATAGATTTTTCTTTGGCTGGTTATCTTTTGACAACTATGTACCCATCTGATGTGTTTTAGTGCATTGCATAATGCAACGTAATTTTTTACATATATAGGTGGCTTATATTTTTCTTTTTATCAGGTACAAATAAAGTTGCAAAGGGCCTTATAGCAATAAAAGCATTTTTACTTAGCTCATCAATGGTGATGAAGTTGAGGTGGTAGGCACTGTCACCAGAGGCCATAGCTGAAGTTGTCTGGTTGGTTTTATGTATCTGACGGTGATTTTTTGTATTTCGAGCCCTTGTGCTTATCATCATTTTAGGTTTATTGGGTGAAAAATTTTCCGCAGGGGAAGACCTTTTCTTTTGGGCAGTGGACCATCATCACTGGAAGGAGATTGTTTAAATTTCCCCCTCTCGGTGAGTATGACTTGATGCAGTTAGTGTCCAGTTGCGGGTTTTAGGACGACAATTAAGGCACAAAATAATCTCTATTTTGTAAGAGAAAAGTATTTTGCTGTTACTTTGAATGGGAAAGTAATGCAGAGCGATGTTAAACTGCAGATTTAAATTTTATATTGTGATCATTTCCTGAATATTATTTATAATTTTGTTTTACACGGATAATTATAATAAATTTGTTAGGAAACCAATTGTTTAATTTATGTTTTTGAAATAGTTGATATTTAAGCAAAAACGCCGACTTTCGCTGTGCTATGGTTCCATGCATATTTCTTTTTAATTTTCCACCACTTTGACATTACCTATGGTTCAAAAGAAGCGAAGTTTGCCTTACTTTATCAGGGGAAAAGGTATTCGAGCCGCCGAGATTGGGGATGGGCTTTGTGAACTCACCCGGCTGGAATTAGTTCCCTCTTTGAAGCAGGGGGTATTCCGCTGGCAGCACTCGGATGACGGGAAAAATTATGTTTCATTAGATTTCCACGCTTCTCATCAAGCCGGGGAAGATAACTCGAAATTAAGCAACTAATTTCCCTACCGGCGGGAATCCCGCGGTTCAACAATTTTCCTCTCTCATCTGCTATACGGATCTTGCCTTTTTCATCGTGGTTCATTTTTTCCGACTATTCGGCGTAAAAGATTTTTCAATTCTTTAAGTTGTATTGTTGTACAAATTGTGTATTTTTTAAATAATAATTTATTTGTAGCCTGTACGCCACACCATGGCCAGGTCTGCAACAGGACATAATTTGGTTTTGTGGCCATCGAGGTTTACGTGTGGCAGGTTCTCGGGGTAGGAAAGTGTAGGGAGGATTGAGCAGTACGGTTAGATTGATAGGATGGTCCGGAAATTTCGGAAGCAGTGTGCATAGTGAGATAGTAATGAGCTTCGACAATTTGTCTGAGGTCTTTTGATTGGAATGATTGGCTGATTTGGCGGAACCCCACAGTTCCACTCCATATGCCCAAAGTGGTCGCAGAACAACTGCTTGTGTAGATTTAGTCGGGTTTTGTTATTTAAAACTGATTTCGCCCCTTTCTAAGCATCACATTGTCTCAATCTTTTGTTGTTTTCTCTTAATTTACCAAGTCAGTCTGCTGTCTAGATATAGTACTAAGTATCTGACTTGAAGTCGGTAGGTCTTATTATTGATGTACAGTGGAGGGCGATTTTTTTTCAGTTTACTTTGTGTACATTTTTCCTCATTCTATCTTGTACTTCACTTTTTGCACCTTTTGGCAAGTTCAAGGTATATTTTGATGTGGTTGCTTGGATAGGATTAGTATATCATTTATGGTGGTGGTATTAGGATGTAAGCAAAGTCAGCGATATGAAAGGATGGGACCTAGAATGCTCCCTTGTGAAACGCACGCCTGTACTGCTCTGGTATCGAGTACTCGTCGCACCTCGCTCTGAAGCGTTCAGTTAAGTAGGATTCAAGGATAAGATAATAATGAGTTAATAGGAGGTGTTTACGTTTGTAGAGGATGCCTATTAAAAAGCCTGTGCCACTTTCTTGAGCGCACTCAAGGCATTTTCTTTTTTCTCTAGTGTGGAGATATGGTGTCAATTGAAACCTTGCAGTATATTGAAATGAATGGGACCGATGCAAAATTGGAGAGAAGGAATGATTTAATATCAATCTTGAATGATATGGAAATCCTACTGGTATACTGGCGGTAACAAAACCGACAAGAGTACGGTAGCTGGAGTCTTCGGGATAAACCCAAAGACCGAACTGACGGTAAACTTAGGTAAATATGCTACAGTTTTTCAGTCTGAAATCATAGCGATTGAACAATGCGCCAGAGAAATAAAAAAGCTAAGAATACATTCCCGGAAGATAGCCATTTTCTCTGACAGAAAGGTCCTAGCCTCATGCGAGGCGAAGGCAAAGAGTGTTTGGAACTGCATGGAGGCCCTGACGGAAGTCAGTGACACTAATGACTTGACCCTGCTATGGGTCCCTGGACATTCGGGGCATAGAGACAACGAAAAGGTTGACATGCTGGCCAAAAAGGCGGCCTGGGGCCTGAACCCTATAGTGGTTTAGCAGCCTGCCACAAAAGAGGATACATCTTAAAATGGATCCTTAATGAATGGCACGCGAAGAGATTTATAGAAGCTTACAAAAACTTACAAAAGAATTACTGGAAGGCAACCGCAACCTAACCAGGATTTTGGTTGGACTCCTGACAAAGCACATGCACCGGGTAGGAGTACAGACAGAAGAAACACTGGGAAGATACTGCCAGGAAGAGGAGGAGATCGCAGAACACATTCTATGTTTCTGTGAAGGTCTAGGTAGGTGCAAGTTCTTGCAACCAGGACAAGAAAAAATACAAGCAAGATCCTACACTAAGGATTAATTACAGGCTGATTAATAACCTGAAGCTCGCTAGTGAGTTATAAATAACAGGGTAGCACAATAGATCTATTCAGGTCGAGATGCAGTTGGCCTTGTGACCGCCTCTTTTGTCCTATCCCTATCGAGGATGTTTGGACATCTCAGGAAGAAGGCCGATGGGACTGTAGGAGGATATGTGGTTGAAAGGTTTGTGAACTTTAAGAATGAGAATAACGACGGAATACCTCCATAAAAGTGGAAAGTGAGTAGTGCTTAGGGGTGGCATTGGATATTGTGGTTAAAACTTGGTATATTGGGTGTAATTAGGTCGTGTCATGGGCATTCTCTTCTTAAGGATGTCTGTACTATAGAAGGATGAAAAGGTTTGAGAGGGAGATGAGGAGGAAGTGGTACACCGAGGTTATTGATTACTTGTTCATGAAATAAATCATTGATCGTCGCTTCTTATCCAGGTTCCAACGGAGGTAAACGTATGGTTTGGAGGTTTGTGAGCTTTGGGAATGAGAATAACAACGGAAGAACAAAGGAAAGTTAGGAGTCAGTATAGGATGACATTGTACAATGTGGATAATAATACTATGGCCTTCTGAGGAATGTTTCGATGTAGCATTGAAAGCTTTTGATTCTGATCCTGTTAAGGAAAGCGAAAAACAAATGTACATAGTAAAATGTTCAAACAAAATACCAATGCTGTTCATCTGCTGAGGAGCTTGGAGAATGGTCCCATTATTCTGCTTAGAACATTTTGACATTTCTCCTTCGGCCTTTTCCGACGACTCCTGGACTAGCTTTATTTTCTGGATCATCTCTTTGATTTCGTACCTGGAACAAAATGCAAAATTGACATCAGCACCTTTACCAGTTTTCTTTTAAACGGCCGGAAAAATAGCCGTTTTAAGTAACGATGCTAGAACTTATTCCGTCGAATTTCTCTTATTAAGCAGTTAAGAGGAAAAGTTTGTAAATAACTCTAATTATGAAGACAGTTAAAATAGAGGGGTCACCCGGGAAATACCTCAGTTTGCCCTCTAACACGCTTTTCACTTTCTCTCAGTGATTAAAAAGTCGGTCTTTGCATTATTGCCCAGCAATTTAAGAAAGCTAATTGACTCGCTTTCAATTTACTTTAAATTTAGTGCAGTTATATGCTAAAATTTTTAAATTGCTAACCTAAAAACACACAAAAATGAGGTAAAAAAATTGCAGCTCTGGTAGGTGTGCTTCATACTTGTTCGGCTAAAATTGCATTAGGTGTTTTTTTAAAAAAAAGTAACCGCACGAACTTCCAATTCAACCACAACCAGTATTTCAAACTTAACAGTTTTAAAGCTTAATAATAATAAATAAGGTCAGAGGTGTCATATTTTGAAGTACGTCACCAAAAAATATTTTAATCAAATTTATCACAGTACAATTTAAGAGATAAAAGTTTCTGTGTGATTTTATAGGGTTTGTATTTTTGATAATTTTCTGACAACACTTTGTTTTTGTTTGTGTCTAAGTTATTATAATTTTCATGTCGTCACTGATTCGCTTGATGTTGGTTGGAAGCGATTGTTAGACAATGGATCTTTACTTTCCATTACTTGTTTTGTCTTTCTGTCTTTTGTTTCGTCTTCAGAATTTCCACCTTAAGCACACCGATACTTATGACGGCGTGATAAAAGGAAAATTACCAATGAGTAGAGATCCGTCTTAAGTTGTTGTTAAAGCTTTGAATTGAATTCGATTCGCAAATCCGTCCGTGATTTATTTACACAAATCTTAGTTGGGAGAACTTATTGGTTAAAATATAAAATTCTAGTCGCGTAGACCAGGCAGTTGGGAGAGAAACTAACCAGTCCTGGAACTCTCTTTTATTTAATTGGGTGGGGTCACGAGACCATGTCCTTTTAAACGGCATGGATGATTGTAAGGGTGAGATGTTGAAGAAAGAGTTGGAGATAGTGGGTTAGGGCGGAGGACAGTTTAGAGTGCAAATTGAGGAAGAGTGTTCGGATAAGATCTTTCACGAAAGGGATTTTAAGATCTTTATGGATCGTTTGGTTTGCGACGTAGAAGGAAGCATTGAGAATACGGCGGAGAACTTTAGATTGAACAGATTGAATTCGTTGGATGTTTTGCCGAGCCACATAGTACGATTCAGTAAGTCCAGGTCTGAGGAGTATTTTGTAAGCGGTTAGTTTGTTAGGTATGCTTAGTGTTGATTTTGGTCCCAGTTGGTGTTTGAATAATCCGTATCTTTTGTTCAGTTCTGTCGTTTTAATCTTGTATGTGGATTAAATGTAAGTCTGCTACTAAATAAAACCCAAGGTAGCGGTCTTGTGCTATTATCTTGTTGTTAATGTGCAATGGTGGGCAAGAGTGTTTGGAAATGCATGGAGGCCCTGACGGAGGTCAGTGATACTAATGACCTGACCCTGGCATGGGTCCCTGGACATTCGGGGTATAAAAGCAACGAAAAGACAAGGCCAAAAAGGGGGGGGGGGGCAACATGGACTCTCTGGGTGTCCTGAACCCTAATGTGGCTTAGCAGCCTGCCAGCAAATTAGATACATCTTAAAATGAATCCTTAATGAGTCCAAAACCTGGTGGAACAATACCACAGGTATGAGGCACGCAAAGAGATTCGTAGAAGGACCATCCGCAAAAGTTACAAAAGAATTACTGGAAGGCCAAAGGAATCAGGATTCTGGTTGGACTCCTGACAGGACAGATGTTCCCATCTTTACTCATGGGCGTTGGACCTATGAGGATCTTTAACGTCCGGACATCCCCAAGGGACTTCTCAGACGCCTAGTGTTCTCGAAAGAACACCAGGGAGATTTTACATGCATGGACTTGTCACATCCCTTGGCCAGCGAGGTGGTGCAATACTAGCCAAGTTCAGAAGTGCCGTGAAAAGGCCTTTTGGCCATGCCTTTCACCACCCCCGGATAGATAGAGAAGGCACTCTAATTCCAGTTCCGGTTAGCCGGTACCCTCTAGCTAAGGTACAATTTGTTTACAAACCACGACCACTATGAGTCCAACCTCAATTAGTGGAGCCGCTTGGATACTCCACTCCCGTGATTTAGTATTATTTTTAAGGTGGGACTGATCGCCTACCCGGGAGGTCATATGAACACCCTACTATTGCCTGAGGTGTCGGGTTCAGTAACCCAGGAATCCTCGATCAAAGCAGAGGGGGGAGAGGGAGGGAAAAGGAAAGGTGTAGGAAAGGTAAGGAAGGTAATAGGGATAATGCCTCCATCATTGGTTACCCCCAGACACCAGGGTTGATGGTCGGACTTTGTCTGGGCCCACAGGGAAGATGTCCCTGTGGGTAGTTTTTTTTGGCGTCACGAGCGGGATGCCAAAAAACCTACACTAAACTACACTTCTACTGACAGGACATGTCATTCCCGAGTACTCGTCGTCACAAGACTGGAGGATCTTTAGCGTCCGCACCTGGCCTATTCGGCCTTATCGGACGTATTGATTCTCAAGATGAGAGCTGACGCACCTCCGCATACGACGGAAAGTGTCCTGACAGGACACTGCCACTTAAGAAGGCACATGGACCGGATAGGAGTACAGACAAAAGAAACACTGGGAAGAAACTGCCAGGAAGAGGAGGAGACCGCAGAACCCATTCTATGTTTCTGTGAAGGTCTATGTAGGTGCAAGTTCTAGCAACCAGGACAAGAAAAACCACAAGCAAAATCTTATGCAAAGGAGCCGCTGGCAAAGCTGTGGAGGCTGATTAATAACCTGAAGCTGGCCAGTGAGTGATAAATAACAGGGGAGAACAATAGATCTATTCAGGTCGAGGTGCAGTATGCTTTGTAGCCGCCTTTTCTATTCCTATCCTTATTGGTGGGCAAGTTTGAAGTTTTAGCGTAAATGTAACTTGGCTTTTTTGCTCGTTCAACCTGATTCGCCACCGACTGCACAGTCGGTATTGGGTTCAGATGTTCGATTGCTTCTTAGGCTAGTATTGGATTAGAGTGTGTTGATTAGATTGCGGTGTCGTCGGCATAGGTTATGAGTTGTGTATTAGGATATGTGGGTATGTCATACCAGCAGTGTAGATGGTGTAGAGGATTGCGCCTAGGATACTTCCTTGTGGAAAGCCCTCTTTGATTGGCCTTTTGGGTGAAAAATCGTTGCCCATTCTCACTTTAAACCATCGTTCCGAAGGAAGGACTTCAGGATAAGATATTAGGTATGGCGGAGGATACGTTTTAACTTTATTAAGGAGGCTTGGGTGCCACACTCAGTCAAATGCTTCCGTAATGTCCAAAAATACAGCTGAGCAGTATTGATTGTTTTCTAGAGCCGAGGATATCGTGTCGACTACTCAGCTGCTGAACGGTGGAGTGGAGAGGTCGGAATCCAAATTGAAGATAATAAAATAACCATGTGTGCAAATATCGATACACAATCATATCAATAAACATGGTGTCATATATTTTATATGTATAAATCGATTCGTATTTGGATTAATAATTGATCAATATCTGTCATACTTTTTTGTTTTTAAAAATTTGTATTTTTTAACTTAATAAAGATGTTATTTTATAGAGTTTATAAAACTGTGAACAAAAATATCGATATTATGCGCAATAATCGATTCACGATCATATCGATAAATATATAGGTAAAATTCGAGACCTCGGGAATCACCCACCAAGGGGTGTTGGCAGTCCGGGGTCAGACCTTTGGTCTTATGCGTCCAACCACAATGGTCGGGTTTCAGGGGTCATCAACAGCTAGGTCGACCCCCAACGCAGTCGGTTCCCAAATCCATTCACACTTTCATTCAGACTTTAAAACATTCTTACTTATTTACATACCATTCACTCAGTTAGAGTTGAGTACAAGATATTATTCTAACACCCTTTACACCTATTAATAACAATAATGTGCAATATTTACTGATCGTTATGTAATGATTATTTTGAGATAGTGAGATATACTATGAATTTGTACAATGACACAATAGAAATTTTAGGTTTAATTAAAGTATTTGTACTCACTCGAAGTGTGTGTTTTCTGTGAATAAATACTTTGATTAAACCTAAAAAACACATTTATGTTCATGCTGGACACATACGCGGGTTTTGGACCGAAAATATGTGTCCGTGTGGTGTCACCTTTGCCTATTCTTAATCGGGTTGTACGTGGTTCGCTGCCACTTTCATTTATTCATATTCTTTAAATAAAATATTTTAAATTTTCGAGTTGATAAAGGAACGGGACCTACAACTTCCAGCTGGTTATTTTTATGATATACATTTATTCTGATTAAGGTACAACTTAGGTAAAATAGCAATATCGATACATGATCATATCGCGGCATATCCATTCGTGTATTGGAGAATAATAAATGTATATATATCGAAAATATGTAATAATCGAATGTAATAATCGATTAGTTTTACTTATGGATACTTTTATAAACAGAATAATTATGTAATTAAGAAAATCATGAATCATGATTTTTGTTGAATTTATTAATATTATTTAAGAAGGTTACAAGGATGTGTAATAAAAAATAGATATTTTGTTATAGTAAATATATTGATCATATTAATCCATAAAGATTTTAGTATGTGTTTTTTAATGACCGGTTGTTTAATAATTTGTTGGATTCGTGAGGAGCGGTCAAGAATGAGGTGGTTTAGAAAAACATCCGTTTCTTAATTTTCGTTTCGATCTTTATTCGGGTCATATTCACGGCCTTTATTCACCGAGGCCCTGAAGATGGCAGGAATAAAGGTCGAAATATCGGCAAAAAATGGTCAAGAATGAGGTAGTTTAGAAAAACATCCGTTTCTTAATTTTCGTTTCGATCTTTATTCGGGTCATATTCACGGCCTTTATTCACCCAGGCCCTGAAGATGGCAGGAATAAAGGTCGAAATATCGGCAAAAAATGGTCAAGAATGAGGTAGTTTAGAAAAACATCAGTTTCTTAT
The DNA here is from genome assembly GCF_000648675.2 of Cimex lectularius. Taxonomy (NCBI): domain Eukaryota; kingdom Metazoa; phylum Arthropoda; class Insecta; order Hemiptera; family Cimicidae; genus Cimex; species Cimex lectularius. Next base: position 704,549 of record NW_019392798.1, read on the forward strand.
TTTTCGTTTCGACCTTTATTCGGGTCATATTCAGGGCCTTTATTCACCCAGGACCTGAAGATGGCCGGAATAAAGGTCGGCACGTCGGCAACAAAATGAAAAAGGTGTTTTTCCGAACTACCTCATTCTTGACCAATACTCACGATATATATTTAGTAGTCATAATTGACCGTATTAATGATCAAATTAATTACACTTTTCATCTAAGGTCGTGGAGATGAAAAGTAGATTGCTAATGTTGAAATGTCGATCAATTTATTTAATTATCAGAAGAATATGTATCCAATGTTCAATTTCATTATACACTATAAACAACAGAGGGAGATACACACACACACACACACACACACACACACACACATATCAAATATATCCTCTTCCTCGTTGCACGTACCGATATTTTTTCGACATGTTGATCGATATCTGAATGTCGAGATTATCCAGGCCAAATACATATACCAGGAAAATGGGTTATCTGAGGCTTGCCGACTGTAATTGAACTGGCTTTGAACTTGCGAATAAATAGATGATCTACACGCGTTTGCCTTTGCCCTATTTAACAAAGTCTGAGAATTATGCATATTTGGTACATATGCAAATTGAAAGCAAATACTATTATAGCAAAAGGGATCCGAGGATTTTCAATTTCGAGTCTTAAACAAGCACAGCGTAAATATTCAGAAACGCCATTCGCCTTGAACTTTCTGGCAGAAAGGAAAATTCCCCTTATGAACGGAACGCTCCGTATATTAAATAGGAGAGAATCGTCGGCGGGGGGAATCAATTTTGATCAGAATTTTCCTGCCTTCCTGTTGAAATTGCTTTGTGGCAAGTGGACTTGGCGCGAGGATTTGATATAAACGGAAACTACTAGAGCAGCAGGGTGGAGTTTTACAAATAAAATTACAGACTTGCCCTCGGAGGGGAACAGCCTGAAACGGAATTTCTGGTATGCACCCCGGCTTCTCGTACGTTGAACTTCTAGATTTCTTTTTTGTTTATTTTAAACGAAGTATAAATAAACGCCAGGGTAAAAACCAAATAGATTAATGTTGATTTAAATCGATTAGAGGATCGTTTGAACAAAACAATAGCGGCATAAAAAAAAAATTAAAGAATAATTAACATAGTAACTAGGTTAATTTTCCCGTTTTACAAGCGAATTAATAAGCAATAAAAAAACCTATATAAACTAAATTGCTCTAATCAATACGTTATCAGACAAATACAATTTTTTCATTGTTGTAGATAAGATGATTTAGTGGTGGTGCAAAAATTAAGTGTACGTCGAAATTTTTTGAATCGTAAAATTCTCCAAATCATTTTCTTATCCTAGGTAAAAACAAATCGCCTAAAATTATTTTTACATATATTCACAGCAAAGGCAGATAACGTCATTTACAAAAATTTATTTAAATTACTTGAACTTTGTCTAATATTTTCCCACTTATTATCACTAAAGAAAAGATCATAAAAAAGGTGACACCACGGGTCATAAAACGGTACATTAATATGTAAAAAGAAATGTGCTCAAAAAGCGTCCCTGCCGAACACAGAAGTCAGATTCTGACACTTTTTCATTTATAATTGCTTAATTATTTATTAATAAAAAACTGACCCATTTCTGAATATGGCGAGAGGCCTAAACATTTGGACAGACCAAAATAGCCAAGATCAAACTAAAACACATAGCATTCCAAATTTAGCCTGGACGTCATAGCTCCCGTAGACACTCGCATCTTATACATTATTTTATTATCGTACGAAAAAAAGCGAAAAGATTGATATGAGATTGATATGTAATAACCTTGAAATACTTTTTTTTCGGCTCCTAGGGCCTATTGTCAAGAAGGCACTTGGTCCCGAGTCTAATATTTTACGACTTATTATCACGAAAGAAAAGATCATAAAAAATGTGATACTACGTCCTCATCTTGTGAGAAATATGCGACTTAAAACGGTACATTAATATGGAAAATAGAAATGTGCTCAGAAAGCGTCCCCGCCGAACACAGAAGTCAGATTTTGACACTTTTTCATTTATATTTTAAAATTTGCTTAATTAATTATTAATATTAAAAAAACTGATCCAATACTGAACATAACTGTTCTTGACTAAACTGAACTTAAACGTGTGGATAGACCAAAATAGCCAAGATCAAACTAAAACACATAGCATTCCAAAGTTATCCCGCACAACATAGCTCCATAGAGCATAGACTCTTGCATTTGCATCTTATATATTATTTTTATTTTCCTACGTAAACTTCATATCACATCGTGCCACTAAAAGAAAGATTATAGAAATAGGTGATCCCATGTCGTCACCTGAAGAGAGACTGTGAGAAATATGCAAAACAGTACAGTAATATGGTAAATAATGCTTAGAAAGCCGAACACAGAATCATATTGTGACAGGTTTTTATTTATATTTTACTTAATTAAACTTTATTTTAAAAAGTGATCCAACAGTGATCGAGATACTTAACGTGTCTAAAATAGCAAAGACCGAACTGGAACTTTCAAAACCAATCAGTGCTCACACGTCTCCCGTTATTAAACCACTTAGAGATAAATGTAGTTTTTATTGATCTTTAGATTTTTATATTTCAGAAACGACTGAAACGTTTTATTTATAAAGATTTATCGGTAAGATATCAACAGAAATTAAATAAAAATCAAGTTTTCAACACTTTTTTAAATGATTGTCGGTTTTTATTGGACAACTCTTGTAAAAATATTCTATAAGGTTTTTTGATAACAATTTGAATTGATAAATCGATGCTGTCTAGTTTTTGTCAGAAATCTTACTTATTTTACCGATTGAAAGCGCTCTAAAATTCTCAGTAGTCCAAGAAGTGTTTGGACTTGATTTATAGCATACGGCAACTTTATAAATTAGTTAATGCATTAATTTGAGCAAAGACGACTGGAATAGGCGTGAAACCATTAGTGGGACTTGTTAAGTTAATTGCACCATTGAGCGACCGCCCCAGAGGTTTCCGTTCCAGGACGTTTCCGGTCTTCGTCCATTCTCGGAATCTATCTTAATGTAGGTTGAGCCGATTATGGCGAGGAGGGGGATTTGTCCAAAACCGGGTGATTTTGTGTTGATCAAATTCTCGGGGCGAGTTAATCATGTTACGAGGATGGCAATGGGGGCAACGACTACTATCGGATTACCTCTCTCGATCGATTCAACTAAGCGGGAAATGTACAATATTATATACAGTCATATTTAAAAGGAGATCGAAGGAAGATAATTAACAAAATGCAAACTATTTGACAAGCATGAATAGGTTTAAAAAAATTGAGATGTTAGGGCTTTTATTCACATATTAACTTATTTAATGACATCTTAATAAAAAATAATTATTTTGCAATAAATTAAATTTGATAGTTGTACTTCGGTTATATTGGTTCTATGTTTCTAGCAATACATGATCAAAGTGAACATACAATTTTCATTTTAATTCTAAATTCCTCAAAATTCGTCCGAAATCTTCCTATAAAAGCTTTAATTTTCCTTATCACCATATAGAACAGCCCGTAGAACTATTTAATTCCCAATCCAATGGAAATTATCAGCCATAAGCTTCCGTAAGCATTAAAATCTACCTATGTATATTGGCCTATAAAATTAATGCCATTACTTGGAAAAATCCTTGAAAAACTCTCCTGGAGCATCCATTCTTGAAAGCTATAGTCATTTCCTCACATGAGGGTTCAGGAGATATTACTCTACCGTTCAATATTGTCACAGGTGGTAGACAATCGCATCCTCTCCTGAGTGGAAGGAACGACGATCGGATGTTTTCCTAGACGAGAGGCATGACTTAGGTCAAGGCTTGCCCTCGAAACTAAAGGGATAAATCACATTGTCCTTACTGTCCTATGAGTATTTTCAAGTGCAAATCGGACCATCCTTATCCTCCATCCACCATGCCGAAGCGGGTGTTCTTCAAGGCAGCATCCTGGTGCCGGTCTCTACTCAGTTCACACTGCAGACTTTCCTATCAATACAGATAAAGTACTCCTCGCATACGCAGAAGAAGATAAAGCCACCCTTTCAGTGGACCCAGTGGCCTTGAGAAACCTTCAGAACCAGCGCTTCAGTTTGGACGAAAGATTCAAGAAATGGAGAATCAGACTCAACGATTTCAAATCCTAGCTAATAACCTTCACTTTTTCGTCGCATCACCTCTTTTCCATGTTACTACAACTCTGTTTCTCTTTCAGCAGCCAATGTCATCCATTGGCCCTGTTGGGCTAGATATTTTAACTTTCCATTCAGTATACACTGCAGACATTCCTATCAATATGATAATTACTCCCCACATATGAAAATGATACCACCATCATTTCAGCAGGCCCAAACCCAGAGGACCAGACTCAACGAAACCCTATCCCAGCTAAAATCCTCCACCTTCTGCTGTATCACTTCTTCCAATCTTCTACAGCACTGTTCCTCTTCCAGTAACCAATGTTGTCCACTATTTGGGTCAGCACATCGTTTTAGTTCTTATTATAACATCATCCTAAAATCCAATCTGTCTGATAGGTATTTTAAAGTACGAATCCTTCAGGACCATATTTATTGTTTTGGAGAATGGTTCAAATAGGAGGATCAGCCTCAACAATGCCAAATAACGTTCACCCTTTGCCGAATAACTCCGCTATTCTGCTAAAATTCTGTTACTATTCCAGCATCCAATCTGGTCCGCTATTTTGGACCTCACATCGTCAAAATCTAACCGATCGAAACTCTCAATACAAAATAAACGGAACTGATTTATAGGGTTTAACTAAGCGTTTCAATCTTTAAAGAATCTAATCTCTCCAGTCCAAAATTTTTCGAAATATTGCCCTACTTCGTATTCAACCTTACTATCCATACATATGTACCTTCGGATGTTTTATATTGTAATTAAAAAATTCAAACGCCAGGGGTTTTGTCAAATGCCTTCTGCTTTTATTACTTTGCCGTTCCAACTTTCTATTGGCCTCATGACTGAAATATCACCGTGGGCAATCTAATCAATCGCCCTTTTAAAATTGTTCACTGTAGTTGTGAATCACCACAATAGAACATTCGCGTGGGTTGATATTTTACATGGCGTGATTTACGAAAGAGATACTGTTAATTGCAAGGCGGTAAGTGCGTGTATCGATGGAATTTTCATTACTGCAATAAGCTAAAATTGATAGAAAAAAAATCAATTGAAAATTGTTCATTCGCCATTTTATACCAAGTACGTATTTTTTTCTGTATTTTGTCATTTTAATATTATGTATATTGTGACCGTTAATTAATGATTATTTGGAGATCGTGAGATGAGGTCTTGTGTGATGTAGGCTTAGAAAAATATTTGCTTGTTGTGCGATCAACCAGCCTTCATACGATGTTGATTGGGATTCGGGTTGTGGTTGTGACGCCCAAGCTTTCGACAAGTTTTATTGCCTTCTTCAAGGGATCTACAGAGACATAGGGACATAATCATTTAGATAGTTATAAGTTGTATAAATAGTTATAAAATATCAGTTTTTTGTTACTTACAGATACAAAGTCAAAACTTAAACACATTGCACATTACACGATATGTATATATATATACAAACTATATACATACATAATAAATAAATAAATAAAAACCTCTTCTTAAAGCCTCTTACATATATAGGCATTTTTTAAACCAGAAACAATTACTTAACAGTTTATATTCTTTTGGTACATACATATCACAGGCGTTTGAGTAGAAAATTGTGTTTATCACGTTATCAGGTGGGAGGTTCCCCACACTATCACCTACTGATAACAATCATTTCCCACAATTTTTAAAAACAAGATCTTAATTTCTAATACATTGGTAATTCTACGTTATCACAGCCTGTTATAATAAATAAATAAATAAATAGATAAATAAATAAATATGTACGCAAGTATTGTTCACCGATGCTTGCGGACCTTGTAATGAACGAGCTACTGGATTGGATTGGACTTAATTTTGGATTTCACATCAAATTTCTTAAGAAATATGTTGATGACTTGTTTTTGATTATAAAAAAGAGTGAGCTGGTGGACATTTTGAAGGCGTTTAATTCTTTCCATCCGTCACTACAATTTACGCAAGAAACTGAGGTGGATGGGAAACTTCCTTTTCTTGACGTAGTTGTCATTAGAGATAATGGTAAATTAATAACTAACTGGTATTGGAAACCAACCAGCTCGGACAGGATGCTACATTTCTCATCCATCCATTCCTTTCAAATGAAAGCTAACATAGTTTTTAACCTCATTGATAGGACTCTGAAATTGAGTGATGATCGGTTCCATAGTGAGAACAAGAAAAAAGTGCGCTCTATATTAATAGACAATGGTTATCCAAGATCATTAATAAATAGATTAATGGAAAATAGGACAAGAGCAACAAGGGATGAGAATATAACTGTCGAGCGGAAACTTTATCAACCAGTTACATATGTAGCCGGAACATCAAGTAAGTTAAAAAAACTGTTGAAAGAAAAAATAGATAATGTAAAAATTGTTTACAAATTTAGCAATAAAGTGGGTAAGAATTTTTACACAAAACTTAAAAGTACTACCTAGTACCTCTACTACAAAAATCTAATGTAGTCTATCGCATCAAATGTGCACAATGTCCCACTGTGCATTACGGCCAAACGAAACAATATTTATCTGAACGTGTGCGGCAACATAAGTATGCAGTATATATGTATACAGTTTGTATATATACATATCGTGAAATGTGTAATGTGTTTGAGTTAAAACTTTGTATCTGTAAGTACAATTATTGTAATTTACAGTAATTTATAACTATTTAAAAGATTGTGTCCCTATGTCTCCGTAGATCCCCTGAAGAAGGCAATAAAACTTGTCGAAAGCTTGGGCGTTGATATAAAAACATTGTATGTTTGAAGACCACATCCCGAATCCCAATCAACATCGTAGAAAAATATTTTCTTTATCGTGCCAACATTTCGATCTTTATTTAGATCATCTTCAGCCTTCACAAACATTGTTTACATATAACAATTACATTTTGGATGTGGAAAAGTGAATTTATACAATGCAAAATATATTTTTTTTTATGTATTCAATCAAAGTATTTCTACTCACTCAAAGTGTTTGTCTTCTGTGTAATTGTGTCATTCTTGCGTGTCGTGTCGAGAGTGCCAGTGAGATTTTACTATTTTGTGTTTATATACGTTGGATTTTGAAGGGTGGGGAAAGATGTCGGTATAGAAAAGACATTTTTATATAAGGCGTCGGCTTCTTTGAGGTGAAAAGAGCCGACGAAGGGAAAAAATGTGTTGGTTATGNGGCACGATAAAGAAAATGTTTTTCTGAAACCTACATCACACCAGACCGCATCTCACGATTTCTAAATAAATATCGATTAACGGTGACTAATCACCACAAATAAATAAATAAATATATATATATATATAAGATGTGAAAATGTATGCAACAATGATATACACAAAGCAGAAATTTTAGGTCAAAGTATTTGTACTCATTCAAAATGTATGTTTTCTGTGTAGATGTGTCAATGAGGAATAAAGGTTTTTTTTTGGTTTACATATGTTTGATTTTGAAGGAAGAGGGAAGGAAGTAGGGATAGAAATTCATTTTTCTATGAGAAGTCGACTTCTTTGAGGTGAAAGGGGCCGACAATGGGAAAAAAAGGGTAATGGTTTGTCGTTCGGGCTTATCTTTTCAGGGTTATTATAGACGGGATTATTAGGGAAAGGAAGGATAAATGGTTACTGATTTAGACTATGTAGAAATTGTTTGATGTCTGGAATGTAATGATTGTTTTATATGTTGCATTATATGTTTTGTGTGTTATTGATATCGAATTTGATTTATGATATTAGTAGAGCTGCGGCTGATTATGTATATTAATTAGATCTTAACATACAGTGAGAACAAGTTGGGTTACTAAGGAAACCTTGTCGAAAAATGAAAATTTACTCACAAGATTTTAGAAAATAATATTTGCCTTACGTTAACTGCTACATTTGAGCAGGTTTATAGCATAAAAAAACCCAGAAAAAGTTTGATATTTTATTATCGCAATAGATTGTTTATTTTTAATTGAACGGATTGTTTTTCAAATGATTCTCTGCACGAAGGTTTTCGGTTGTTTATTTGAAACGTCAATTTCGGTTCGTGTAGAATGTACAACCAACTTTATACCAGTGTAAGTCACGAAATCATTAGATTGAGCTTTTGAGTTTGAGAAATGACTTTTCTACGTGTCAGTTACGAATTGTTCAAGCGTACTGCTCAATTATTAAATACTCAAGGCTCAAATTTGATTGTTGATATTTTTGTATGTGTAAAGTTTTGTTTGAACTTACCTGAGAATTCCTAGAAAGCATAGCTTTATGAATGCTATTACGCAATAGCCGATGACGAAGAGGATGTGCGCCGTCTGCGTGAGCCAGGCGAGGATGTTGTGTTGGCAGGGCGACTGATGTGCAGAGCCGCCGGATACGCACCTCGGCTGGCCCTGGCGACCTTCCTGTCCGCCCTTTTGCGTCACGTGCTGCGGCGGGATCGTCGCGTCTAGGAGCGGCGAGACGGTCGTCGTCGTCGACGTCGAAGAGAGTGCGTAGTGGAAGTTGCGGAGGGCAGCGGCCACCAAAGGGGTCGTAGGCTCGCGGCAGCAGCTCGAAGGCAGCCAGAGACCGTTCGTCGGCGACTGTGTCGTGCTGCTTCCCAATACCCCTGTCAGACAAACAACCGAATTATTTATTATAAATACACCGACAGGCAAAAAAAAGATTATTTTTCTCCATTTTCTCGACAAAAGAAAATTCTGCCCTTAAATTGTCTCATTGTTTTTACCAATAAATATTTGTTTATGCTTGGTTTTAATTTGGAATATCAATTAGAGGTTAAACACTTAATCCTTAATCCAAAACAATTATAAAAGATTTTTTTAATGTGTACTTTTTACGGAATTTAAAATGTTTGTTCAGTCTCATTTGAATCCTGATTAAACTATTTAGTTTTCATCTTTGTTTTCTAAATTTCAATTTTAAACTTAAAAATGCCACTTAGTGCTGAGGATGTTGCGCGTAGTGTGGCATTTGTGATGATGGACGTTCCAACAGGTATGCGGCTGTTGCCATCGGTGTTCCCTACGAAACTCTGAGAGACGCCGTTAGACGTTTTCGAGTAACTGGGTCAATAGAAGGCCCGGTTCTGGACGCCCTAGCGTAACAGAACCACAGGATGACCGTTTTTTTACTTTGAGAATTTTGCGAAACCGGCATCTTCGAGGTGTCCAAATTTATGAAAGCACTGTTCGAAGAAGATTAAATCAGTATAGACTGATAGCTTTTCGCCCCTTAAGAGGTCCAGAATTGACCAGAACACACAGAATTGCACGGCTCGCATTTGCTCGAGGACACAGCCACTGGTCTTTGAACGATTGGTCTGCCGTACTTTTTACAGATGAGTGTAGATTTGCTCTACAATCTGCAGATGGGCATGAAAGAGTTTGGAGAAGGCGAAATGAAAGGTATGAAGCTTGTAATTTTTCCCAGAGCCAACCTTTTCAACGCAGCTCAGTGATGGTGTGGGCGGGAATTGTAATGGAGAGTCGACAGAGTGGGTTGTTGTTCGTGGAGGGTCTTAAACGGCCACTGACTAAATGGATGAAATTTTGGGACATCATGCATTGCCTATCCTTTATGAAATCGTACGACAATCCTATCCTAATGCACGATAACGCCCGTCCGCAGTCGCTGGCATAGTACAAACGTACCTTCAAAAGCATGACATCAGGATCTTAGACTGGCTAGCCCGTTTTCCAGACTCGAACCCCATCGAACATTTATGGGACTACCTCAAAAGTCGAATCCGTCTATCGATCCTGATGAAATACATCTTGATACACTCCACGATCTTGAAAGGTCTCTTCGTGAAGAATGGGCTAATTTCCAGCAAGAGATATTTCCAGACTGGTACAAATTAGGCCGAGGCATCTTCGAGATGTAATTAAGACAAGAGGAGGAAATATGCGATATTGAAATGCTAATTAAAAATCCAAAACAAAATGAAATTTTTTTTATTTGTTCGTCTTTTTTTAATTTTCCTTAGGAATTTACATTTTTTTAAACTTTTTTAGACATAGATTCAATTATTAAACGTTAAAAAAGTGAAATTTTGATTAATATATAAAATATATACAAATGAAGTTATGCTACTAATGGGTGGAATTTTTTGCCTGCCAGTTTATAAGGAATTTTCATGTACTCAAGTGGTAATTAGATCAATAAAAATAGCCAATCTAACCACAAAAAAAGGAGAGGGTAGGAGGTCAAGCATTGGGCACCGATGGTTTTACAAAGGCCGCTAAATCGTACCCTTGTGAACGTACACCAGTGTCTTTCAAATTGTAGCCCGTGAGTACTTAATGAGAATTACTTTAAATTTTCATTAATTAGCAAATGGTTTTTCTAATAGGTTTTTTTTCTAGGAAGTAGAGGACAAATAGTACTTTACGTGCGGAATTTAACACTTCATACCATTCCCGAAGGATTGTTTAATGATTTAAAGAAAAGTCTAATTTAAAATAGTTAATTTGAAATTTAAAAAAGTAAATTTAACATTTAAAAAGTTTTAATTTGAAATGAAAATAAGTTAATTTAAAATTTCAAAATTTATTTTTAGTTAAAAAGGGCTAATTTTAATTAAAGTACTTAATGAGAATTACTTTAGATTTTAGTTAATTTGCAAATGGTTTTTTAAGAGTTAATTTTAGGGGAGTCGGTGGCCGCAACGGTTTAGGAGTTGACACGGTGCTCATTACTGAAAGGTAGAGGTCCGGGGTTCGAATCCAGCGGCCCTGCTTCGAACCCGACATACTTGGCTTACTGGGCTTTTTTTAAAAACACCGGCACCTCGAGGGTTGACATGACCTCTGCTGTTGCGAACCCTCGTTAAAAAAAATTCAAATTAAAAGAAGGTTAATTTGATGTAACATGCGTGTGCGCGCGCGCGTGTGTTTTTGAGGGGCTGAAATGTCTTCACTGCTTCCTTCCTCCGGAAAAAAATCCTTGTTGAAAATCTGAATTGAAGTGTTTAAAACATCATCGTGTTCCGGAGTTGGATAAGTTTCTCTCTCGATTCGGGTTAGGCCATACACGGTTGACATAAGAATACTAATTTTTGTTCCGCAAAAGTCTCAGGCCATGTTGGAAAAGATTAGGCGATATGTTTTGCATAAAGTGAAGAATTTTGAAGCCACATACTATATGTCGTTGTGAATAACAGCACGTTTCTGTCGCCCGTATTGATTTCTTTGCATGAAATTTTTTTTTTTGATATTTTGGTGTACCAAGGTGTGCTGATTAATGGTTTTATTAGTACGGATCTTCTGATGAGGGGGAATATGAATCACCCGTCGATCCTTAAGTTAGGTGAGTTATACGCATTGTGTGTTGAGTGATGAAGGAATATCGAGCCTTTACGTACATAGCAAAATGGACGACAGAATGAATGATGTATGCTTAGCGTAATTTGCATGCACTGAAGGGATGAAATGACCTAGTTATCTGTAGACCCAGAGCCTATAACGGACACGACTTGCCAACATCACCGTGTTAGGTGAATCTCAACGTTCGCCTTGAAAAGTAATCCCGATTAAAATAACTCGGTAAATCATGTTGACTAAATGACTTGAAACTTAATTCTAGGCTAAGTAAGTATGAAATGAAGTGAAATGAAAAACATGAAGTTATTAAGTATGAAATAAAAATGTTTGTACATTGTGAAAAGGGGTGGCGGTTATGCAACCCGCCAGACGTGCAGGTATTGCGTTATGGTTGCTCAGGCCGCCGTTAACTGCAAACCGCTTTTCTACGGTACTTTTTTCCATTTGAACTTTTTAATTTCGATTTTATTAACTTTACGGTATTTTTAATATTATTTTATTGTTGAATTTCCATTTTATCTCGTTCTGATTGTCAGAAAAGTTTAAATTTTACTCGTTTACCTCAAAGCATTTAAACCTTTTTATGGTACTTTAATATCCTTTTGTATACTAATTTTGTTAGTTAATCAAGCATAAAGATAATCAAAGATTAAAATTAACCCTTTTATGTTCAAATGGATTTCTTGTCTGGTTTTGTGAACTCTTCCTCGCCTCTTCTCGTCGTTTTTCTCCGTTGACAGTATTTTTTGGAAAAGAGGGGGCACAACTTCTTAATTATTGAAGTTCTTGCATTAAAGTATTTTCTTTTTCTCTAAGGTCTTTATTATATTCTTGTTTATTAAAGTTTGAAGGGTTGACTGAATGATTTGTCAAACGCTGTTTACAAACTCGCGTTGATTGGACGTCGAGATTAAGTTTTACAAGTCCTCTCTTCGGGGGAATGGGGCGAGATAGGTTCATTAGGTCCCGAAAGTTTGTAATTGGAAGATGATGACGTCGATTCAATCAACGATTCCCAGCCTCACGGCCAATGGTAACCTTGTCCCGTCAGACAACGTCCAGGTGCTTCTCATCAGAAGCTTTCAGAAGGGGTAAGAATGCCATATTTAAATAAATATCGATTTTTCCTCCAGCATTCATCCTGTTGCTCAATTTGTAAGCAGAACTTATTATTTTTTAGTAAAGGTTTTAAATTTTTTTTTACAAAACATCACTTGTGTACAAGTTTAATAGGGGGCCAACCAGCATAACGTTTTGAATTTTAAATTATATTGTTTATTGCACTCCTATTATTATTATTATTATTATTTTGTTTTGGCCATTGTCTACTCGTCACGGTTTGTTCATCTCGCAATTGTTTTTTTACCTGTATCTTTGATGTTTAACCCTTCTAGACTTGTTTCAAATGTGGTAAGTAAATTGAAAGAAACTTCGTACTATTAAGAGGATAACTTAAGTTTAGCGGGACTCGGGAGTTCTCGATGTACTGCTGAGCCCCGCTCCTACTACTGCACTAAAATTTTTGTACCAATACTACGGTAGGTAGGATGCCAAGGCGTTTTTCACCTTCATTTTCACGCCAATAAATACATTCACCCATAGAATAAAAATAACGCATTCAACATACTAGTTAACCTAATTGGTTAGAAAGGTAAGTGTGTATTCAATATTCCAAACATTTCATACACACTTAACCACTCACGCAAATAAATACATTCACACAATTGGGTAGTCAATAGGCATTTTGATATTAAGCGACTGTTCCCTAATCACTCAGCAAATAGATACGAAACTAACTCGATATTCCATCACAAACACATCCGATCATAGACCAAATTTACGCTAATACATACATTCGGTCAAATTAAGGAATTATTTCAACCAATGTTTGTCAAAGGGCTTTCTACATGCGACTCTACATTTATCTGCTTCAGGTATCGAATCAAATTTTTATTATAATCACTACTGTGCTCATTATTACAAACAATTTTACACTGTTTTTTTTTCCTTTTCTTTCTTTTCATGCCGTTATAAAAACAATTTGTTATGAAACGTTACATTTTTAATGGATATTAGTTTGAGTTAATTAATGTTTTTTAATTTTTGTACAATCCTGGTTTTGTTTACATCTTTCTTATTAATTAGTTCATCAACTTTTTTTATTATATATAATTTTTTTAGAATTAATTAAAGTTTTTAGTTGAGATAAAAAAGTCAATGGCACGAGCGGGATTCGAACCCACGATCTTCGGCTAACGCCGCTGCTCTACCACTTGAGCTATCGTGACCTCGATCCACTCGGACGCTAACTTCCCATCTCAACACCACCTTTTTAATTTTCCCTCCTTTTTGCCATTTTTCAAATGTCGTGTAATCGGATTGGATTCTTGACGACAAATCGACAAGGTTCGAATCCCGCTCGTGCCATTGACTTTTCTATCTCAACTAAAAACTTTAATTAATTGTAATATATTAATTGGTCAAGCGGACCACGAAATTAGTGAATTTTTTAGAATGTTTTATTTTTTATATTAACTTCTCTGTCGAATGTTTTCATAGTTTCTAAGTTAAAATTGTGATTTTTGTATTTACTGTAAAAAGATAGTCCTGTATCATTCAATTCTCATTTTATCCTGTTTCCTAAAATTTTTTTGATGAATATATACCATTGTGCAATTCTTACAAAGATCTTACATAAAACTTTTTTATTAAACATATTTTTTTAAGAATTTTTTTATATTATCTTCTCTGCCGAATGTTTTCATATTTTTTATGTCAAAATTGTAATTTTTATCTTTACTGTAAAAAGTCCTGTATCATTTTATTTTGTTTCCAATTTTTTTTGTTTGACGAATATATACCATTGTGCAATTCTTACAATTTATTATATATTTAAATATTGTTCGCATGTTTTGTCCATCGTTAAATCTCAGGGAATGTTTTAAACGTAAGGAAGACGTTATCGTTATTGTTAACAAAATAGCTGAAATCCAACTCCAAATAATATACTTTATCCCTGGAATCGAATGTTTCGTTCGACTTTTTACGGTGTGGCAATTTCACTTTGCGTTCAAGCATCTTAAAATTTAATATTTATAGACGTACTCTATCTACAGCGTTGAGAGCGTGATGGTTTTGTTGTACTTTTCCACGGGGATTGATATAAACTTTCCTCTTCAGACCGCATAAAACTTTGTCAATCCGATTGGGGATTAACAAAATATCATGTTGGGAAGATAAACGAAGAGTGATCGAGCCGGATTAAGTTTTCTCTAATTTATCTTTTGTGAACGCTTTTAAAATAAAATTACCCCACAGGGACTGAGAGCCTGGTTCTATTCCTCATAAATAAAAATCAGAGCTTCTTTATAGAATAAAGTTATAAATCATTCTTGAATACCGCCTACAAAACCCGAACTATTAATCATTGAAAATATTTTAATTAGGCCTTCTCGAGGCCCTATGCGGCTATAACCTCTCTGTGCCTTGAATGGGGGCGATCGACAACGATTAAACTTAGTTCCCTCGGGTCCGGTAATTAAGAACGGTAACAATTGGTACCTGGCTTCAGCCGATCTAATTAGTTTTAAAGTTGGGCCTAATTTCGTCTCGCCCATTGCGGATCCGCATGCAGATAGCTGTCCTGGCGTGACAAATCTTTTCAACTTACTCCACCAATTTATTTTACGGCCCCTTGTTAATTCTCCGCGTATCTGACAGGTGAAAGAAGCGGCCCCTTTAAATGTATGTCGGATCATAGCGATCAAGCACGGAAAACGAAATGATAAACGTTGTCGTGCGAAATGTTAGATGATGAGAACCATTTAGCATCGCCTTGGAAGTCATGATTATAACGGATGACCATAAGTAATTATTTGATATCAAACGTTCTTTTCTTTACCACTAAGTTTTGTTAAGTATTGCGCTTCAATCTAACCAAATTTTATATTTTTATTATATTTTATTGGCTAAAAGAACTATTACCTTAACTGGATTATGTGGTCCAAGAATTTTTAAAATTGAATCACTAGAAGTTAGTGAAAAAAATTACTAAATTAAGAATTCCTATTCCAGGAGCGAGCACCATTTCCTATAATCGCCGGCCACTACCTCTTTCCGCGGTGTATTTTCACAATACCAAACTTAGGAAAATTACCAAGAAAGGACCCAAAACAAGTTCACAACTAGGCAGAGTTGCCTTTCCGAAAGGTTCACAGTAGTAGAATCGATAGGAAATGCGAAATAAAGATAAAACGTCAATTTTGAGCAAATACAGAAAAAAGCTCCCTGAAAAGTAAGGTTTTTTTTTGACAAAATCTGCCTACCAGTTTAAGATGTGTTCCGTGGTTGGAGAAATTTGTTCTTTCTCGACTCGGTTTAGGCCATACACGGTTGACATAATGGCACTAATTTTTGCTCCAAAGCCATGTCTCAGGCCATGTTGGTAAAAATTAGTCGATATGTCCTGCATAAATTGAAGAGTCCATTTTGAAGCCAGAAGCTATATGTTGTTGCGAATAACAGCACGTTTCTGTTGCCTGTCGAAGCGGGGAAATTTGTGGTAAGAAATTTTTTTTTAGTTCAAAGCAATTTAGTCTGTTTTTTTTTTTTTTTTTTTTTTTTTTTTTTTTTTAACGAGGGTTCGCAACAGCAGAGGTCACATAAACCCTCAGGGTGCCAGTGTTTTTGAATAAAAGCCCATTTGTAAGTATGTCCGGTTCGAATGCAGGGCCGCTGGATTCCAACCCGGGACCTTTGCCTTACAGTGATGAGCGCCGTGTCAACGCCTAAACCGTTGCGGCCGCCGACGCCCCCACAGTCTGCTTATTGTCGCAAAAAAAAAAAACTTTATTAAGCTTGAAACTTGTGACAATGGGGCATTGTTTTCTTTTTATAAATGGAACATAATATTTAATTTTTAGCAATTCAGCAATATTCAGTTACGATAATTAATGATTTTCGGACAATTANTACATTTGGCCTTCCAAATTAAGAATTTTAAAAAGAAAAATTAAAGCTTGGATGGCAATAGGACTTAGGAGTGAATGTTTGGAGTCAGAGCTTTATAGCACTCAGAAGGGATATAGCTAACCTAAGATAGAAGGTTTGGATGTTAGGGCGTGAAATGACCTTAGCCGTTAAAACGCCCTTAAAAATTAATAATAATAATATTAAATATTCGGATATTAAAACTAGAGTATTATTGTTTACATTCTATGTTTCCGCAATTTCTCGCTTATTCGTTGTAAGTTTTTTCTTGCCATTGAGAATTATTTGATCTGTTCTTCAACTACAGCCTGGTTATTTATTTATTTTTATTTTGTTTTTATTTTTTAACGAGGGTTCGTAACAGCAGAGGTCATATCAACCCTCAGGGTGCCGTGCCGGTTTTTTTTAAAAAAAAAAAGCCCATTTGTAAATATGTCCGGTTCGAATGCAGGGCCGCTGGATTCGAACTCGGGACCTTTACCTTACAGTGATGAGCGCCGAGTCAACGCCTAAACCGTTGCGGCCGACGCCCCCACAGTCTGCTTATTGTTGCAAAAAAAAATTGCTACTTTATTATCTGTTGTAAGTGGTTCTGTAAACCGCCTGATCTACCATAGCTTGTAATTCGTTTGTCAATTGGTGTGTTTCTTCTGTTTTCGTCAATCTGAAGAAAACTGACGATTTTTTTAAAGTTTAAGCAAGTAGCAGCTTTTTAAAGTAGCAAATGTAAAAAAAAAGCTGGGAATATGATTTATGTTTAGTTGACTTTTATCGCCAGTTTTTTTTTGTTGAACAATCCCTATTCAAAAACTGAACACTCGAACTGTTTAATTGTTATTATGAATACGAATAATTTTGGGTTATAATGTGTAGCCAGAACAGTATATATTTATAGGTATTTTAAAAAGAGGTTAACCCTATTCAGTTCTGCTTCCATACAGGATGTTTGAACCCCTTCGTTGCACATTAAACAATATTTTGAACGTGTTTTAGCCCGTGTGTGTTTAGGGAAACTCGTTCGTCTGAGGGCTATGGAACAATCCTCGGCCAAGGCAAATATTTATTTAAGATCATTCCCGGCATAGAAACGAGATGGAGTCTGAGGGTATCACTTAACGAGAGGAGTGTAATCAATAACATCATTCAAGGTCCATCGTTGAAGAACTTTCTGACCGTTAAAGTCAAATATCATTAGTTTTTCTATTATTTGTCAATATTATACATTTACTAATAATTAATTTCTTAAATGTTTCAATGGTTAAGTTATAAACAATCAAGCTCAAGTTAAATGTTTAGTTTAAAAAAAAACTTAATCCATATTCTTGTCAAGTTTATTGTCAATGTGAGGAGTCCTTGGTTTTTTAGTGACATTTTACTCTTCAAAACGGTCGGGATTGGGTAGATAATGTTTATCCCATTTTAGCATCAAGGATTGTCGTGTTGCATGTACGTGCAGTGTCTCGGGTGCACGCACGTCCATAAATTCAAAGGCATTGGCCTTATTTGCTGCGATTGCTCGTGGCAACATTGACCCTATTGACAGAGTGAACCCACATTTGGCCGCATATTGAATTCATGGGAAGTTCATCGTCGCTTCATACTCCGAATCTATTAGCACATCGATCAGCCTCTATGAGCGTTTTGTGCGAAAATTTATATGTTAAAAAAAAGAAAAATAACGAGGTTTATTCATTTATAGATTTATTTGGGAAAATTTTTGACTAGAATATATGATTTGGATAAAATTCATTTAATTTTTTTTTCATATTTTTTTTACTAATGCGGAAAAATCTACACTGCAGTGATGTTTCATTGTTATAAATCTAGTACGTAGGATGGCACAGTTCCTAGCCAATGTTGAATCAGCCGACCAAATGACTTCAACACAGTTGAACAGGATCTACTTTTCCATTCTCGTTTTTTTCCTCCCCCAAAGGGAAAGGCTGAATAAGCGAAGAGGGTTTTGATGTCCGAAAGGAATCCATCGTAGGCAGGTGCAACCGGCATTTTACAGATGGAAAAAAACAATGTTCCAATTGAAATTTGACACCCTTTTTATTTTTGAAAGATATTTTCGTCAATATTTTCCGTAAATAGAAACAATTTATCAAAATCACCGTATATTTATTTTCATTTATTCCACAAATATTTTTTTATAATATAATAGTTAGATTTTTAAATCTAAAATATAAACATTACTTAAAACTATTGTGTCAATGATTTCCTTTGTAATGCTTATTGATTTAATAATCATTATACCTACAAAATCAACCAATTGGTGTTTTCATGTTGCATTTCAGTTTCATTTTCTTTATAAGAGGTTTACTATAAAGTCAAAATTATATTCGCAACTACCGATAGTGTTTTTTTTTTAACAAGAAACAAAAATAATAAAAAAGTACATAACTAATGTAAAATAAGTCCTTTTTTTTTTTTTTTCAATTGTTCGATTGTTAGATGCGCGGCCGAAGGGTCTACAAAACTATAAAAAAATCATAGGCTCTGCCGGGATTCGAACCCAGGACCGCTAGCGTGGCAAATAGAGACGGACACCCAACGTCTCGGCCACCACAGTCCCTGAAGGTCAATAGTTTTTTGTACCCACCCGCGTAAAACTGATTGAAATTAATTTTTTCCTCTTCCAATGCTATAGATTTTTTTGTTCGAAAATCACATCAACACCGTTCTACAAGTAAACTTAAAGAGGTAAAACTTAACCTCTAATGGCACAAACCCGGCTTCCGTCAAAAAAATTTACGAGGTTTTTGTTGATTTCGTTCTTATTTGTCTATAATAAATATATAATAATAAAATGCAAATCTTGTTGACAAAGTTCGAAACAAGAAACGTTGAACTACCTAACGGTTGTAATAATATGCGGATAAAATCCAGAGTAGTTACGAAATTTTAAATAGAACACAGACAATTCTAGCTAATTCAGGTGAAAAATTTTAATTTTTTGTTTGCTAAAAAAATTGCGTTTAAACACTTTAAAGCTTTGTTAAAACGATTTCAAACTGTTTTGTCTAAAACCATATATTTTGGCCTTCTTTACTAGAAGCGTCTGCTGGTTATAGTTAAACTCTTATACAGTACAATAGTATTCTCCATAATATTTTCTTGTTTTACGAAAAAAATCTATTAATATATAATTATAATACAATTGAACTAGCTTAGTAAATGCAGAAAACCAAATTTACGAAAAAAATGCTTCGGCTCCTAGGGCCAAATTGCAAAACCACTGACACGTGTCTAATATTTTTCGATCTAGAATCACCTAAAAAACCGTCATTTAAATTTTTGAATCCACGTTTGTAGACTTTCCTTGTAAAAAGAAAGAAAACAACTATATCACTTTGTAATTCGATAGTTACCTATCTTCTTGTTGGGCCTTCCAGACCTGAAATGTGGGTTTCTGTTGTCTTGAAGTCAGTGATTTTATTTTTTTTTGTTTATCTTAACAAGAATGTAAACGTCTAATATTTAGAATGGGATGATGTTTGGTTAGGTTCGAATGATTTATGATGACACACTGATGATATTTTTATTTTGACTTGAAAAGTTTAACTTCTGATTTTTTCTTTCTCGAAGGTGGGTTAATAGGTCACCTAAAAAACCCAGGTTTTTTCAATCCACGACGTTTCCGATTTATTTCAATCGTTCCTCAGGTGAGTTGTTAAAACAGTGGTCGTCAGTCATTAATATTTTGTAATAATTTATTTTAAAAGAAGCCATTGTGATACATTTTCAAGTCCTTCAGACTTCGAAAACGTTTTAATATTTTGATCCTGACTAGACTCTTATCACAACCTCTGTCTCTCTGAGGGCTTAT
The DNA here is from genome assembly GCF_000648675.2 of Cimex lectularius. NCBI lineage: Eukaryota > Metazoa > Arthropoda > Insecta > Hemiptera > Cimicidae > Cimex > Cimex lectularius. The sequence continues at coordinate 724,841 of NW_019392798.1, forward strand.
TTTCCCATCACACAATTTAGTGTTTTAAGTACTTTCCTCCAAATTCATATTGAACCGCTTATATGCTCATGAATTTACAATCTTTTTTTATAATTTGTAATGGAACTAAGATTAATGATTCAGAGAAATGATGGCATATCGTAAATTTCAACGGCTTTAATTTTCTCAAAACACGACAGGTGTAAAATCGTGAGAGTAAAGGAATAAAATCTATTACCTACCGATAAAGCAAAATCATATTCAAGCATAAAGAAATTGTCTCGGTATATTTATATTAACAGTTGTTCGCGATAAATATCGCGAATTATAATTGTTTATTTCGTTTCCAAAAGTCCCCTAATCTAAAATTCTATCTTACCTGTGCTCCCACCCCACAATCCATCCTGTTCTGGTCCTATTCTAGTCTTGTTCGCTTCCGTATCGCTCCATACACTCTACTAATTAATTAGCCACTAAGCGTTACTTTGCTTCAGTTTTTCTCTTATTTTGAAAAAAAGTGATCATTTTACGTTTCGAGAATTATCGCGTTCAAAGCGAGTGCCGCCTCCTGCATCCTTAATGCGAATGTCATTCAGGGTTCGTACGGAGCCCGGAATTAATAGACTAGGAAGAATCCTAGAATTAGAAGAATCCAAAACAGAAGTTTTGACCAGTGGTTTTACAGGTCTTAGCTATTAATTTTCTCTCCACCTTGGTTGTTGAGCAAAGCAGGAAGACTACTGTTAGTACTTTATTCTATTTTATCTATATTGCGACCATCAGTGCGCACAATAGCCAATGAGCAAATAAAAGAGGAAATGAGCAAATAAAAGAGGAAACAACATAAACCATCCCTTTTATGAGAAGAAGAATCATAGTTTAAACCAGCGTTTAAACCGAGTTTTTTTTTAATGGCCTTACCGAGATCGATGCATATTTAGCCAAGGTGACAATTATTATATGTGTATTCATATTTGTGAGGGGGGGAGTATCGTGAAAAAAGGCCAGAGGCGACGGTGGGAATCGAACTCACGACCGCGGCGTCCATGAGCCGAGAGTCTCTCACGCTAACCACTCGGCTCCCGCGGTCCCCTAAACCGAGTTTAAACCAGCGTCAACCGTTACCATTTTAAAGTGTTACGGCCATGTCTTGAATAATTGAAGGTGGAGGGACGCTTTGCGGTCGGGGGGACCGAGTGTACGTCCCCTGGGACTGCGTTGACAACATTGTCGTCGAAATATGACAGCGCCCGCCCGGGTTACGGATTAATTAAAAGCCAAATTGTTTCAGACTCTCTCTCTCTCTCTCTCTCTCTCTCTCTCTCTCTCTCTCTCGACTTAGCTTGTTTCTTATTGCGTTACAGCTGTCAAAATGCAGTTTCACGTCGAACACTTCAAAGAGGCGGATTTCGAAATTTACTCACGTAATCCTTGTTCGGACTCCAATATACTCAATTCGATAAGGAAGAACCGAGAGAACAAAATGAAAAGGAGAAAGAAAATTTGTTTCTTTATCAAAAGTTGTAAACGAAAATAGCCTTTATTTTAATTATTACAAAATAAATTCTCAAAACAGGACATCTTTTATGTTCCGAAAAGTTGTTTAAATTATCTTCTGGAAAGTTGATTGATCAGAACGGACCCATGTAAACTCTGTCGCAGCTACGCTAATATCATTAATCAAATTCAATGTCAATACATATATCATCAACACATCACATAAAACGTATAATATAATATATAAAACAATCATTACATTCCTCACATCAAACATTTCTACATAGTCTAATTTTTCAACAATTTGGCTTTCCTTTCCCTAATTATCCCCGTCTATATAAACCTGAAAAAATAATCAGGTGGAACCGTTACCCATCTGTTTCCCATTGTCGGCTCCTTTCACCTCAAAGAAGTCGACTCCTGATATAAAAATGCCTTTCTATCCCTACTTCCTTCTCCACCCCTTCAAACTCTAACGTATATAAGCATAAAACATCAATATCTCTCTGCTACTCTCAACACGACACACAATAATGGCACATTTAACAGAAAACAAACATTTTGAGGAGTACAAATACTTTGATTGAGTCTAAAATTTCTAGCATTGCATAAATTCATTTTTTCACATCCTACACGTTTTTAAATAATTTAATCAATGTTTATAAATCCTAGGCCCTGAAGATGATCTCAATAAACATCGAAACGCTGGCACGGTAAAGAAAATGGTTTCTAAACCTACGTCTACGTCACATCAGACCGCATATCCTGATCTCCAAATAATCGTTAAATAATCAATTGAATATTGAACGTAACTAGGCGTAAAGAAAAAAAAAGTCTTGTCCAATCATCTTTTGGTGTTTAAATATAATAAAATATATAAGTGAAAACTACAGTTATAAACAATATACAGTAAAATGTATAAAATATGTACATGCAGAAGGTAAATGAATTTTTATAAACAAAAACAAAATTTTTTTCACTAAATGATAACATTTTCCTTGTTATGATGTTGATTGGGATTCGGGTTGTGGTCTTCAAACATACAATGTTTTTATATCGACGCCCAAGCTTTCGACAAGTTTTATTGCCTTCTTCAGGGGATCTACAGAGACATGGGGACATAATCTTTTAAATAGTTATAAATTACTGTAAATTACAATAATTGTACTTACAGATACAAAGTCTTAACTTAAACACATTACACATTTCACGATATGTATATATACAAACTGTATACATATATAATAAATAAATAAATAAAAACCTCTTCTTAATAGTTTCTTACATATATATGCATTTTTTTAAAACAGTAAGAATTACTTAACAATTGGTATTCTTTAGGCACATGAATATCATTTTTAAAACAAGAAAAAGACAAGGTCTCTCCCCAAAGATCGTAACAATACTTGCATACATATATATTTATTTATTATAACAGGCTGTGATAACATAGAATTACCAATGTACTAGAAATTAAGATCTTGTTATGAAAATTGTGGAAAATGATTGTTATCAGTAGGTGATAGTGTGGGGAACCTCCCACCTGATAAGGTGATGAAAACAATTTTCTGGTCAAACGCCTGTGATATTTATTTACCAAGCTTGGGCGTTGATATAAAAACATTGTATGTTTGAAGACCACAACCCGAATCCCAATCAACATCGTATTAATTAATCGTATTAAGTATTTTCCTTGTTATGTCCCAATGGTCACCAAAATTTCCCTACCAAGGATGCAGTTTATGTATGTGTATATATATTTTTCAAGTGTGTATATATATACTTATGTAAGGTATCATGTACATTGTCCTATTATTTGTATAGGACTTAGGATATTTGTCCTATTACTATTGTTAATAGTTAATTGCTCAATGGTCTTATTTGGTATGATTTTGGTGACCATTTGGACATAACAAGGAGGAGGTAATCATTTACTGAAAAAAATAATTGCTGGAATTAGAAGTATATTGTACCGAGTCGTATGTGTAACCATCCCCGTACAATGTATGTCCTGACTGAGAATTTGTTGTGTCTGTTATAGTGCCCCGAGGAAGGCCTAATAAAAGTCGAAAGCTAGGCGTTGGCTTAAAAACGTGTTTTCCTGTAATTTGTCATTAGTCGATATAGCATCATTCATAAAAAAATAAAAATGTTAATTATTCGGACTCTTCACTTTGGATCTAAATCTAGTAATCAAAGCAACGTGGCAAAATGAATTAGATATGTTAATCGATGGTATATGTTGCAAAGCGAACATTGTAAAACCCAAAACAACAAGAAAAAACAACTAAGTTGGAACGTTGTCCAATATATTTTTAATAAATGATCCCAGACAGAACAAAATAATTAACCCGAAGCATAACCATAATAATCTTTTTTAAATTTTATTTTCTTATATATAATAAACATATCAAAGCATAGTACATATGGTTAAGCTAAAAGAACTAAATTCTCCCGAGGGACGAGCTAAAAAGAGTGGTTTAATTAGAAAAGAAACATAATTACAAGGCAAATGGGCAAATTGACTTCAACACAAGAAAATCCTAAACAATGGAAATATGAAAAGAAAAGGGACAGTATGGCACCAAAGAGAGCACAAAAGCAACATTGTAAAACTCAAAACTATAGGAAACAACGAATTATCGTGGAAACAATTACCGCTATATTTATAACAAATTATCCAAGCAGGCATTAAAATCTAAAAAACGGGATATGAAACGTAAAATAATAAAACGAGAGCATATATTAAATACTTTATTTTTATTTTGATGTATAACTTTCTTCCACCATGGTCTTTAATAATTTCTTTCTCTTTTATTATCTTCAAATGTTTTCAAAGATTAAAACAGATATCTGGTTAATGACTGGACAAATCTTGTTCATTTCATTTTAGGGTTAAGTACGGTCGATATGATTAAACTTCAAAGAAATAAATAAGGTACATCAAGTATACAGAAGAATAGGCAGCAGAATAAAATACACACACACACACACACACACACACACACTATTAAAAAAGCGGTTTAATAGAAAAATAAGAAAAGATAGAAAAGGCAAACACGAAAACGACTGACTCTTACACATTGGAATCCCTAAGAAATAGAGAAAAAAGTTATGGCAACAAAGAGGAATGATTCATGGCGACTTCCCAAAACCAGTATAGGAAAACTTATACCAACAGGAAATAATTGAACCCTCAAATGGGGAACTCTGAACACTCGAACCTTAATGGACTAAGAATGTTAGTAGATACACATAAATTTAAAACTTAGTACATTAAAAGGGCTTGGAGAAATAAGATTACGTATTTATGAGGGAACGTCACAATCGAAATTTTCTAAACAACCCATGAAGACAATAAAGACTATAAGATAAAATTAATAAAACTTTTAAACTAATATACTCAATAATATAAACAGTTGGTATCGAACAATTTTTGTTAAATAAATATAACGTATTATAAAAAATGTATAAATTTATGAAAGTCAAATGATTAAAAATTGATTTAAATTTTTTTCTGCCTACGTTAAAGGATTTGTTTTTTATAAGTAAAATATCAATAAAGATTTTTGTTTTATTTTTCACAAAAGATTTTTTTACGGACTTTTGAGTCTTTGATGTTGTTTGAAACATATTTGCAACTGCCTATCTACACAACAGGAATGGACGAAAATTTGCAACGTATCTCGTTTGGATATGCCACATTGTGAGTGAATTCCAGCATAAGCAGACAGCGCGACACAGTTATTAACTTAATAAATTGTACTGCTATGACGTCTCTTGTTTGCTGGCATGTCTTGCTTGGCATTTATAGAATGTTTTTAGGTGAGGAATAAAGATAAATTTGAAATCATTGATTGATATAATTACATAATTAATACGAATACTTTTGTGCTTTTTTCATAATCAATTTAACACAGATATAAATGGATTTTTTATTTTTAGGAGAAATAATTAATCGAGTTTTCATAAATAATTAATCCTTTGTTAAATCTCAATGGAACTTTAAAATAAATTATATAAGTCTTTGAGTTAAAAACAAGTTTTGTCGGGCTGTCGTCGATTTCTTGTTGGCTATTTTTTGAGACCAGTTGTGGCAAACAAGCACTTGCAAGTGAATAGAACTTTCTCACACTACTTTAAACCGACACTTTCGGGGCTCTGCAACGGTTCTCAAGAGATGCTGAGGAATCACGAATTATCGCTTTAGAAATCCACTCGACCTATAACTCTTCTGAAAACCCCGCTGAATTTCGTTCAGTCGAACTTGCGATTAAAAATACATTTATTTCGAGAAAAAGAAAACTCTGTTTTAGCCGATATCTTCACACCCTTGGTAAACCAAGAAAATGTTTTTTTTATAACTTGACAAAATCTTTTGACGTCACTCTATGTCAACAGATAATTAAAACCCAAAGCACGGATCACGCATCTTTGCCCTTCCAACCATGCCTTTCATTTTTAACGTAAATGCTTTTGGACTGGATATGCACATTTATTTGCGTGCCCAGTTTTGCCATATGGATTGCGCTTTCACGGCTGGGTAAAATATGGCCGTCATCAGGGTTAAGGTTAGGGGCGGGCTAAACTTCGATTACATTATTCTTGAAGGGACGTAAATATTAAAGTTTAAAAGTCACATATATTAACACGTACATGGTTTTGTGCTGTTATGTTAGGTAGGGTTAAGGTCAACGACGAGTTAGGATTGGTTAGGTAGAGTTAGTGATGAGATTAGGGTTATGTTAAGGTTAGGGATAGTGTTGAGATTAGGGTTATGTTAAGGTTAGGGTTAGTGTTGAGATTAGGGTTATGTTAAGGTTAGGGTTAGTGTTGAGATTAGGGTTATGTTAAGGCTATATCGGTAATCAAATCACTTCACATATTGATTTTGTCAGTTTTGGTGGTTCAACTACGAATATTATTAATAATGGGATTCTGGGGCAAGATGATTTTGCTTTTCTGCTTCCGAAGGCATCGCTGGCCAAATTAATTCTACCCGGTCTTAAGTGTTAAGGTTAGGGTTAGTGTTAAGAGTAGGGTTATGTTAAGGTTAGGGTTAGAATTAGGATTAGGGTTTGGAACGAATTTCAATATTTTAAAAAATAATTATTCAGAAATCGTGAGATGCGGTCTGGTGTGATGTCGGTTTCAGAAAAACATTTTCTTTATCATGCCAACGTTTCGATCTTTATTGAGATCATCTTCAGGGCCTGGGATTTACAAACATTTTTTACATTTAACAAATACATTTAGAATGTGGAAAAGTGAAAGACCACATCTCATGATTTCTGAATGATTATCGATTAACTGTCCCTAATCCCACACATTTAAAAAAATATTCAAGTGCGAAGCGCGAGTTTTATCTGTGAAGAGATCCCGTTTCTCTATCTCTTTCTTTCTCTCTCCCTCTCACTCACTTTCTCTTTCTCACTCATTCATTTTCACCATTTCTGTGCTGTTTCTTTGAAGATTTTCATCTTCAAGTACTAGTCTCGCGGATAAATTGAATTGTTGGTTAAGGGGATTATTAGCGGTAGCCTGTAATTTGATTGCACTGATCGCTTTTTCAATAAATACCTAGAATCCTACAGACCTTTTGCTAATTGTAATAGTCTCTTCATATTGGTAGCTTTGAGGTGAAGATTTTGAATTATTTTTTTTTAATTGTTTCAAATGTGTTGTGTGTTTTAGTAGTTGCTACTCTGGTATTGATATCGGTAATCAAATCACTTCACATATTGATTTTGTCAGTTTTGGTAGTTTAACTTTGAATATTATTAATGATGGGATTCTGGGGCAAGATGATTTTGCTTTTCTGTTTCCGAAGGCATCGCTGACCAAATTAATTCTACCCGGTCTTAATTGCTCGGACAATAATGGAGGTTTTCCTACCATCTCTGGTTCCAGGTCACGTGTCGACCGACCGTTCTATGTTCCCAAGGAGATAAACCTACTTTTTTCTTTAACGGCACGATAGTAAAACCGGCTCTACACGTAAACAAACCGGGTTTAGTGCAATTGGTGTTTTATCGTTCTTTACCCGATGGTAAATCCCTTACTTGGGTTAAAACATTCGCCATAATTTGAAGAATATTGGGTCATTTGGCTTCAACCCGTATACTTTTATAATTGTCAATTTGAAACTGTAAGATTAACAATAATATCTAATTAAAAAACGTTTCGACTTTTTTTTGATTGCGCAAGTTTTATACCTTTAAATTGAAAAGAAACAAAAGTGGGCTACCGCCAGTTCTGCGTTTCATGAGGCACCGACCGGAACAGTCAGTCATTTATAAGCGATTAATTGGAGAGAATAAAATAACTTTGACCGCAGACTCGCTCCGGGCAGAACATATGGGGGCGAGAGTGAAATCCAACGCCGTATTCCCATCGGGCAGGCGATTCCTATTGAAAAGGCCAAGGACGGGTGCGAATTGAGATGATTATATTTTTGGAAAAGGTGAGGTAGTAATAAACGGAAAAGAGTAATGGAGAGCAATTCACTCCTTGTAATTTATAACCCTCTCCCAAGGGCGGGTGCATTATCGTCTGTTTCAAACCTAACTGGGTGTAATTTGCGGCAATCTGTATATTTAAATTGCACTGTTTTTTTGCTTTTTGAAGAGTAAATGGAATGAAAAAATCAAGGTGATAATCTGTTACTAACTGGTCTGGCGAGAGAATAAAAAAAATCAATTAAATTGACTAACATATTTATTATAATTCTTTTAATTTAGGTAAATGAATTACGTGATCATACAGATAGAAATATTTTGTTACAGTAAGAGATATCGTATACAAAATATTATTTTATTTATTGGTTTGTAATCATTTGAGGTTCATATAATCCTTACTTTTGGAAATTATAAAAAAGGATTCCGATTGTTGATATTGTAGAGAGATATGAAAAACCTTCTGTTGGCGGCAGGTCTGAAGAGTATTTAGGATGTGGCAAAGTTTCCCCATCAATATTAGGGAATCCTGGCGTACCAATGTGCCTTTTCGATTAACTAAGCCCAGATGAAAGTTTACAACACGAATTAGCGAGTGGTAATAATAATTATCGGCTCCGCCCTCCAGACACAGGGGCCAAAATGGAGAAGAATGCTTGGCTCATAATATAGAACGCTCAATGATTTATCCATAAGTTTGTTTATTTTAAAATATATACACTTATTATTTGGCGCAATTTTATTTGTTTTCTCACTATCTCAAAGATCAAGGTATGGCCTTGAAGCAGAAAGCAAATTCAATTGTTATTGCCATGCTTTAAGGTCATCATAAGCGAAAAACAATCTTAAAAATGTATACAGATCGACACATTTAAGTTTTTTTACGGGCGATTTCAAATTTCTTTGAAGAATTTGAAGAACTTAATTTAATTACACCTTTCTCCCCTTTAGAGAGAAAAGGAATCTCTGGTGTTGTCATAACATGGTTGCTGTTTCATACTATTGAAGAGCCATGGGACGGGCAAATGAGTAAAATTCATTAAAAAAATATGAAATGCGGTTCAGTTGAGAAAGTCAAAGAAGGAGATCCTCAATCAGTTAAAGACCGTTGGCATATCTCAGGATGGTCTTGATTGCAAACGTTTAAAACAATCAGTTTTATAGAAAAAAATTGTTTCTGCGAGTAATAATTGGACATCTCTGAGGATTAGTCTTGTTTGCAAATGGAAGGATGAAAGGAAAGTTTGAACAATAACTTTTATAAAAAAAAATTGTTTCTGCGAGTAATAATTCAAACAGTTTTAAAAAAATAAACGAAAAAACAAAAGTGGGTGAATCACGGCGCTGAAGGTCTACCATACCCGCAACACAGCTCGATATTCACAAATGGTAGTTTAAAGCGCCGTGAAATATAAAAACGTCCTGATTTGAAAATATTGTTGCAAATATATTTCTTCTAAAGTTCTTACTTTTCGCTATTGAAAATGAGCTCTGAACTTTTTTTCCATCCAGGAGAGCGAAACAGGACTCGCGATTCGCACTTCCAAATTTTATAATTTGTAAAACTATTTATCAACAAATCAAACAATAAATGATTTTTTTTGAAGGAGAGTGCTTTTTATATTGCATTTTTTGTGTTCTTTTTGTGTTCTTCGAAGGTTGCATAACTAATTTATTTCACATCTGCAAATACAGCTAAACAACGAAATATGGAATTAACAAACGTTTTTGTGAACTTGAGAACGTTGTCTGTTTATTTTGTTAGTATTGTAATTGTAGTATCATTTATGTAAGCGTTTGGTGCATTGTTTTTAAAACTTTATCTATATCCCATTTCACGAAATAGTTAAATCAAGGGAAACTCAATTCAATTTATGCTCATGATTGACTTCATAGTTTAACAAAATTTGATTTTCAGTTGTTTTACTGAAATAATATCTTTAAACATGCTTGTTGTTTCGTACAATTGGAGTGCCATGGGACGGGTAAATGGGTGAAATTCACTGGAAAGGATGCGAGAAGCGGTCTAGTGTTAAAACCCGTCTGTCCAGTTGAGAAAGTCAAAGATGGAGGTCCTCGATCCATTAATGTGAGCTTGCGTGACCGCCGGACATCTCTGAGGATTAGTCTTGTTTGCAAATGGAAGGATGAAAGGAAAGTTTGAACAATAACTTTTATAAAAAAAAAATTGTTTCTGCGAGTAATAATTCAAATAGTTTGGAAAAAAAAAACGAAAAAAGAAACATGGGTGAATCACGGCGCCGAAGGTCTACCATACCCGCAACACATCCCGGTCTTCTCAAATGGTAGTTTAAAGCGCCGTGAACTATAAAAAACATCGTAATTTAAAAATATTAAATTAGTAAATATTTATTAATATTAAGTTCTCATTTTTCGTTATTGAAAATGGTCAAAAAAGAAACGAAAAAAAACAACGAAAAATGAAACGTGGGTGAATCGCGGCGCTGAAGGTCTACCATACCTGCAACACAGCTCGGGCTTCACAAATGGTAATTTAAAGCGCCGTGAACTATAAAAAACACCGTAATTTATTAATATTAAGTTCTTATTTTTCGTTATTGAAAATGTGCAAAAAGAAAAGGAAAATAAAAACGAAGAAATAAACGTGGGTGAATGGCGGCGCTGAAGGTCTACCGTACCCGCAACACAGCTCGATCTTCACAAATGGTAGATTAAAGCGCCGTGAAATATAAAAAGTCCTGATTTGTAAATATTGTTGCAAATATATTTCTTCTAAAGTTCTTACTTTTCGCTATTGAAAATGGGCTCTGAAATTTTTTTCCATCCAGGAGAGCCAAACAAGACTCGCGATTCGCCCTCCCATATTTTATAATTTGTTTTTGGATTCTAATTTCTCTGCTAACAATAAAAATAACACACATATCCTATTTCGGATGTACTTTTAAGGATTTCTTAATTCCCAACAAACAAGAACACTTGTTAAAAAACGGCAGTAATTTTCGGAAGACCTGGTAGATGTCGGATTTCTAATGGTGTCTGCGGATAGAACTTGTTGAGTCGGTTCCGATCCCCCCGAACTATTTCATAACTGATGTTGGCGAAATGCCGAAATGCATTTGACAAACGAAACCAACGAGAATGGGCGGATAATCGGAAACGACCAAACAAGAGGCTCATCCTTCAGACCTGAACGAAAAATCCTGACAAATATTTAAAAACTTTGCCTTAATTTAGATTTTATAAATTAATTCTGTGGCCTATTGCCTTCTTTGGGAAGATATAAATAATATATGAATAGATAAATATAATTGATAAATCAGGTGTTTGGGCATTGTAATATAATACAATACGTATAAAGACTTAATTTTCTATTGTTTACTGGATAAATACCAGAAGACAAAATATTAGAAGAATAGGAAGATGAAGTTGTGAGCTATATCATCCATTCTAATCTTGGTTAAGTGACAGGTATTTCTTTTAAGGGAATGAGATATCATTGAGATAGAAGATAACTACGATTGGTGTAAAACTCAAGTAACACTATTTTTGGTGCATCCGGCTTTCGTGTCTGAAATAATAGAAGCGTCCTAATTAATGCTAGGTTCTTTCCTTTGACAATATAACATCTTGGGTAGGCCGCCGCTTCGTTGTTAACGTAGACAATGCTTTATATAAATCGGTTCCCGGCGAAATTGCTGCTATTTGGCGTTGATGAGAATCATTATTTTGAATAAAGTGTTATTTTCATTTCCTTGAGTCTCACCATGGGATGATATTCTCGGCCGGGAATGAAACTGGGATTGCTTGTAACAAAGCGCAATTGAAAATCTTTATGCAAAATTGTTGAATTTAAACAAAATAATCTATCCTCTATATTGAAGTTTACAGATAGAATTTCTCAGCTTATCAGGTTTCATAATTACACAATTGGATGGTTTTTGATTTCTTTATCCTTTCGCATTTTTTCCTTTGATAATACTATTTACCTGATTTCTTATTTTAGAAAAGGTTTTTTTTTTGCATACGCTTTTCTCAATATCAATCCCACTTTGAACCTTTTCATTTTTTTAAATCACTTGTAAACTGAAGCATGCATTTTTAAAATAAAATTTATAACTATTTTTTTCTATTATTCGTTTTTTTTTGTAAAACTAAAAGAAAAGGCTTTTACTTTTTCCGTTCTTTAGAAATGCTTGTGTCGTCATAAAAATGCCCGAAAATCTTCTTTAAACTTTATTTAAAGATAAAGAGGAATAAGTATAATTTCGTAACTTTCTAACTAAAATTACCGAAAAATATTTTTTCTTTTCTTTTTGACATTTTTTACATGTCTCAATGGGCCTAAAAAGAATTTGTAACTTTATTTTGTGCTATGAAATCCGTCTACTATCCGTGTTCTTTAGAATTACTATCATCAAGACAAACACGGTATCAAAACATTTCTAAACGTCGTTAATACACGTAAGTAAACGGAAATAAGAGAAAAATAATATAACGAATAATATACGAAAAAAAGATTGTTCAGAAGCTTTTTTTTGTTAACTAGATGATTTGAAAAATTCTTTTACTTTCCAAATTTTATAAAACTTACCACCAAATAATGTTTTTTCTTTTTAAAATTGTTACAAGTTATATAATTGTCTCGTAGAAATTGCCTTTGCAACTTGATTTTATATAATAATAATTCATCTACTTTTTGTGTTCTTTAGAATCGCTGTCATAATGTCAACGTGTAGCGTCAAAATGTTTTAACTCCGACAAAAAATTTAACTAGAACGAATAATTGTTTAAAAAATATCCGTCCCTGAGAAGAAGGTATTTGTGTTAGGTATCGTGATGTTCAGCTACTCTTAACATCTTATAAAAATGTACCAACGATTGAATTTTCTTTACTTTGAAAACATTTTAGTTATATTTAGTTACAAAAATGTATCTCAAAAATTGTCTTTATAACTACATTTTATCTGCGTTTTGTTTAGAATTCCTTTCATCATGCGAAACAATCTCAATTGAGGTATAATCCTTTTTTCAACTGATATCAGAATACCGAAGATTAATAGAAGAAAATTTTTTTAAAGTGTTTTTCTTTTTAAATCTTTTTACACGTTAAAAATTGTACCCACAAATGAATTTTCCTTTCATTTTTATATTTCTTTATGTTATATAAACTGTACCCGAATATAGGTTTGATGATTTGTTTTATGAAAAACAACTTTTTCTACTTGTTTATTTGTTACAATACGTATCATCATAAAAAAAGTTCCAAATAGGATTGAACAACATGCGTAAAAAAACAAAGATTTTTTGAGTCGATATTTTGGATACAATATAATTTTAAAAGTATGGTACTTTTTAAGCAATAAAAACTATTTATCAACAAATCTACCAATAAATGATTTTTTTTAAGGAGAGTACTTTTTATATTGCATTTTTTGTGTTCTTTTTGTGTTTTTCGAAGGTTGCATAACTAATTTATTTCACATCTGCAAATACAGCTAAACAACGAAATCTGGAATTAACAAACGTTTTTCTGAACTTGAGAACGTTGTCTGTTTATTTTGTTAGTATTGTAATTGTAGTATCATTTATGTAAGCGTTTGGTGCATTGTTTTTAAAACTTTATCTATATCCCATTTCACGAAATAGTTAAATCAAGGGAAACTCAATTCAATTTATGCTCATGATTGACTTCATAGTTTAACAAAATTTGATTTTCAGTTGTTTTACTGAAATAATATCTTTAAACATGCTTGTTGTTTCGTACAATTGGAGTGCCATGGGACGGGTAAATGGGTGAAATTCACTGGAAAGGATGCGAGAAGCGGTCTAGTGTTAAAACCCGTCTGTCCAGTTGAGAAAGTCAAAGATGGAGGTCCTCGATCCATTAATGTGAGCTTGCGTGACCGCCGGACATCTCTGAGGATTAGTCTTGTTTGCAAATGGAAGGATGAAAGGAAAGTTTGAACAATAACTTTTATAAAAAAAAAATTGTTTCTGCGAGTAATAATTCAAATAGTTTGGAAAAAAAAAACGAAAAAAGAAACATGGGTGAATCACGGCGCCGAAGGTCTACCATACCCGCAACACATCCCGGTCTTCTCAAATGGTAGTTTAAAGCGCCATGAACTATAAAACATCGTAATTTATAAATATTTAATGTACCAAATATTGTGCAAAAAAGGAAAGGAAGAAAAAAAAAAACGAAAAAAGAAACGTGGGGTGAATCACGTTGCGGCGTTGAAGGTCTACTATGGGGCAACGTCAAAGCATGGTGTCTTCACAAATGGTAGTTGTGCCGTATACTAAGAAAACGTAAATATTATTACAGATAGATTTAGTTCTTACTTTTTGATTTTGAAAACGCGCTTTGGAATTTTCCATCGAGGAGAGCCAAACAAATTTCACGATTCGCATTCCCATAATTTCTTCATGGGAAAGTGAGAACAGGAAAATAATTTCCTTTCAAGGTCGAGCCTGTTATTCTAATAAGGTTACTATTCATTCTTACCAACTGTCAGACTCGTGACGATTAAGCAAATTTTCGAGCAAAATAGCACGCCGTGAAATCGCCATTGCCTTGGATAAGAGATGGAAATTTTCCGAGAATTCGAGATAAGATCGTAATGGTTGATTGATCTTCGTGTTCGCGGAATGTATATAAAATATGGAAAACCTATTCGAAAAAATTACATCTGCAGTCGTATCAGAACCCTTGATTCGATCGATTTCGCCTTTTTTTACCACTAATAGTGATAATGATAGAAAAATTAAATCCTTCATCGGTCTGGCCAGGACGCGTAGATTATTAAGTTACTGAAGAAGTAGTCTACAAACACTAAGATAATACGAAATTTTGAAGAATGTCTGTTAAGAAAAAAACTCAATTTAATGAGATTTTATCTTCCGTTGATCCTTTAAAATTGTTTACAGGGGCTTCATTAATTATGTGTTAAGAAGAACCCAGTCGTGTCCTTGGGTTGGGGTAATGTAAATTAATTAAATTGGCAATTAAAAGTTGATCTCCCTACGAAGACGCCTGGCTCTCTTTTGAGTAATGGCCGATATAAACTATGCCTTATTTTGGCCCTCCTTACTTCTCGTAATACTAAAAAGACAATTTACAGTATTTAATGGGCCGTTTCTGTTAACATTATTTGAACCTGGTAAATTATAATGTCTTGATATTTTAGCGGAAAACGCCTTTAACATCAAGATGAAACAAGAGGTCGTGGATCGATAATAATCTCAATTTCAAAGACATCAAGGTCTATATCGGATCATATCTGAAACCTCTCAAAGATCCGATTTCGTTTAATGATGCGTTAAGATCTATTTTTTTAAGGATGGCCCATCTTAGGATAACACACTAATCTTTTATCTAAATTACTCACCATGGATTATTAAATATTATGTGTAACAATCTGTTACAAAGGAAATAGAGGTTTATGAGTTAAATTAATTTACCTAAATAAGTATCCTTGGATCATAAAAAAAGTAAACACGATATTTAAAAAATCCCTTGGCCATTTTGTTTAAAAATATTTGAAAGTCAAGTAGGAATAGTTAAAAGAGGTTTGGACATGGGATAAAAGGTCAGGGACAAACTGATGGTTTGGTTAGATAAACAAAAGGTAGAATCGAGTATTTTTAGGAACGATTTGGTTTGTTGGGATCTTTTTCCTATTGAACCGTTTGGGCGAACCGCAAGGTACCTAAAAGACTTTTGTTTCCGCTGTTTAAATCAATAGGCTGTTAAAGCGTTTAGGTCATCGGTTGAGTGATCACCATGATCCATTAGATCGGAAAATTATACGAAACTTCCCAATTGAATGAAGAGTGGACTTTTTATTTCCTTTAACCTCATCCAACTTAGAGATAATCGCTTTGAAGACTGTTGCCAGTGATCAGATGAATATAGGTTATGATCAGATAGGGAATAAACGGAGGTTATTACATTGAAAAATTTAATAGTTCTTATTCTTACCTGTATCACCGGTTAAATTGAGGCTTGCAAAGTCGTGGTAACCGAGCACGCCGCAACACCTGTACTGAGTTTGTACCGCGTCCCACAGCGACGTGAATTGTGAATCGACACCGTATCTGAAATAAAAAGTAGCTAGAGTCTCGCCAGAAGGACCGCCGTGATCGTATCACCTTATGGCTAAGCTTTGTTTCAGTAAGGGCCTGAGTTCCGTCGCTATCCTCTCGAACCTGAAGAGCCAGACGACACCGAGAAGTATGTCACCGAGTAGCAGGGCGAGTATAAGAAGCCAGTATATGTTGAGGAGCCTTTCGTTCAGCCGCTGGGCCCCCAAGCATCCGATAAACTGGAGGAGCCCCGATTGGAAAATCAGGGTGGCGTAGGCGTAGAGGAAGCTGGGCTGACTCAGGCTTAAGCTGGGTATGAGGAGGCGGCGAGGGTCCAGCACAAGAACCTAAAATCAATAATAAAAAATCGATTACAATTATGATTACACTATGGCCAGGGCAACACTCGTTGCCTCAATATGTTCACTCTATATGTTTGTTGGTTTTTGACTGTCAAAACAGGTTTCAACCTAAAATTTTTCGGAGTAATCCAATTATACGGTCTCATAGGTTTGTATGACGATACTACTACCGTCTGATATCTAGATATAGTCTAAAGTATCTTTCTTGAGTGGATGTCTGTACGCTGGGTACATTTTTCCTCATCCTGTCTTGTCTTCTACGTTTTGCACCTTTATTTGATAAGCTCAAGGTGGTCTTCGATATTGGACGTTGCTTGGAAGAGAAAGCGGACTTGAACAATAATATTGGATAGATAAAGAGCGTGCACTGCTTTCCGAAGCAAGATCGGGTCAGCTAGAGTAAGGAAGTTTAAAATTGGTGTGAGGACTTGGAAAGATTGGACGTACTGGCTATTGAATCACTCGGTGGAACCCAACATTTTCACTTCATATGTCACATTTTTGTTAATTTAATCTTTGATATGTTCAAAGTGTTTTTAGATATTGAAGGTTGCTTCTATAAGATTCGGGTTAGAATATAAAATTGTAATATCAACCATATAAGTGGAGTTGGAAAATTTAGGAAATTTAGAAGTAGATAGAGTATACGATGGGTCGTAGACTGCTCCCTTGTGGGACACCGGCTTATTTTAGTCGGCTGGTCTAATTTTTAAGCCGCAGTTAGTTATAGAGGTCAGCCCTGTGGGACATCCAGAAACGCTCTTAAGCTTAATACTCTTTTTTTCTCTAAAGCGAAGGAAAACAGTTTTTATCCAGCTAACCTTATCCTATAAAATTTCTTAGTAAACCAAGTTAACGGCTGTGTTCTAATTGAAAACCACGCTCGAAAATGGTTTTTATAACTCTAATATATTATTGACTAACAAATGAAATTAAAGAGCAAACAAAAGATTTCTTTTTGTATGTCCGTTGTTAAACCATGTTAACTAAGTTTTACAGTGACCGTGTCATAAGAGATTTTTTCATCAAATTAACCCTTTTTTAACTTCCAATTAACTTGTTTAATTTCAAATAATCCATTTTTAACGTTAAATTAACCCTTTCTTTAAAGTATTAAAGAAATTTAACAGGCAGTATGTATAAGCATGTAAGGTAAAATTCTTAAAATTAAAAAAGGTATATATTTGGGCTGTTATAGATTAGATAATAAGATTACGATTAAATTATATGCCATTAAATATACAGTTATTTTTCCTTCACATTGACCATTTTACTTCAAATTAACATTTTTATTTGTTTTAAATGAATTTTTTAAACTTCAAATGAACCTTTTTAAAATTCAAATTAACCCTTTTAATTTTAAATTAATCATTTTTTTATTTTTAATTATCTTTGTTAACTTTGAGTTCACTTTTTAACTTGAATTTAATCCTTTTTAATTTCAAATTAAACCTTCCTTTTAACCATTAAAAACAACTTAGGAGACGATATGACATATCAGTATGTAAAGTAAAATTCCTGTTTATTTTCGCATTTTTTAAATAAAAAATAATTCGACCGTTAGAAGACTTTTGAAATTGAATATAAAAACAAATAAATGGTTTTTCTATCAGTTCTAGATTTTTTAAAATATAAACTAATTGGTCTGTAAAATAATTATTTTATGTTAAAAACAAGTGAATTTATTAGAAGAGTAAATTATTTTTATAATTAATTGTATGTTTTGAAGGCAATTTATTTCCAAACATGGAATTTTGAAGATAAATTTGTCTTACTTAAAATAATTATTCAGAAATCGTGAGATGCGGTCTGGTGTGATAGTAGCTTTCAGAAAAACATTTGCTTTATCGTGCCAACGTTTCGATCTTTATTGAGATCATCTTCAGGGCTCAAAGGGTTTGTCTTCTGTGTAGATGTGTCATTCTTGCGTGTTGTGTTGACAGTGCCCTGAAACCTACATCACACCAGACCGTATCTCATGATTTCTGAATACTTATCGATTAACGGTCACTAATCACCACACACTTATTTAAAATTTTGAATTATTTTAGAAAACATTTCCATGTGATTTGTTAAATAAAAAAAGGAAATTTACTTTAGTTTGATATTAAATTTTATATAATTTTTAATTGTACTTGTAATTAATTTTTAATGATATTTTAAAATCCCAATTATTTTTTTATTTAAAAATTACAATATATAGTAATTTAGTTTCTTTACATGCTTTTATTTCATCCCGCCTTCTTTTTGAAGTTTACCTTTTACCTTCAATTTGTTAATGATTCAAAGAAATGTGTAATTTAAATTAAAAAAGGTTAATTTGAAATCAAAAATGGCTAATTCGGAAGAGCCAAATACGTGTCGTAAATGGATTTTTATAATTTATAAAAGGTCTGAATAGCCAATTATCAACACCTTTGAAAATTTCTGTATACTTTTTATAAATAAAAAATGATCTTAAAAAGTTCGGTTAAACCTGTCTTTAGTGATCCTTAATACGTGATCAGTCAAACCAGATTAACCTTTTGTGTTACTGTCACAATGATAAAAACAAATGCATTTAGATGAATATATAAATTATTCTGTTTACCAGACGGAAGTAATTTGTTTAAAAGAACAAGTGATAGGATATTAAATTTGTGTTTACTCATGGCAGATTAATAGCAAATACCTTATGTCATTCTTTTCGAAAAGTAATAGTTGAAACCAAGGATTATAAACCATTTGTCCTTGCAATATTCACTGCAATATTCACACATGGATAAACAAGTAGACAACAAAAAAGGTAGGGCATGTCGACAAATGACCCAACTTCTCACAACTTTCCCCTAATATATATAAATTCAAGACTTGCCTACTGAATATTTCGCTCTGAACTAACTAGTTTGAACGTATAAACTTCTTTCCCAATATTATAGTCACGGCAGATAAATCGAGACAATTTCTCCGCCTGCAGATTTATCACGGATGATAGAGATGTTTATTACTCTTTTGAGCTTTCAGAACTGTTCTGGCACTCCTGTTTTTGACACAGGATACATCATAATATTTCCTTTGCCCTATTTGACATAGTGCTTTCTGGCATGAAGCATGAACAGATAAGTGCAGTAAATAACATTGACTAATACGTATCCTGATTTTTTCTCTTTTGGCTAGGGGATTGCATTAATAAACACATAATGAAAGTATTAAACTGGTCTTAAATTACAGAATATTTTGAAAACAAACAAACGTTTTAAGTTGGTAACGACTTCTCGATTTCAGGGCTCCAATCAATTGCTTTATCAAGTTTGTTAAATTGTTTCGGAAACAAAGCTAGTCTTTACTTAAGCGTTTTGATTCGGAACAAGGCAAGCTGAACTTCGGAAATTCGGGGTAACTATTAGTTGTGGCATAACGTTCAATTTTGCTCGGGAGCAGAGTGGCACATCTGTGCTGGAATTATATTTTCCAAGGCGGAATACTGGAAGGGTTTTGAACGGTTTATATGGTATATAATATTCGCCGAGCCCAACGTACTAATTAGTGAAGTTAACTTTTTCATTCTCCCATCTTATCAATTTACAAAACCTCTAAACAAAATTTAGAATTTTGTCTATAAGGGCCGATTGCAATAAAGCCCTGTTAATTTCGTTCTTTCTTAATGGTAGAAAGAGAAATAAAAGCTTTTCCGTTTTGACCAACTTCGTTCAGTTACAACAGATTACTTTTTCCTCTTAAGGGCGGTCTCTGAAAACAATTTTTAATATCGGCTAACCGATTCTAGTCAAGTATGAATGCTAATAATAATTTTTTAATGCAAAAAAAAAGATTCTTTACCAAATTGGATTGAAGTTATTTTGAACTCTGAATATAAGTTCTTTTAGAATTCTAGAACATCTATTAAAACGTGAGAATTTTTGTATCCAATTTTAGAAAAATTGCTGATAAACCATTTTGTCAATACAATTTTATAAATAATTTTATACTGTTAATATCAAATAATTTTTTGTTTCCAACATTGAAGGCTGTGATTTGCCAAGTGGAAATCATAATAAACGAATGTTGGTTACAAATAGTTAGTATAAATATTTGAAAACAAATGATAAATTAAAGGAAAGATGTGATTTTTAATACGTAAATATCAAATGGACGTTATTAGTAATTTCTATTCGCTCACCCAATTACTTCTGGGTATTTTAAATGTTACGTTATTTTACCAATTTGATGATTCTTTGAACAAGCTAACATAAGATTAAGATTAAGCTTTAGATTCACTATTTTCGGGGTCCGCTTGACCAATTAATATCATTCATTTATTTAAGGTTTCTAAGTTGAGGTAAAAAAGTCTGTGTCACGAGCGAGATTCGAACCCACGACCTTCTGCTTGATACGCCGCTACTCTACCACTTGAGCCATCCACTCGAACACTAACTTCCCATCTCAACCCCACCTTTTTTGAATTTTCCCTCCTTTTTGCCATTTTTCAATAGATTCAAAGATTACACGACATTTGAAAAATGGCAAAAAGGAGGGAAAATTAAAAAAATGTGGGGTTGAGATGGGAAGTTAGTGCCCGAGGAGATCGAAGTCACGATAGCTCAAGTGGTAGAGTAGCGGCGTATCAAGCCGAAGGTCGTGGGTTCGAATCCCGCTCGTGACACTGACTTTTTTATCTCAACTTAAAAACCTTAAATAATTGAATTAAGCTTTAGTTTTAGTTAATCTCACTGGTTTTATTTTTTGCTGTTTTATTAATGATAATTTGCCAGATAATTAGTAATTGAGTAAACAACCTATGTAAATTGGAAGAATATTAATGTAAAAACTTGCGTTAGGTGTGTAAGTTAACGTATTTGCAGCCTGAGTAATATAAGGTTGTCCTGACCGGATTCAGATTAGGCCATGTATGGTTGACCAACCTACTCACGGCCTAAAGGTGTAGAGAAAGATTACTTGATATGTCTTTTATAATAGAAAAAGGTCTTGTGTCTTTATATGAAGCGAGTAGGCATGCTACTAGATATTGAGATAAGTGTGAAAGAATACATTTCTGAATTTTTCTTTTGCAGAAAATGGGATATTATCTGCAGTCATTGCTTTTTCTATGTTTTCATGATCTGAGAGGATCGTCCTTTGGTATAATTATG
Source organism: Cimex lectularius (assembly GCF_000648675.2). NCBI lineage: Eukaryota > Metazoa > Arthropoda > Insecta > Hemiptera > Cimicidae > Cimex > Cimex lectularius. The sequence continues at coordinate 746,333 of NW_019392798.1, forward strand.
TATGCTTTTTTTTTTGCAATTTTCATGCATTGCGAGCTTAAGTGACTCAGCTCATCGAGTTCCAAAGTTCGTTGGTTGATCGGATAAGTCCTAGTTGTAACAATATAGTAAGTGATTTCCACAGCTTCCCGTAAGTTGTAATTCCACTACAAGAAATTCTTAGGTACAACTTAAAGCTTAAGTCTCAAGCCGTTGTGTCCACAGGGTGTCTGCGCTACCTCTGTTTGCTTAAAAGATCTAGGGAATTACATCTATCTCTGATGTTTCGCATCGTTAGACATATTTTATAGATTTGTTACCGTTTTGATTTTACCTTTGTCGCGACGACACAAAAGCCGACGACGCTGATGAAGAGAAGAGCGTTGCAGGTATAAATCCAGAGACGGTAGTACCTCATGGTAGGGAACGGTTGGGGGGCGGGTGCCCTCAGTGGGTTAACAGGGTACTGAGGCTGACGTGTGTACACCGCCCCGAGAACCATAGTACCTGAAATAAAAGTTGAGAATTATTCAGTATAATCAAACAAAAGTAGAGGCAAGTAATTAAATATTGAATATGTGAGATTTTCTCTTCAACACTGTAAAATAACATGGCAATGAAATAATTAATGTTATAGTTTATACGATCTATACAATCGATGAAATGGCCTAATTTTGACTTAGCTATCTCACGACTATACTACAACTGAGTTATTTATTAATGCCGACCGATTTGCCCTTAATCTAGTAGTATTATTCTCCAGTTAATTCCTAAATCCTTAAATATAGTTTTTCTATGAATCGTTTGCATTTTAAAGGATAAACTTTAAGAAATATTGTAATTTGTTAATATACGTTTGCTATTTTTATTATTTATCGTGTGATAGCGCCCACTGAATTTTGGTTAGGTTTTTCTTTTAGACAGGTCGAGGAAATTACTATGAAGAATTGGTGCTTGGAGAAATGCCAGACTTTTCTACTTGACGTTGGCTGCTGGGCAATTTACACCGCAGGTCAGATTTAAAATTTAACGCTTTAATCCTGCACCTCCTGTAAATGTAACGTCTCGAGAAAAAAAACCCCGTCCGCATCAGGTTGACTTGAAGTTCGTGTACAAAAGGGGAAAATTCCCACGAAGGTTTGACTGAACCCATTTACAAATATAAACAATAAGTCGAAAACTTTCAGCGTTTCCCCCCCACCTCTCCTAAAAGAACAATAGGTAATTCATCATCTTTCTCCGACGGTTGCGGTAGGCAATGCCGAAATTTCCAGAGAAATGTCGAGACCAACTAATAACAAGACGGATGAACGAAATTTTACAACATCCTTCGCAGGATAATTAATTTTTTCCTGTCGGGGTCTCGGCCCACAAGTCGGGACTATTTCATACTAGTTAAATTAATGTATGAGACGGTTATAATTAATGCATGCTTCTTCAACTTTGAAGTTTTTAAGGTAATTTATATTGGCAAAAAGGCATGTTATTCATTTTGAAAATCATACATTTTAACGTGAAACCTTGCCTTTATTATCGATTTGGTTTTCTAGTTAGCCTTTACGTTACCTTGGCGACTAGTTCAGTTGCCAAATTACCATGACCTTTATACCTTCAACCTTATCTGTATACAAAATTAGTTATAATACTAATTTATTATTATATTTGTTGGAGAACGCAGTTAGGGTTTCGAGTCCTGCCAAACTAACGGTCAGCGGTTCGAATCTCGGCTGAGCCGATTTAATTGAGAATAGTGTGAAAAAAGTAATGTGGTGGTTACGAATAAGCCTTTCTTTTTGTCTGGAATATATATTTAAATCTTACAAACTAATGTAATAAGGAAGTGAAAAGTGTTTTGAATGGTGTAAATTATGTGTATGAACTGTGTTTTTTTAAATTTTGTGTTTATGAATTTTTTTACTGTTAAATGTTTTGTGGTTGTATATTACCGTGTTTTTGTACATGTTCATTTGTTGTTGGTTCATGAAGGTTTTCTGTAAGGTGAGAGGCGTGGTTAAATTATTCATCCTCCCTAAACGATCTTATATGTTGTGTTTTTATTTTCGTAGTGTCAATTCGATGTATTTTGCGTATGTATATACAATTTTTGTCGAATGGGTTGGTTCAATCAATCTTTTCCACGTTGCTGATTTGACTGATTGTTTTTGTTGTTGTTGTTGTCTTCATTAGAAAATTTTAGATGCTTATCTTTCGAATGGTTCTTCTCAGCTGAATAATAAATGTTTTAAGTAATTTAATTATTTTTTTATATTGCCAATAGACCCTTGTCCTTTGTTATGCATGTATTTCGAGGTACCTGTAGGTCGATTTTTTACATGAGTAACGAAAACAATAGGAAGGATCGTATTACATGATAATAGATATATAAAAAGGCACTTAAACAAAAAAAATTCTTATTAGATCGGATAGCCAAGCAGCCATTAAGCATTAGCATGTAAAAGAATCACAATCAATCAGTGAATGCATCCAAAATCTCCAAAACCTGTGGAAACACAACAACCTGATGATATCTTGGGTGCCTGGGCACAGAGGAATTTTGGGTAATGAGAAAGCAGACGGTATGGACAGAGGAGGATCTGCAAGACCATACATAGGTCCCGAACCTATACTTGAGATAACAAAAACAAATATAGAACCCTCCAGCGCAGAATGGATCCAAACAAAACAAAAACAGACGTGTATAAACTCTAGCGGCGCTAGACATAGTAAACTTACGATGGAACAACCTTCACCGAGACTGGCAAAATCATTGCTGCAATAGGAGAGGGCCAAACTCAGAGGAGTGGTAGGACTACCAACCGGTCACTGGCATCTGAGAAAACATCTACACAACATGGGTATATACAACGATGATCCCATTTGCAGATTATGAAATGAGGAAGAGGAAACAGCCACCCATATCATCTTCGAATGTGAAGCAACAGCTCAATGGAGATTTAACCTAACATATGGAAAAAACTTTGGGAATAAAATTACAGCAGCGACAGTCAATGACCTGACACTTGTAAGGAGAACGATTGAGTCTATTGCACAGAACTAAGGAGCAAGGGAGGCTGCAGTGCCTATGGAGCACAAACCCCGCTTCCTCGTATCCTTTTTTACCACACATAAACAAAAAGATTCTTTACATTAAACTGTTTGGTGAATAGGCTAGACCCGCTTAAAGTCTAGGACTTGCGAAAGTGTAGGTCTACCCTCTCCTTTAAATTGACTAGTAAACATTATTACTCAATGAAATTTGAATTATAAATTAATTAAATATATGTTCAAATACATGTTTTTATTACTATTAATTACTCTTAAGTTATAAGGGTTCAAAAGGCCGTTTTACATAGTGTGATTTTATGAGAAGATTTTGAAACCTTAACGACTTACAGTGTTTTTTCATAATAATATTAAAATAAATTATATTGTTTTCGTTGTACTAAAAATATTTAAACATTTGAAAGCTACAAACTGATTATTAGCGGCATATGGCAGGTCAAGTTAATAAAAGCTGAAAACAAAAATGGGACAAATCGATATAGTTTTTGTCTTGTTAGGAAAGTGTGCTTACGGATTTTATTGATACTTTTATATATGTCATGCTGTTTCTTATTTAAACATAAATATTCAAGGTATGTTATTACATAATTCTCTAATTGACAGTATTTGCCATTCCCGATGAAGCGGATCTTCGTATTTGAAATAACACAAATTTACATTTTCATTACATTATTTTTTAACCCTAAAACTATTTCGTAAGAGTACATTTTCTAAAATTGCTTTTAACGTTTGTCATTAGACTTTCTATTGGCGATGTTCGTTTAGTTCAGACACGTTTCAGTATTTTACCATGTTTCTTTTGAGTAGAATCTCGTACAAGGGGTGTGGAATTTTTTTCATTTTACATTCTAAGACAGTCTGCAGGAATTGGAGGCTTTTCCTTTTCCCTCCGGTCTATTTTACCTTCTTTTTTCTGTAATATATTCTGAAACATGCCCGCAATGGTTCCATTTCACTTTACCCTTACTTCGATTATATATTTTTATTTCTGTGAATTTAAAATGCACTTAAATTGGAAACGTTTCAAGATTAAGACAAGTCGTTTCAATCTGATCACGTTTCGGAGCTAGATTTATCGATTGTCTTTATTTTCGCCGTTAAAAAAATCTAAAATTCTCACCCCATTTTTATCCAAAGTGACTGGTAAATTTTCAACGCCAAGGTCAATTTTCTTATTCTTTGTGACAGATGAGCTCGTGTCTTAGACAGAAACTAATTTCATGATGCAGATTAGTAAATTGACTTTCTGCTTACAATGCCATTAACAGAATCCCGCTTCTTCCCTAACGGGACTTCACTTATACTAATGACGCTTGTAAAGGCATTACTCGAAAGAACGACACGGCACGGCTTTATCGGTGATTAAAAGGAAATTTTCGTTATCTCATTTCCTTTTTTGTAATCAATTGGTTGTAACTTGTCTCTTTCAAAATAGTATTCGGTAATTCCTTTATATTTGTGATTCCGTGCAAATTTTCTTTCAATGAAAATTCCTCAGAGAAATCGTCCAAGCTCCTTACTACGTCACTACCTCACAACGATCTTCCTTTTGTCAACGAACTGATCCATTCCCGATTCCAAAAATTCACACCAACCTTTCGATCCAATCTAACCTTACAGCACGAGCCTACACATTCCCAACTCGAAAACCCGCCATCACCTTAATCGACGATGGCCTTGAGATCTTATTCTTTAATCCCACGCACTGAGTGTATATGCCGTGCAGCGCTAGGATAAGTGTTAGTGCTGTGATGTGGGAAAAACATATATAGGATACCGATAAAAAATTGCATTAAACACGAAAAACAAAACCCTAAAGTCCAAGAAAATAATAAATATATATGACAAACGCTCTTTCCCATTCTTCCGGTTTTATGATTTTCTCTCTTCTATTTCTCCGCCATCGCTTTCCTCTTTGTTATGATTATCTGCATTTTTCTTCTTTTAATGCCTGCTCTGTTTGTTACATTTTCAGCTACCTGTCTACCTATCTATGGACACATTTCTATCATATTTCCCGCCTCTTATCTTTCACTCTTTCCCTATCCACTTAACTTTTTCATACAACTTTTTACATGCTCATTCATTCACTATCACTCGTTTACTTTTTTCTCTTACTTTATTTTCTTTTCTTTCTATCTTTCTCGGTCCTCTTCATCGTTTTACGTCTTTTCTTGCTGGTATTCTACCTTTGTCTCTTTGTTAAAATATCGATCTATCTATCGTACTCGATATTCCTGTCTTCCACTTTCTAACTCCGTCTATATATTTTTCCTTTAATTTTTTCAGCCAATTTCCATATTTTTTACTCTCTTTCTTTACGCTCACTTTCTTACTGTCATTCTCTCTCTCCCCTTCTTTGCTTCGATACTTCTTACATTTCCTTCTTATTTTACATCCTCCCTTTTTACCTTTATTTCTCTCTTTCTTATTTTTTCTCCTCTCGCTCCTATTCTCCTATTTTCTCTCTCTTTCTTTCTCTTTCTCTCTCTTGTTCTCTCTATCACTCTCTTTTTCTAGCGTTGTATGTATCAAATATAAATGTTACTCTGGTTTAATGTAAAAATAAAAATTCTGATTATTTTCGCAAGTTTATAACTGCAGCTGGAAAATTTTTTTTATTATAAAACTCATCAAATCCATTTATCCGCCAACTTTGGTAAAAATAGTCTGAGAAAAGTTTTGAAAATGTTTAGCCCAACTGAAGCTTTTGGAGAACGTGTTAGGCAACACCTTGTTACTTATCCCGAGACAAGAAATCCCCTCGTTCTCGTTTTGACCTAAAATCTTAAACATAAATGAAAAACCCTATATATTAAAACTTTCAATTTCGTTAGACCTAAGTGAACTGTGTTCAATTGTTGATTTCAAGATTATTTTGAGACGTTTTTCTTCTTCTGATAAGTCCCGAAAGCCGGACTAAAGCAATATCCAAGGAAAAAGGAGTTATAACGTTTCATTCTTACGTTTCCAACTTAGATAGAAATTTTTATATTTGCACTTCCTGCGCCTTCTCTGATGGAAATATTTTTACATTATACATGATTCTCCGAGCCTAGGGCATCGTTTCCCTGTATAAGGACAAACTGCGCTCAGCGTTCAAATTAGGAAAATTTCCCTTTCCAGGCATTCAAACCCAAATGGAATATTTTATCACGGTGTCGCCTTCTTTTCCGTGCAAATTTTCCGAACGGTTGGTTAAATAAAACCTGCTGAAAGGAAAAACCTTGCATTACATGAAACAAACAATTTTTTGTATTCTTTACTGAGTGTAATAAAACCTAACGTAAATTGTGTATTTTTCGCAAAGTGAAGCAAAATTGATTTATTTGGTTCATAAAACATCTCAAAACTAACATAAGAAGTAAGAAACGGTTTCCTGGAAATGTAAGCTTGTAGGAATTGTCAGGTAGAAAAATCCTTTAATACTAATGAACCGTTTTGTCAACGGGCCAAAAGCTCTTTGATCCAAATGGCTTCTGGCGCTGAAGAGCGGATGAAAAGGAAATTTCTCCAATATAATTTCACAAAGAAAACCGCCGAACAAAAGGCCATATGTTTGAAAGAGACGTGATAGACTGTGTGCCTCAGTATGTTAGTTTATTATCATTTCTACATCAGTTGCTTTGTTCAATAAGCTATTTTCTTTATGGATTAGTTAAGTACGAACTGTTATAAGTTTATCTATTTAAATTTATCTTTCAAATGGATTATAATTTAGGCAAATATGAATGAGGTTTAAGTGTAGCTATTTAATAATTAAAATACTCCAAAGTAAAAAAGTATAATAATCAGTAGCGAATGGTAATAGTTATGAAATTATATATTATATTATTATTATTAATTTTTAAGAGCATATTAACGGCTAAGGTCATTTCACGCCCTAACATTCCAAACCTTCTATCTTAGTTTAGCTCTATCCCTTTTGAGGGCTATAAAGCTCTGACTCCAAACATTCACTCGTAGACTAATTTATCCTATTGCCATCCAAGCTTTAATTTATCCTCTTAAAATTCTTAATTTGGAAGGCCAAATGTATGCAAAAATCACGTTTTAAATTACATGTAAAATTTATTGCTTTTTTAAAAATTAGAAATCTGAATTTTTGTTCCATAATTTAAACATTTCCCATAGGCTTGTATGGCTAATAATAATAATAATAATGGAGTCAGACTAGCAACAGTCTTAGCACGAGTATAGGATCATTCTTATCATTTTATTCTTCCATTCAAATATGATAAATAAATTAATTCTACATAACAATAATAAGAAAAAAAACACAATAACACTTTTTTTCTTTATCCTTTTTTTTTGAGGGAGCTATCTTTCGTATTTAAATTGCGATTTTGGGCATTGCAGTTTATTACCCTGCAATTTGTATTTTCTTCCATTTCATTTTTCCACTCCGGAAGCCTCAAAACCTTCTGCAAAAAAGAAATCTTGCACGCACAACTTTCATACAAACATTAGCAGGAAAATGTTGAATGGTATAACAATTTGGGAAAAGGCCTAAATCTCATTATAAATTCCAATAAATTTGAGAAAACTGAATAATGCTCTTCGAAAGAAACCCTGGGGGCCCAGCAACTCCTGTAAATCACTCGAAAGGTTGAGCCTTTGCCTAAAGGGTTGCAAAGTGGGACAGTCGACCAAAATATGTTTTACTGTCAGAATTTCATTTCCAGAAATGCCGACATGACTAGGAACCCAAACGAATACCGCATGTTTGTTGAGTGTTCTGATTTCATAGAGATATCTGTGAATTTCTAAGATGTATGGGTCAACCGAGAAATTATTTTTGATTGTTTCGAGACCACTTTTCGAATCAGAGCAAATAATGGCATTACAAATTCCTTGCGATTCCTTTATAATGTTCAATGATCTTCTGAT